>NC_050073.1:16147334-16458000 GCF_009764565.3 Dermochelys coriacea
TCGCTACTAGAGGGATGTAGGGAGCATATGGTAGTCAAAGCACCAGGGGAAGGAGAGGAGGGTGGATTCCACATATTCCCCCTTTGTGCATTTAAACATGTGCAGCACTGTTGTTCCACACTAGAGCTGGCAGCATTTTAGGGTATTGTAGATTCTAGGCCTTTTAATTTAAGATGGAGCATAACACTACTCCAGCACTGTGGATTTGAAATGTAGCAGAAGTCAAGGGCTAGGCTTAGCTAAAAGGAATGATCCTGTTAGAGCTGGGCAGAAAGCCTGAAGTTCTAGTACAGTGGCCTGGTAACTTCAGATTAAACAGGTGAGGAGCACTTTCCAGTACTGCCCTAGAGCATAAAGCTGTAGAAACTAGGAGGCTGGAGCTGTTAGACTGTCTCAAACAGCTGTAGCCTAGCTTGTGATGATATGAATTGCAGGCACAGTGACTATAGCTCCTGCCAGGCCCTGCCCAGAAAGCATTGCATTCTGGGCCCTGTAACTTCCCCATGCCACATCTCTCTATTAAAGGAGAAGAGGGGGCTTGTACTGTCAGTTTAAGCAGACAGTGTGGGAAGCATTCATCTTCCTGCACCAGTGCTACCTTCAAAATGAAGTACTTAAACCCTTTTCACTGCTGGATTATAAACAGACTTGACTGTGACATCAATGGGCAATGATGCAGAGAGGCCATATGCTGCACTTACATTCAGCTGGGCAGTACATTACAGTGCTGTTGTACTTCAGAAGCAAAGGCAGATCCTGGAAGCACCCTAACCTCCTCCAGGGGAAAAATTCCTTTTTAAAAAACACTATTTCAGTCTGATCAGCCCATGTGAGGGGAGAGAGAATTTATCTACCATGTTTTTCCCTGCTGCTCATCTACTGCCCCAGGCCAGCTTCCCCTTCCTGATGGAACACACCCTTCTCTGTTCCCACTGCAACTTCCCTTCCCCTGCTGGATCCTCAGCCATGGGTCAGGTAAATATAGAGACAGGTTCATTTGGGATTTGTGCCTAGTGTTAATAGTGGCTTTCCTCTCTAGGTTACAGCACTAACCCTCAAAGCATAGGCCTAACTAAGGGAGTTAACATAGCAGCTCTGTGCAATATCTGCAGAAGGAACAGAATCATGTGAGCATAGTTCTATTAAACATAAGGGGGAAGGGGCTTGTGCCAGTCATCTGGCATCCTTCATTGTAGGTTATTGCGACAGTGACTATCAGACCTGTTAATGGGTGGGTACACTAGCCACAAGGCCCTGGGGGAATTTTCACATGAAGGCTGTGAAGAGCAGAAAGTGAGTAGACAAAACCAAACTCAAAGGGAGCTCAGAGCAGCACTTTAATATTTTATTTTACAGCTGTTTTATTTTAAGTTTGCTATCCCCCCACAGGAGCTGTAGAAGTCTCATGATCAGAAAAAGGGCAAGGCCTTGCTCTGAAAGAGCTGTCCAGCACCGTTGCTCTCTATCAGGCTCCCAGGGACAGGGGGAAAAAAAACAACTCACGAGGAGGCAAAGCTGGACTCAGGCTGTGCCCTTTGCAGTATGGGGCCCTAGCCCCTTCCACTCTAACAGAGCTTGGCCTAGAAAAGGTCACATCACTGGCTGCCACTAGAGATTCAGTTCCTCCTTGCTCCAAAGAAACAGGAGTCTGTTTAAATGCAGAGGTCAGCTAGAGGGGGAACAGCACTTACTGCTCAGCCTGGTTTATGTAGTCTAATATGACAGAGGATTAGGGTATGGCTGCCCTGCCTCTCCCCCCAATGCAGCGATCAAGCACTACACAAGGCACTGCAGGGCTAGCCTCCCACTGCCACCTTCCTTAACTCTCATCCCCAATGGAGCAGCTCCCCAGGGTGTGTAATGAAGGAGGTGGGCTTTTTCAAAGTGGTGCACAGCTCCAAGGGAACTGGTCTGCCTAACTTAGTATGGGGCTTCTGCCAATTCCACCTTCTTCCTTTAAGGGTATGACTGCCAGGGAAGGGGAAGGTGTTCATTCCAGCCCGTAGCTGCCCTGGCCTACGTACCATGTTCAGGGTGCTGAACTCCTGCCTGCTGCAGCTCCATTTCTCCTAGCTCAAGCAGAGCATTGTGCGGCTAGGTCTCCTTGAGCTGGAATCTGCACTCTTCATGTGTAGTGTCGACCTACCTTAAGTCTGTTCGTTCCCGCTTAGGCAGTAGCCTTAAATCCTAGGAGCTGCATAGTCCCCAGATGGTAAGAGCAGGGAATGAATGCTGCTACCAAAGGCATCCAATACTGCTTAGAGCATAATTATCTCAGACAAGTGCTATTACTAAGGTCTCTAACACCCCTTTTGACTGCAGCTAGACCCATTAAATCAACCATTTCACACCTGAGCCACCACTCTCATTACAGGTTTCAAGTGACTAAAAAAAATTAACCTTGCCACCCATGTGGCGCAGTGGGAGAAAAGCACAGAAGTGCAGGCCTAAAGTTGCCCCTCTGGAAGGTCAATGTGGCTCTAATCAGAAATTGCCAGCAGGTTTGGTCATGGCCCAGGCCCTGGCAAGGAAGAGGAAACAAATCAATAGAAGAGGATGCTGGGTAGGAGCCATTCATTGCAACTGCTGTGGACAAGCCTGAGAGGCACAACCACAATGCCCCCCTTTTCAAAGAAACCACCAAACAGCTGTAGCCAAACACCTCAATGGGCGGAGATGTATATTAGACCCTGGTAATGAAGGGTTTTTTCCTCAGCCCCCCACCAAGCCTATTGGCATTCTCAGGTTATACCTCCCTACAGCTGAGCCATTGAAGCCATGATGTGCAATAGACACTTCACAGCTCCCTTTTGTTTTTCCTCCCCTCTAAGTGTGACATGGCTGCTTCAGGACCAGAACTGCTCATGTTGTATCCCAAGGCCTGGAGTCAGCAAGGGGCAAGAAGGAGGCAAATATCACACACCCAGCAGCCCCTCCCTGACAAACAGGCAATGGGACACATGTAGGCACGGAGTGAAAACCCATGTCTAGGGCTGTGGTTCTCAACCAGAGGTACATCAGCTCATCTAGATATTTGTCTAGTTTTATAACAGGCTACATAAAAAGCACTAGTGAAGTCTGTACAAACAAATTTCATACAATGACTTTATACTCCATGGCAAAGATGAGAAAGTAAGACATTTTCAGTAACAGTTTGCTGTGACGTTTGCTTACAAAAAAACAAGTACTTCTCAAGTCAGGTAAAACGTGGGTGCACATCAGACTTCTGGACGTGGTACAGTAATCTGGAAAGGTTGAGAGCCCCTGCTCTAGGGTAAACTGCAGAATGTTGTGCAACACTATAGCCAACAGATGGCACCACATCCACACTAAGCCCTCTCTGATGCACTAGCTCCCAGAACCATTCCATGTCCTTTTGATAGCTCAGTGGTTTGAGCATTGGCTTGCTAAACCCAGGGTTGTAAGTTCAATCCTTGAGGGGGCCATTTAGGGATTTGGGGCAAAAATTGGGGATTGGTCCTGCTTTGAGCAGGGGGTTGGACTAGATGATCTCCTGAGGACCCTTCCAACCCTGATATTCTATGATTCTACATGGCACCACTGACCCCTGCACAAAACACCTGTCCTGGTGCCCATTACCATTCTCCTTCTTCCAGTCAGGTGCTGGTCATTTAGTGCACTAGTTCTCCACCCCCTCCCTTTTAGCAATATGGGAATGGCAGGGAAAGAAGTTCCCCTATAGCACCCCCCCACACATACACACAATGGGAGCCCTTGTACTAGAGGATTGGTGACACCGTAGTGTTGATGCATGAGTGAGCTTTAGGTCTGAGTCCTGCCCTTTAAGAGAGGAGGACACAACCACCAACGAAGGGCTCATGAAACAAACCCCAACCACTCTCAAAACACAACTGGCTTGTCCAGTCCCATGCCTTAGCTTGCTCTTCAGAAGAGATCCAGACCTGCTGTGCCTATTAAAAAGCTTCCGGGAGCTGTGAGAGCAGGGGTAAACTCCTGGAGCTCTGAGCCAAGTCCAGCTCTGGAGAGCAGCTGTCAGCACAGAGCAGATCCACACTGTAAAAATATTGGTGCCCTATATTTTGAAGCAGCCAGACTATCAAAGAAGCATGGTTCTCAACTTGGGTTGGGATCCTCCATCCTCTCAATGGGAGCTGCTTGGTGCAGAGCTCTCATGAAAGCCTAGGCCCGGGTCCTGCTGTTCCAGGTGTTAGCCCTCAGCCACCCTAGGTTTAGATTGTAAAGTCTCCCCCTCCCAAGTAAGCTGCTGCAGGGAGAAAGCTCCCAGCCACACAGGCCCTGCCCGTGCTAGGGGTCAAACTCTGCTAGAGCCCAGTGTCAACTGCAGTTGGCCAACAGAGGCCTGTTCCATGCTATTGCAATTGGTGCCTCGGTTCCATGCTCCAGCTCTGGGAAAGAGCCATCCCCTATACTGGCTGGAGCACTCCAGGGTTCCTGGCGTGGCTCACACCAGAGGCCTCAGCAATGAGGAGAAACAGAACAGACACGAGAAGTCGGGTCTTACCTTGACAATGAGTCTCAGTGCGTCTCTCATAGGCTCCCTGCAGTCTGGAACACGGGAGTAGCAGAACCAAATGCGGCTGATCCCCATTAGCCCTCGCCACCTCAGCCTGCCCAGCCCACAGTTGCTATGAGCTTATTGACTGCTGCCTTCCACCCTCACAACTCAATGAGTCAGCACTAAATAATTGATGCTAAGTGGAGTCTGGAGTGGAGCCAAGATAGAAAGCAAAGCTTTGGGCTATGTCAGGCTCCAGAGGCTGGGCTGCGGCAGGGAAAGGAAGGGCAGCTCTGCGTCCCGGTCCATGTGGCCAGAATAGGTCGCAGTCATTGGCTCCTGCAACCTGCACGAACCCTGCAAAGGGCAGGACGACACGTGGCACAACAGGAGTCAGTCAATAGGCAGAAAGGGACACTGCAGAGGTCTGGGAGAGGGATGCTGAGTAAAGAAGCCCTTTAAAGGCTGCATGGAGGTAGCACCTCAGTTCAGACTCAGTATTGGTCTCTGCTTCTCAGGCACGCCCAGCCTCAGGCTGGGACCTCTTAGCCACCAGCTCTTCGCCAGAGCAGGGTGGGATGATCCCTGCTGCCACAGACGAAGCACTGAGCAATTGGGCTCGGACTTTGCCTGGGCATTCCCCTCCTTCCCTGCTCTTGTGAGCTCTTTGGGGGCAGGGCCCGTCTCTCACACTGGGCATGGACAATGGAGATCTGTTCTCAGTTGCAGCCTCTAGACACTGTCATCATACCAACAACCAACCTGGCAGGCAACCCTGCTGAAGGGTAAGCAAGGACAAGTCTCAGCCAAACGGGCCCAGGGTGCATGCTACTGCCTGGGGCTGGCTTGCCTGGGGCCACTGGGCATGGTACACAAACACTGGGAAATGCACTGTTCTTCAGCCTTGTCTTTTGTGCTGGATGGATTTACCTGCTAAGGTTCCATCAGTTAGTGTCTGAGCAGGTGCTGAGCCCAAAGCAGCTTGTAGCTACAGAGGGGCTCTGACATCAGTTCAGATAGCTCCACAGGGTAGCAAGCTGCACCAGAAGCGAGTGCACGTGCATTTCCTGTCGCTGCCCTTCCTCTTGCCTCAGGACTGCACTGGAGAGGGGACTTTGTTCCAGTTCAATAACCATTCCAGCTCCAAAGATCAATCAGACTCTCCACAGCTAGAGATGAAATCCAGAGTCAAAGTGCTTTTCCACAATCTGTTCTGTCCGTGCGCGTCAGGCCTGCACACACTAGGATGATGGGAGATACCTCCCCGAGGTGTAAGTGAAGCCACTGTAGTTCACTGGTTGCAAGAACAAGGGTCCCAAACCCACAGGCTCCCCACGTCTCCTGCCGGTAACCAGCTGCAGGCTCCGATGAGATAAGCCCTGTGAGAGCTTTCCTCTGAGTCACAGCAGCCTGTATTTCAGCAAAGTGCAGCTCGTCACCCATCTCCCCTCTGTATGATGTGACCACCCTTCCTCCAGCACATACCCTGATACAGATCACCAGGTTGAGCAGCCGTCCTTCTATGCCCCTATCTCACAACCGCAGCTACACTCCACAGGAACACCACCGCTCACAGAAGCCAGGTTCAAAGCCAGAGGGGCCAGGGCAGGGCGTTCTCACTGCAAGGCTGTAAGATATACAACCTGTGAGCACCACAGCTCAGGCTGGGCCCACCTTGGACTGCGGTCTAAGCCTTCCTGTCATGGCCAGTCTTGTTCTAACAGAGAGCCTTGCTGCACACCAGCCTGAGCAACACAGCCCTGGGGTAAGCAATCCCGAGGGCCACCTGCCTGCCAAATCGACCAGGAGGTCGCACACTGGGCCAGTTTAGTCTGTGGTTCAGATACAGCAACGATCTCTCCGTCAAATGGCCACAGGATTCTCTGCACCCAGCAATGCCTGGGATTCAGCCATGAGCTAGGCTTCCACAGGCAAGAAGGGGAGGACGAGTTGAGACTACCCAGTCCAGCAGAGAGGCAGGTTCCCAGGTGCCTCTGGCTGATTCACAGAGCTGCTTCAGTATATATATGCCTTGCACCATCACGCAGGGTGGAGACTTCGTGGACTTTGCTACATCCCACCTCAAGTCCTTGCAGCTGCTCTCCAAGGGGTCTGCACACTATACCGAGTTGTAAGGTGGGACCCAAGTCTGTCAGGCTTCTGAGGGCTCAAGCTAATCCAGGAAGTCAGAGTTCCAACTTGAACTCACTCTCTGGGGGTAACTCCTCCCTCTGCACTAGCATTCGCCCCCCTCTGAACCTCACCCCCCCCACTGCCCTCCATTCCCTAGGATCAGCAGGGTAAAGCAAATGGCACCACAACTCCTTGGCCCCAGTGTTGGGGAAAACAGGAACTAAACAAACCAGAGCACATTTCCCTGGGATTGTCTCTCTGCTCACACTCCAGAGAGGAGGACAGAAGCAAGGCTCTGATTTGGCCTGTAGCAACCTAAGGGTTTCCAGTAACACAGGGTACAATGCAGGCATCTCACTCACCTGGAAAGGTCCCACAATCTCATTCCTTGCTGCCTTGGTGGAGGCTAGTGTGTGCATCATTCCCCCTTTGCATGTGGGGGTGGTGGGGAATAATTCCTAGTTTATCAGAAAATCCTCTTTACCCCCCTCCCTCCCAGCTTCACTAACCTGGGACACCATAAAAAATACATACACTCTAGAACAGGGATGGGCAAACTTTTTGGCCTGAGGACCACATCAGGGTTGCAAAACTGTATGGAGGGCCAGGTAGGGAAGGCTGTGCCTCCCCAAACAGCCTGGCCCCCTCCCACTTCCCGCCCCCTCAGAACCCCCGACCCATCCAACCCCCCCACTCCTTGTCCCCGCCCCCTATCCAACCCCCCCACTCCTTGTCCCAATTCCCCCCCACAGAGAACCTCTGCACCATCCAACCCCCTGCTCCCTGTCCCCTGTCTGGTCCCCGGGACCTCCTGCCCTTTATCCAACCCCCCACCCCACCCCCTTACCATGCCGCTCGGAGCGGCAGGAGCCAGCCATGCCACCTGCGCTTCCAAGCAGCAGCGCCAGGCCAGAGCGCTGACGGCGCAGTGAGCTGAGGCTGTGGGGAAGGGGGGAGAGCAGGGGAGGGGCCGGGATCGAGCTCAAGGGCCAGGCTGGACGGTCCCATGGGCAGGATGTGGCCCACAGGCTGTAGTTTGCCCTCCTCTGCTCTAGAAACACACCACTGCTTTTTAATCCCCTACAGCCCCTGCCCAATTCCAGCGCTGCTGCCCCCATCCATCCCTCCCCTGCAGGGAATTAAAGGTGCCATTGCCAGCGTCCTCGTGAAATGCGAAGCCAGAAACAACACAGCTCAGCACAATTCCATTTCCAGAAAGATTGTAGCTGAGAGACAGAGCCAGATGATATACGCCACAGGCCACAGGCAGAAGGTGAAGCAAGACCCAGCTCATCCTCTTTATAAGGAGACAGCCACCCATCAACGCTCCCTGGAACCCCAGCTTACCCCAAGCTGGGACTGTGACAAGAGGCTGGCGCGCTGGGCACCATCTCCAGGAGCACAAAGTCTTCCAACTGGCTGCTCGGTAGGACAGCGATGGATCGTGGTGCCTCCAGTCTGTCTCCCTGATGCTGCACTGTCTGTGCCTGGCACAGGGCCTGATCCAAAGCCCACAGCCGTTAGCAGAAAGACTTTCACCGACTTCAAATGGCTTTGGAGGAAGCCCAGAGTGAGGAGTGCTCCTGTGACCAGCATGAAAGCGGCAGGACTCCTGCAGGACAGCTGCATTTGGGACTTCCCAGAGTCACTTGCCACTTGAGCTGATTTTGAAACATGGCGCTTTATCTCGTCCTGTCCATGTAGGAAGGGATGGGGGGTGGGGGTGCTTGGTTAAAATCAAGTAAGATTTCACTCTGATGGGCAGGATTCTTACAACATCAGCTGGCACAAATGCTGGAGAGCATCGCACATGTATCAGCCTGGGCTTTGACATAGGCTGGTCACTGATGACAGCGGACGTCTCTTTCAAAGGTGTGTTAAACCTTTGATACAGAGGTTGGGAATAATTTTAAGAAGACACATGCCACTTCCTCTCCCTTTTCTTATCAAAGTCTGGTCCGAATCCTGGCAACTGTTCATTCCTCTCTATAAAAGGAAGCCAGTCTTTTGAGACGAACCATGATCTGGTTGTTAAGGCACTTGTTGGGGCCTCGGAAGACCCGGGTTCTATTCCCAGCTCCGCCACTCACCTGCTGGGTGTCCCTGGGTGAATCATTCCACATCTGTTTCCACTCCCACCCTTTGTCTTGTCTGGTTAGTCTATAAGCATTTCACAATAGGTGGCCTTGGACATAGCTGCTGTGTCTGCACAGCAGTTAGGAGGTGTGACTGCCACACATGTGGACACACCATCAAACAGGCAACAAAATGGAGGATATACAGTGCTAGCATCCCTTTGATATGGATGTGAAACATGGAGAGTTGACCAACACACATTAAGCAACTTGAAATATTTCCCATGTCCTGTCTCCATTCTAGTCGGAAGGTCCACTGGCAGGACAAAATCTCCAATATTAACATCCTGAAAAAAGGCAAAACCAACCAGCATCAAGGCAATGTTCAGCAAAGCTCTGCTTAGACAGGTCACAGTCAGACTGGGCAACAACAGACCCCTGAAAAAAGTTTTCCCTGGTGAGCTGAAACTCGGAAAGAACAGCGGGACAACGAAAAAGGCTTCAAAGACACCCGTAAGCAGATTCTCACCTCATGCGCCCTAAATACTGATTACTTCCAAGACAGCCCCAGACAGATCTGAATGGAGAGCAACTATCAATAAAGGCTTTAAACACTTTGAGGAAGGCTGATGTGAAAAATGAATCAAAAAAAGGCCAACCTCATGCAAAGTCTTCAATGGGAGCCTGCGTATTCCTACATATCTGTCTGCCACCTTCCTGCTCACCCATCGGGCTACTCAGCCACATGAGAACACAAGTGATGCCATGACATCATCAGATACACTGGACAGACATACTGTGCTAGCGTTAAGCTAGCTGGCAAAGCTAAAAATAGCAGTGACGTTTTGGTAGTGGCTGTGGCATGGGCTAGTTACCTGAGCACAGTACTGCCTGGGATCCGAGATACATGGGCTAGCCTGTGCAGCTATGGCATCACTGCTATTTTTAGCTGCACTAGCTAGATTAAAGCTTGCTGGTGCATGCCTCCATGTTTTGCACGCACATGTCCTGAATGCTTGCAGACACAGCCTCTGTTTGTACGGCACCCAGCACAGGAGGGCCCACAGGGCGCGGATTCAGTCAGTCAGTCAGTCGGGTGTACTGATTCCTCGCTGAAGCTGCTGCAGTGTAATATCGAATCTCAGCTTTCATTTGAAAACATTGCAACCCTAAAAATCTAGAGATTTAAAGAACACCTCAAAGTTATGACTCAAGCAGAACAGAGGCAGAGAGGTCTGTGAGCGTGCTTACGTCTCAGAGGTGTCAACCGCCCCAATCATCTCAGCAAGGAGTTACCTCAGATACCCAGTGGTGATAATTTAGGGTGTCTACCCAGCAAAGAAAAGCCTGAGGCACCGAGTCTCAGAGTCCTGGTCAGTTAGCTCGGGCTCACTGGGCTTGGGCTGTGGGGTTGAAAACCGCAACATACAGATTTGGACTCGGGCTGGAGCCTGGGTTCTTAAGCCTGGCAAGAGGGGAAGATCTCAGGACCCAGGCTCCAGCCTGGCTGGAGCATCTACACTGCTATTGACCCAGGCTCAGAGCCGCAGGTTTTTCTTTGCAGTGTAGACATACCTGCCAATGTCAGCATTGTTTCTTTTCACTCCTCATGTGAGGGGAGGGTCACAGCTCTGCACAATTCACAGTGTGTGATGGCTCCTTCTGGCAACTCACACGGGTGAAGCTTATTTTGTGAGCAGAGCACGAAGATCACCAGCACTTCACCCCCTGCCCACAATGCCAAGAGGAGCCTTTATGTACTCATGGAATTTAAGAAATCATCATCCGACTCCACTCCTGAGTGCATCAGTAGCACCAGCTGAATCCCCTGTTGGGAGGACTAGCTCAGCGATGCACGGCCACTGACAAACTGCGGGCAGACCCCCCTGCCTGGATCCTGTCCCAAAGGGTGCACACGGCAGCTGCCCAAAGCACGCACCCAGTTTTATCACAGAGGAGATGAAACTCCAGCAGGCGCACCAGGAGGATGGGACACAACCAGTTGAACAGGAAAAACTAAATAAAAGCACTTTGAGAAAGAGAAAATTCAATAACTTTTCAATGCGTCGCCTGGGTTTGTCCAACACTGGAGCAGCTACAACACCCTCTGCAGCATAAAGCCACATTAAGGTCCTGTGGACCTCTAACCTTTAACCTTGTCAGTGGTTGCTGAGCATCTGGTTTGGGTCCTACGAGGAGCTTTAGTTCAGTAAGTAGATTCTTTTTGCTCTTGGTTCACCTGCAATTAGCCACACTAGCTATAGTCACAGATTTACATACACATGCAATATATGCGACTGCCACAAGATCCAAGCTGTACACGCACAGCAGG
Organism: Dermochelys coriacea; assembly: GCF_009764565.3. NCBI lineage: Eukaryota > Metazoa > Chordata > Testudines > Dermochelyidae > Dermochelys > Dermochelys coriacea. The sequence goes on from NC_050073.1 coordinate 16,158,373, forward strand.
GTCACAGTTAGCCAGCTGCTGCCAAGGAAGCAGCTACCAGGGAACAGACACAGACACATCTATGACAGAGGAGCGTCATCCTGCCTCCAGAAGGTAAAAACATCTCAAAACAGTCACATGGACAAAATCAGCCCCATCCCAGGCAAGAGCAGTTTAAAGTGGCCAAATGGATGAGCTGACAGTATATACAATTACTCTCCCATGACTCTTCCTGCCACCCAACATGACACTTTGGGGAATAGAAACAGCTCTCACTGTTTGAAAGTGCCCACTGAGGAGAAATCAAATTGCAGCAGCAGAAAGCAACACACAGTAAATCCTGGTGCTGGCTCAGTAAAACACCTGGGTTAGAATTCACATCAAATGCGACCCCATTCCCTACCCACCAGATGCAGAGCAGTGATTTATATACAAGCTTTCTCAGCCCCACAGAAATACCACATGGCACATGCTGACAGGCATCATTCCCCCATCACTCTGAGGGCAGACCCAGGCATGCAGTGAACTCCTGCCAGACCAAATCTCAGCTCCCTGCAAAGACATTCACAGGACTTTTCCTACTTCCTAGAAAGGGGCAAGAGAGAGAAGCATTATAGCAGCGATGGTGGTTACAAAGACAACTTCCCATCTCCGGAGCAGCATACACCTCACAAAACATGATCAGAGCAAACCAACCCATAGGAATTAGGGACTTTCCGTTAGTGTGGGACCTACTATAAACAGAGCACTTCCACCTTTTAATCTTCAAAATCCCAACCATCTTTCCAGAAAATCACCCATGCCCATTTGGTCACAGAATGACCATCCTTATTCTCTCTCCGCTACAGTCTGGCAGTAACTCTGGGTAGGATCTTTCTGGTGGGGTGCTTTGAAGAGGTTTTATCTCTCTGGAGACCAAGGGATAGTCATACTGGCCCCCACACCACACATCCTTTTCTAAAGTCGAGGTGTCCCATATCTCCAGGACAATCACTGACTGGTTCCATAACAGATGGGTTATGCTCAGCTGAGCCACCTTCAAATCGGCTGGCTGCCCAATCTTCAAACCTGTCTGCAAATAGGACCTCAACTCATCAAGTGAACAGTTCACCCCACCCCCACACTTTCCACGCAAAAAAGCCAACAGCAGCAGCCACCTCTGAAGTAGGACAGAGCCACAGAGACCATTTGTTGAGACCATCAAATAATAATTTACTGTGATTCAATCTGTGGCTTTGTACAGTTGCTGGGAGAGGAGGAGGCAAAAGGAGATGGGGAGGGGAAAGAAAAGTTGCTTGTCACAGGCCTTGATGAAGTTTGAGACAGTCCGTGTGGGGCTCAAGGTACCCTCTTTGTCTCCCTCCTCCCCCATACTCCTCCCCTGAATCCATTTGCTGCTTCTTTTGTTTCACCTCTGTCCGCGTGCACTGCACAGTGGAAACCCCTCCAAGTCACGGTCTGGTCAACTGAAACAAAAATGGGGAGGAGGAACTAGAATCAGCAGCTATTCTTATCCTACCCATCTGCTAGCCGCTACCCAGCCCTCCTGCTCCCACTACCTCCTGCAGAGGGGACTCAAAATGTTACATGGGGCTTGGGGAGAGTGGGGTTGAGAGAATGTTAATTTTTGAGAGTTTAGGCCCCCGCTCTGCAAAGTACATGCTTGACTTTAAACATGCGCTTAAGAGAGCAAGCAGACGCTTTGCTGAATGGGGCTTTATGCTGGGATTTGAGTACCTAACTCCCTTAGTTGCTTTTCAAGACCCCAGCCTTTATGGATAAGGGGCATTTTAACACCGATGATGAGCATGCTGGTGTTGCACCCTGACAGGGCATGTTCCACCCACAAATCTCCACATATTGGATGAAGGTGGGGAAATAATTAGCATCTCCCTCTCCCAGATGGGACATAGGCAGCGCTGGCAAGGCAAACATTTTATATTGCTGGCTAAAACATTCACAACTGGGTGCCAAAGAGAAGCTGAGCACATGCAGCTCCTCTGGGCTTCAGGGGGCATTCTGAGTGCTCAGCACCTCTGACAAATCAGGTCCCGCAGTAAGGCAAGAGCAGAGTCAGGAATCAAACCCAGGCATCTTGACTCCCAGGCCCCAGCAGGCCCCAACCACCAATACATCTTGGCCTCTCTTTTCCCCACACTTCTGGTTTTACTCCCCCTCTACTCTTGCCCTATATCAGATACCGCATCTAAAGGGAGCTGAGAGCCCAGGTTCTAATTCCTTCCTTGGCCATTGACTCATGGCCCCATGAATAAGTCGCTTCACCTCTCTGTACCTCAGTTTACTCATCATAAAAATGGGTGCTCTGCCCCAATCTACATCACGGGGGCACTGCAAGGCTCACTGTTAATGCGGCTCTGATTTTACTCCCCTGTTGTTGGTCACGACTGCTGCCCTGGATTACACAATTCCCTGGAGCATTTTGGGACAGTGTGTCAGAAAGATGCTCTCCCAGTTAAATGCTGTATTGTGGTTTGCACTGGAAATAAATAAGGCTAAAGAGGCTCTGCTTTCCTCCACGTAGAGAAACAGCTGGACAGACACCCTGCAGCATGGTGTGGATTTCTGCTGTCCGCTTGGTATTTAAGTTTCAGTTTTCTGTCACTGCAGGGAAATTGTAAAGGCTCTTCTCATTGCCACTGGGATGTGGGTAACTCGCAGAATAGTTAGATCAAAACATTTTCAAGGCCCCTTTGGAAAGATTGTCCATGTCAGTGATGGACGCCAGCCCCTCTCCTGCTTCGGCAGCACAATCCCTCCTGGTGAGGGAGAAGGGAATGGTAGTTTAAGGAGATATTTGGAGCTGTGTGCGCGCTTTCAGCTGAAAACGATCACCGCCAGAGCAGGAAACGAGCCCCAACACTCGTATCCCCATCCGGAGGAAATGCTTCTAAACATCTGGATTATCTGAACATCTGGAAACTTCCCATAACAATAGCTGCACTCGGCCCAGCACGAGGATCAGTCCCACTGGGAGATCCCATCCAGAATCCACTCTCCCCTCAGCAGAGAGCCATGGGGCGGGGCACTCCACTGTTTTCGTTTACAGAGAAAGAATGTGGGGGGGGGCCCCTTGGGGAAGAGCTCTGTGGAGCTCACAGCCTTGCCAGAGGCTGTGTGTTGAGATGCAATGGAGGAAGACAGCTGCCGCCCATTCAACTAGCCCCCTTTAGCAGAGTTCCTGGAACTGGATAATCCCAGCTTTTCCCCTGGGAATTTAGTACCTGTTAAAGGAGATGGAAGAACAGCTCTGGCGCCTGGTGTCCTCTGTTATCCAGGGAAAAGGCTCATCGGGGCAGCAGCAGTGCAAGCTTCCCTGACTAGCACACTTCAACCCCAGCCCTTCGGGGAAAGAGGCTACTTCAGTTTCCCTGACCCATTCAGCCCTTGCTCTCTCTGCTGACACTGCTGCAGGGTGGTTTGGGTGATGTGGACTAAAGACACCATGCTCATTCCATGCTGGCCGCCAGAGAGCTGATAGCAGCCTTTGCTCACTGCCCTCCGGGGCCGGATTCCCCAGGACCCTTTTACTTAATCAAAAGTTTAAAAAAAAGGAAAGCCAGACATGCAGCTCTGGCTCTGACTAGTATGATTTATAAAGGCAAACAGCCCTTTCACGACACCCTTGACTCTGTTGGCAGCATGTCTACACTGGCGCAGGGGAGGTAAATTCCAGCTCAAAGAGACATACCCGCCCTACCTGTGATGGTGAGGGAATTCCTTTTATTAGACCAACCTCTGCTGGTGACAGAGACAAGCTCTTGAGCTTCACAGACCTTGTCTCTTTCTCCAAAAGAAGCTAGTCCAATAAGAGAGAGAGAGATTGCCTCTCGCCCACCTTGTCTCCCTCAACACGGGTATAACAGCACTGCAAACAACTTCAAATCAGAAATGCAGCCCCAGCCCCGCTTATTCAGACTCCTGTAGGGAGAGAGAGTACAAGGGAATCACTGAGCTGCCCACTTCCTTCACCGCCCTGCTATTGCCAGAGGGGGGTAGTGGTGGGGTGTAATGGAACCTGACTTCATTTGCAGCTAGAGATGGGGGGGGTTCCCCTTTTAATGAAAAAACAAAAAATAGAGGAAAAAATACGTTTTTCGTAAAAATTTGTCAGTTTTTTTTTAATTTAAAACTGACCATCTTTACCAAAAAATCCATTTTTTTTAAATGAAAATTGTTCAGTTTTCATTAAAAACAAAACAAAAACAAAAACAAAAACAAAAACAAAAAACACCACCAGAAAATGTTGACCAAAGCAAGGGTTTTCTGAGGAAATGTGTGTTTTGGCCAATAAGCTGGTTTTTTTTTATTGGGAAAACAAAGGGTTCAATGAAATCATTTCAACCTGCTCTTTTTGCAGCCTGGTACACTGTCAATGAATCCCTGCCTCCGGCACATGCCTGGCTGTAGCCTGCACCCATTTCTGGCACATCCCTCTCCCTCCCACTGGGCTCACCTTGGTCATGATATCACACATTTACAGTTCATGCAGCCTGGGCCACTTTCATCCGGTGGATTCAGCTTGCGTAGTTTGTGCTGCCGGATCTCCCGCACTAAGGTATAGAAGGCATCTTCAACACCCTGGAAGAAAGGCATAACATTCTGCTCAAAGAGTGCCACAGCCCTCGGAAAAAGGGTGGAGGTGGGGGCAGATGGATCTAGGTGATCACGAGAAGTCCCCTGCAGAGAACTGCATAGTGTAGTTCAAGTGGGTTTTGACTCGAGTTAAAGGGATGAAACTGTGCAAAGAAATCACAGAGGAATCCCAAGAAATGGTTCCTACTGGCAAAATGTGGCACATAACTATCAGGCTACCAAAGGACATGGAAGCTCCATCTCTAGGACCACCTAAAACGAGACTGGACATCCCACTAGAAATCGAACTAACAGCCCTGAGCCGACTGCCTCTTTCCCATCTCTAACCCTCCAAACCAGGGGCACTCCCCGCAGAAACCGCACCCATACGTAATGTGTGCACGTCCGCATGGACAGCAGGACGAGGAGGTTAGCAAAACAACTCAGGATCAGACAGCTATGCAGTGAACGTAAGGACTAGCCCACAGCCCTGCAGAAAGCTTCATTTCAATACAGCAGACATCAAAGCCCTTCTGTTGAACATTCAATCCCTTAACACACCTCTCGTGCCCCGAGGTGCACACATGGGGAAACTGAGGAGCAAACCATGTTGGGCCAAGGAGCAAAAACTCCTGTCCCTCCCTCCGGATTGAAACAGAAGCCAGGACTCAGCTTTGGACTGGGTTTGGTTCATGCATTCTCTCATGTTTCAGTGTGGGGCTGAGCACACACTTGTTTGTGCCACAAACCTGAGAGGATCCTCTTCTTGTGCTGTGCTAGCCCATGAGGGCTTGCAATCAAGAGCCGTTTGTCATAGGTGCCCTCTTGCCCTTCCGCAGCCACTTCTTGTGGGTGTTTTCCTCACAACCAGGCAGACTGCCCTGACAGGTGTTATGGGGCAATGCAGCATGGCCCCAAGAGAGACCACCAGCAGAGGCTACGGGACCATGGGAAGTGAAGATCAAGGTGCAATTTTAAATCATATGGAGTTGCAGGTATTCATTAACTCTATGGACTTTATGTACCACATAGCCCTCCCTATGACCCACTCGGAGCTGTGCAAGCCTGTGATGTAGCCCTCGCTACAGCAAGGAGACACAGCGCTTCTCTAGGGTGATGGGATAACGTGTGTGTATGTATGTAAATATCTATCTATCTATCTATCTACAGGGTTACTGACCCGAGAAAACACTTAAGGATGAAGAGTTATGAGATAAACACAGGGAAGCTGCACTGGAAACAATCTGCTGCCAATGCCAGCCTAGGACCCACCCAACAGCAGCATGTGGGTGACTTTTTAATCCTTTTTTTGTAATCCCTCCAGTGAGTTAGGTGCTGATCAAATGTCCCAGATCAAGGGTCCTGAAGAATGAAGTCCTCCCTCTGTCCAAAGGGCAAGCAGCATCCCCACAACCCTCTGCCAGTGTGTCTCAGCCCTGACCTGCGGGGACCCCCTCTAGCAGCAAGGAGGCCTATTCAGCCCCAGGCTTCTCTGCTGAGACTACCAAGAAGAGCTCCTATTGGTGCTAATCATGGAAGTGCTCTGGAGGTGCAGACTCATTCCACACAGGCTACCCTGTGGCCACGCCTTTCCGGCTGTGCATTCAATTCCACCGCCTCCAGAGCTCACGCACAGGGCAAGCCCCCCCTGTGCAGGGAACTCAACTGGCTCACTGGGGTAGGGAGAGGAATTCTCTCCTGGAACATCCAGCCTTGAGGCAGCAACCTACTCCTCCAACCATTGGCATTTCTCCTCGTTGATCTACACAGCACGTGGCCGCCACAATAGTTCACTGGTCGTTTCTGCCATCTCCAGGCACTGGCTCCAAGAAGTTAGGGGGAGAGCAGGCAAGACAAAAGATGCTTCTTTTTAGAGAGGGGAGGCAGAGAAGAGGTAGCCACTAACCCTGAACCTCATGTGTTCTCCCAGGCCTAGCACCCGGGACACTCAGCTCCATCAGGAATTGCTGTGGGTAGGGCAAGGGTGGCATTAATCAGATTCCTGGGGGGCCCATTTAATCCTGCAAGGCACTCGTGTAATACAGCGATGAGTGCAGCACAAATACACTATCCCGGTGCACTGGCGCAACATCAGATCCTCACAAAGCAAACCAGCGTGGTTGGCCAGGACAGAAGTAGCAGTCTTGGGAAGGGCTGAAGGGTTTTTTGGGGGGGGAAGATCAGGCTGTGGATTTATCACTCCAGCACCATCACTCAGAGCTCACCCAGGTAGCAGCCTTCCCCCAAGATAGGTTTCCTGGCAGCTTTATCCCAGCATCCCGACTGCGGTAAATCACTGCCAGTGCTGGCCTGCTCTAATTCATGCTCACTCCCCTGCTCACTGGCACTTCAGAGCTGTCAGAGGAGGCTCAGCACACTCTGTAATTAGCAGCTGGAGCATTGCTTGCCTGACAGCAAATGCATGTTGCTCTGTCAACAGGGCTGTGTGTCAGCCCTGCAGAACTGCTGCGGGAAGGGGGAGGCCGGCTCAGGGATTATTTCCTCACCCAACACAGGGAGGGGCAGATGGCAGCTGTGGGAGGGGCAGGGGAGGAGGTTCCTTCTGGCCGAGTTGACTAGGCAATTTCTTACAGCCACAACAATGGAATGAAGCATTGAGAAGAGGAGGTAACTAGACAGGCAGGTGTAGCCTTACAAATCTAGCCATTTGGTGCTGGGGCAGCTCTCTGGGCACCAATCCCAGAACCCTAGGCTTTCAGGATATGCTGTATCCACACACCTATCTCTGGCATTACCAGAGATATCCCTACCTGGATTCAGCGGCAAAAAACTTTGTACAGAAATCCCACCAGCCCCAACCTATGCAACCCAACGTGAATGTCACCACAGAGAAATAGAGTAGGACCTACTCTAAGTGCTTAGAGTGTAATGTTTAGATGGGTCACATGGAGATGGGGTTTGTAGGTATATAAAAAGGGGGCCTTTGAGGACTGCTATTGGTTCACATTTTAAAACCATCTCTCCTCCTACCTGTCTGGTTTTCGCTGATGTCTCTATGTAGGGGATTCCGTAATTCCTGGCCAGGTCCTGTGCTTGCCGGGTTTCCACAGTCCGGGCCGGAAGGTCACACTTGTTTCCCACCAGTACCATGGGGACATCATCTGAATCCTTCACTCTCTTGATCTGCTCTCTGCAGAGATAAGAGATGCCGAAGTGAGGAGGGGAAAAGCCATTTCATTATCACGACAACAACAGCTAGTTTCAGAAAGATCCTCGTGGGAGCAGAGCATGTGCCACTTGTAATGGATAGGAACAAAATTCTGTTCCACTAATACAAGCCCCAGTGAAAGGCAACAGAATTTGTGCTTCTATTCATTCAAGTGCCTTATGAAAATCCCACTCTTTCTCCATTTGTTTTGTGGAGCCAAGACAAGTTCATACATTTTAAAAATGATTACGTGGGGCATATTTGTTATTGGAAGGCTGGTGACACAGAGCCAAAGCCCAAAGTGGCCCCTTTGGCTCCAGGATAAACATGGGCTGTGCCTAGCTTTGACCTGTCACAAGGTCTTGAGGGTTATCTGGGAACAGCTTCCCTCTATCAGCAACAAAACTACAGCCGGGCTCAGTACCGTAATCCCAGAGCCACCAGGCAGCTGTCCAGGGGCACAGAAACATCCCATATCCCGGGGCAGGAACAAAGTCTCACTCGCTCATATGGAAAGGCAAAGCAATGAACATGGAGCCCAAGTGCAGCAGCCATTGGCTAGGATCTGCTTGCCGATTTGAACCGAGCAAGGAGAAAGAGAATGCTCAGGACCATGAGCTGATGGATTCTGCGGTGTTTTTCCAAGGCAACAACTGTTCCCCTTGGTTATTCGCCCCGCTGGGAGAACAGACATATGATCTAAATAAAAAGCTACATGCATTTCACTCTTCCCCCCACCAAACAAGGTATCTTGAATCCCTCTTATTATTCCAACCCCAGTTTGGATACTCATTCAACACGTTCAAAATCCCCTGGAGGTGAGAAGCAGCGAATTAGCGTGCTGGCCTCTTGGCCTTTCAATCCTGGAGGCCTGGTTTCAAATCCTGAGGTTCACAAGTGAACGGGCTCATCATCTCAGTTCCATTTGTCCATATTGCAAAACCATGGACTGCACTATGGACCCAATTCAGCAAGGCACATATGTATGTGCTTAACTTTCCTCAGCTTCAATGGAAATTAAGCACATGCTTAACTGCTGTGCTAAATCAGGGCCTCTTTAACCAGCCTCATCTACTCAAAGAGACACCTTGGGCTGGAACAACAAGGGGTGTTGCATGCAGTTGCTGTCTTCGGCCAATGTAGGTGCACAGGATCCTGATCTTCCTGCACATATACACACCCCATTCCTCCAGATTCCCCTTCCACACTCCTGTCTGATCCCATCACCTGGGAGCTGTGGCAGAGACCAAGAGCCACCTCTGCTCCCCCAACCCCGGACCACATGGATGGAAGGGGATCGCTAGAACCCACGGAATATGAAGAAGAAGAGATGTGTACAAAGGATAATGGTGGTCACCACAGGCTGGGAGGGGAAGGCTTTCAGATACACAAAAACCACCACTGGAGGGAGTGATGGGTACACAGAAATGGGGAACCTGGTTATACGTGGGGGGTAGGGGCTGGAGGAGGCCTGCAAAGTGTTACTTTTTATAGGACCCTGGCAGCAAATCAGGACTGAGGTGCATTGGCTTGAGTGGAATAGTAAAGGGTGTTACAAATAAGATCTGGACTGCACTGGCAGAGCTGTGGGCTGGGGCAGTTCAGGATTGAGGTGTACTGACAGAGCTGGGATTGCAGAGGAGCTGCAGGTCAGGACTGAGGTGCATTGGCAGAGCTGTTAAGGGCTCTGCACAGTGTCAACCTACCCTTTACTTAGCTAAACCAATAAATAACCATTAGCCCCCTCCCCCCACTTCATGAGCACCAAACTGCAGCCCTTTGTGCATGTGTGTCAGCCACTGTCTGAACAGTTCCACTCTGTATCACATTGGCTTTCAGACTCCAGCTCCTGTTCATTCAGCATGAATGACTGCTGGGCACCACCCTACAGAGCAAACCTCCTCCCAGCAGTCAAAGATACTACTGTTCTAGGCACCCAGGGCTGGAGCATGGTCACTCAGCACTTCCTTCTCGGAGGGCCTGATCCTTGGGAGCCCAAGAAGCCACGAACCTTTTCACTGCCCCAAATGTTTGCTGAACATGCTCTTTGCCACGTGCTCCAGACAGCACAGAACCCCTCCCTGAAGAACACTTATTTAGCAGCAACAGACAGTGCTAGCAGGGCTTCCCATTCCTTTGCCTGCCTGTCTAAGGAATAGCTGCTCCCAGGCCTATGAAACGTGCTTACAAAGAGCTCCTCCCGCATTTCCTACTGCAAAACAGACTACATCCATAAAGCCCTCCAGCCCCCAAAGACAAGTCCTCGGGAGAAGGTGCAAGGCAGCTGGGTTACGGTGAGACACCTGGGCCAGGGTCACACCACAAAACCACACTCCCTCCAACCTGGGCCAGCCACTTGCTCCTTGCGTGGCAACCAGAGAGCAGCCATTGCTTGGGTGCATTAGCCCCTCCCACCGCCAAATTATGTGTGGTGTCTGAGAGGCAGCCTGGTGCAGTGGATAGGGCACTAGTCTGGGAGCCAGGAGACCTGGGTTCTACTCCCAGCTCTGCCACTGATCTTCTGGGTGATCGCAGGCAAGTCACCTCACCCCCCTTCCCTGCCTTTATCTGTCTTGTTTGTTCACATTATATATTCTTCAGGGCCTCTCCCTAGCTGTGTGCTCTGCAATTCTAATAAGTAGCTACGGCTGAAGCAGCCCTGCCTATCAGGCACCCTGCCTCTCCTTACCCTTGAGCCTGGTTCTCCCCTCCTCTCAGCCTTCCTGCACAGCAGGAGCTGCTGAGATCAGCTTCACTCACAGTGCAATGCCATTAATTAGAGATGGAAGGGATCAGCTCTCTCTTTAGTCATTGTAAACACTTAGTTACATTACCATGTCCCCCAAGGCCACCAGCAATCCCCCTTGGATGGATTTTTACCAGAGCCACTGACATTAGCCGCCTGCTCCTTCCCTTCCCTGGGGAATGGCTGCTAGAGGTAATTGTCTTTGCTGGCAGCCAGCACTCCCACAGCAGACAAGCCTGGTCTTGGCAAGTGGCACAGTACGCCAGCCAGGCCTGCCCTTTAAAATGGGAGGCAGTACAGCAGCCCTGGCCATAGGGGAAGAGTTCAGAGGGGATACTGACCTGTACTGGTGAATGTCTTCAAAGGATTTTGTATTGTTAATGGCAAAGACGCACAGGAAGCCCTCCCCCGTCCGCATGTACTGGTCTCGCATGGCGCTGTACTCCTCTTGACCCGCCGTGTCCAAGATGTCTAACAGACAGGTCTCTCCGTCAATGACTACCTGCTTTCTGTAGGAATCCTGCAGGGCCAACAGAAAGGGACAGTCACGAGGAGAGAATGAGCAGGGAGTGACCACTGGGGTCTTCCACTGCTTGAGCCTTGGGTTCCAAAGCTGACGTGCTGCAGCAAAAACAGAAGGGAATTTCATCTCACCCCAGTCACCCCCGTGGACGTTTGCACACACCCCACAAATACCACAACCACCACCCCCCAATTTGCCAGGATTAGGAGCCTCAATTCCACAGGGCCTGGAATGACAGGGAGAAATACACTGGCAGGGGTGTGTAGGGACCTAGGACCAGCATAGCAGGGGGTGCTGCAGGTCAGGATTGTGGTGCACGGGCAGCACGGCAGGTGGGGGCCCAGGACTGGACTAGAAGAGGGTGCTACCAGTCAGGACTATGGCACAGTGGCTATGCTGTGCAGAGGGGACTTGCACAATCTCTGCCCACATTACGCCTGGCTCTAGCCAGCCTTAAATTGACTCAACCCCTTTTAAAAATGGAATGGGAGCGGCAGAACAGATTTCCCCTCTGTGCCAGAGCAGCAGCTAACACCACCCCTGTTCCTCCTATTTACGACGCTGTCTCCCGGCAGACAAGGTGCGCCTTTCACAGTAGGGCCACCCAGCCCCAGACAACTATTTTTCTAACTTTATTTAGTACAGGCTAAACCCTCCTCATGCCTTCCTTCCTGATGCAGCTTTTCTTAGGGAGCTGCAAGGCACACTGGTGGTTCAGTCACCTCCTGCGGCTACACCTAGGGACATGCAAATAGCGTGTGGGCTGGAGTTCATGTGAGTCGCTGACACCTCCAACCACCTCTAGTGCAGCCTGTAGCTAATCAGTCCTGGAAATCAGAGACAGAGAAGATCTGCTAAATCATCCAGTCCAGCCTTTGCAAACACAGTGCTACTCCCTATGGGAGATGATGTACCACATCTCATCCATCCTAGCCTTGACTGGCCCAGCTGCCAGGCCTCCCAGCAATTCCCCTGGGAATTCCCAGGCCTAGGACATCTCCCTTGCAAAGACTTTCCTTGTATTCCCTTTTCAAAATCCAGCCCACTGCTGCCAGCCATAAGCCAGTTCAGAGCTGCCAAGATTTCCAGATGTCACTAATGGTTTTAGGTGCCCTAATACACTCAACTCTCAGCAAATCTGGCACATATAAAGCACCTCAAGGTGGGCAGCCAAGATCACTAATCTCTCTCCCTTTTGTCTGAACATTTGTTGTAGTACTAGGTTGGTAGCAAACTTTATAGTTAAGGTTGCCAACTGGTTTTAATTATAACCCTTGTTTTCACTCAGACGTCTCAAAAAATTCTCTTATGCGGCAAGTATTTCTCACAACTGGTCTGTGTTCGAAGTTCCAGTTTGGACAGCTGGAGGAAAAGCAGTTCAGTTATGCAAAAGTCCCAAATACTTGTCCCCATTGTAGAACAGATTGCTGCTACCCATTTTTCACATGGAGAAGACAAAAATGGCTGAACCTTGAAATCTGATGCATAATGTAAACGGGGCTCATTCTGGAGCGTTCCAGTTTAGAAAGTAGGTTTGGGTGTGAAAAAGTTACAAGCAATTAAAAAAAAAAAAAAAAGTCCCTTATGGAGATTCTCAGGGGGAATCTATTAAGAGTTTTAAAAGCAGGGCCTCATAAAACCCTACCCCTTAGGTCATATCATCACACTTCCTCCCTGCCTAGTCTAACCACAGGGGATGTTGCTGGGACAATCTGCATGGAAAGAGGACTGTCATGTTTCATGCAAACCACAGAAACAGCTTAGTCTCTTTCTTCCCACCAGTCCAACCTCAAAAGCATAAGACACACAACCAAATGCCTTCATAGCAAGAAAAAGGGTGGGAGGGAAATCACAGGTGTGAAAAAAAATCATTGTTCCAGATATTGCAATTTAAGGATCGTTCTGCAGCTCTGGCTGCATTCTGTGATACTTTGCAAATTCTAAGCCTTCATTTTAAAACCAAAATGAAATGTTTGGCTCTTTCAGTTGCTAAGATTCAGCCACTATAATGTAAGCCCCTTCACCCCCGCCACAAGAAAAACTGTTCTCTGGCCAAAGAGTAGCAGAAGCAGAGGTCAGTGACACTATCGAAGGCTGTAGACTAAACTAATGAAGTTGACATGGACCCATTCCCTTTGTTCATGGCTAGGAGATCAACAACAAGCACGCCTTATAAACACTCCATACTGTACAGTGAGGCCTGAAACCAGACCCACAGGGATCCAAGAAGTCAAAACAATCCAGAGCTGTGACCTTCTCGATACCCCTCCCCATAAAGGGAAGGCTAGAGACAGAGCAGTAATAGAAGAGAGCACCAATGTTGAGCGACTGCTTGGCAAGATATCAGACACTGTAAAGGTGATTGGCATCCTGCCCTCCAGGGAGGCATTCACATTCCCCATTAACGTATCTGAAACCTGCCTGATTCCTTTCACTAGCCAAGAGAAGCATGGGTCTGGTCTCTGAGATCACAGCCCACAGCTCCACTGGCCCCGGGGGTGTAAACAGGGGGAACTCCACTGCAAACACAGCTTGCTTGTCCATGGAAGTAGCTTAACCAACTCTTATCAAAGCTGGTCTTATCCAGGAAAGAGATGGGGAATTTGCAGTCAGAAATGCTTGGATCTGTCCCTGAGTGGAAAGAATCCAGATTCACCAGGGTGTTCACACATAGACAAAACAGTCTTACATGCCTAGATTCGGGGGGGACCCAATGATGGATGAGAAGAAACCCTTTTACCCTCAGACCATGGCAATATTACTGGTTGGATGTGGGACATGCTTTCCCCAGCCACTTTAATATCCTCCTGTGTACTAAGGTGTCCCGTGAAGGTGATACATCTTGGGGCCAGTGTGTCAGCATTCAACCATCACTAGCTCTTCTACAATTAAACAACATCTTCACAAACATTCCAAGCCTCCTCTTGGTGCTGGCAGCAAGGGAGGAAGCATGCGGAGATCAGTCTGTGTATGTCAGGTTACTATCATCCAGATCCTTCATTAACTGACAAGACAGTAGTCCCTGGCATGTGTCTGGAGGACAAACCTCTGGCTGCAAGTATCCATGTTCCATTCACTACCCAGGGAAGATGGCTGAAGGGAGTCAAAAACTCAAAGTGACACTCCAGCTAAACTTCTGAGTTTGGCCTGAGGGTAAAGTGAACCCCGGGTCACGTGGAAAGTTTCCTAACTCTTAACAAAGCTGGGGTTCAGTTTCAAGTTCATAACAGAACCAGGAAACAGGTGAGTTCCTTGAAGTTTTGTTGAGAATGTTTTGCATTTTTTCAGGTCTGACAAGGTAAGATGGGATCTAAGGTTCCCAGGAGATATTACCAGGAAATCGTTTCAAGGGAAGAATTTCCTGGTTTTCGGTCCAGCTTGAACCAAAAATGCCACCGAGTTTTCTTTCATTGCTCATGTTACTTTCTGCTTCATCCCCTCCCTAAAGCAGGCACCATCACTTGTGCTCCTCCTTTTGCTGGCTGCCAAGTTATGAAGACATTGTCATAACAGGGGCTGGCATTATACTTGGCAGCACCTCCAAGGTGTGAGCGCACATATCAAACCACTGGAGCCAGAATCCCGGCCACCTGCAGTTTCCACCATGTCGAAACTTTCCAGTTCTAAGAGCCCTTGAAACCTGACAACATTCGCTACGTACACTCCATACACTACAGAAAGGGGCTCATCTAAGGCTGAGCTGAGCTCATCAGAGGAACAGTGACTGAAACCCTCCTCCCACTTCATATGCGCTGAGCTCAACAGAGCAGATTGCTATACCCCATTGCTACAGAAACAGCAGCTTAGCGGCTTGTCGTATCCCAGATGCGCATTGATAGTGGCCCAGGCAGCTCAGAGCACTGAGCTTTCCTGAAGCCGCAGCCAGAAAGGCTAAGCAGGAGACCCAGTGGGAGAGTGCGAAGAGTCGGGCTGAGACATGTAGGACCTATTCCAACGCACTGGGAGACTGACTTAAATGCTTTCCAAACATCTCTCACCCAGTACAAGTCCTCTTAAGTGCAGAAAGAATGCAACCCCCAGAAAAGGGCATCAGCCCCAAACATGCCAGGCAGGGTTTCCCTGAGGAAGGAGAGCCCCTGGGCTCACGTTCTCCCATAGCTGAAGGGGCCGCGCCCTCTAGCACAATTTCACAGCACTTCTCCCCCAGCCTCAGCTCAGCACCAAATCTGCAGGAAAGGGATTTGCTTTATCTGCCTGAGCAAGTTTCATTTATAACAGGAGATTTATGGCAGAGGGGAAGCTGGAAGGCTCATTTTGATGCACGGGAATGGAGCGGAGGACTCCTCAGCGAGGGAGCTGCTGTTATCGTAGTAGTCCAACCCAAAGCCTAGATACAGAATGAATGCAAAGTGCAGCGAGAAGAATTCTCCATACTCACTGGGGGACATTAAGTGAGTTAGTTCCAGTTATCAATAATGGGAGCCAGGTACCTAACCCCTGAACTATGCCCTTTAGACTGCAGGACCATCCTGTTCGGTATCCTGCCTCCGGTTGTTGCTTCTACACAGTTCTTCAGAGGCAGGCTGATAAAGCTCCCATAAGGCCCCTAGCTGAAGGTGTTATGGTGTATTTTTAGGAAGATGGGGCTGCTACTGAAAGGAGATTCCTTCCTGCCATCACAGCACAGCATGCTAGTGTAACTCTGGGGCGGGGTGGGGGGGAGGAAGCAGCAGGCAAATATATTTAAGTGAAAGGAGGAAAACTATTTATCAGAGCAGTGAAAGCCTCAGTGGTTTGAGGTTCCTATGAGGGTATGAAGTGGCAGAGGGCATGGTGCAGGGGGAACCGTAGATACCTATGGGAGGGGACTGCCTGGCCTGCACAAAGCAGACGAGGGGAAAAGTAAGCATTTCAGAGGCACAGGAGGTGCGGACGTACGCTAGAGAGGGTACAGTAGCAGCATGCCGCTTGCAGGGGACATTCAGTTAAACAATGCTCAGGGTTTACATTCCCAGCGCCGTGTTTATGTGGAGTGAATCTCTACAGCACGTGGAAATGGCATGGCAGGCACACCAGAAACAAGGCTGTGAGGCTGCAGAGGACAGCAGAGGCTGAAAACCAGCCACTTGAGAGTTTGGGGCACTCTCTCCTGTCCATTATCAGGGGCGGAGAGGGGCCGCATCCACCTCTCCCAGTCCAATGAAGAGCAGGGCTCTGCTCCTCACAGAGCAGTGGAAACCTCTGCTTCCCAGCACAGGCATCTGTCACGTGGGGCTGTCACGGTGCTTTCCTGCAAAACGACCTAGAGTAGATTTCTAAGAAAGTACTGGAGCTTCTGCAGCAACAGCCCAGAAGAGGGGCTGGGGCAGAAAAGCCTAAGGGATGTCTACACTGCCATTAAAAACCATGGCTGGCCCATGCCCGCTGATTCGGGCTCAGGCTAAGGGGCTGTTTAACTGCAGTGTACATGTTTAGGCTCAGACTGGGGCCCAGGCTCCAGGACCTTGTGAGATGGGCTGTAATTTCACTTTGCCACACATAGTTGTTCTAGATCCTGCCCCAGAAGGTGGCTGAAGTCCAAGGAAGGGAGGAGGGCTTTGTGATTAAGGTGTAGGCCTGGGACTCGGGAGACCTGGTTTCAATCCCTGCCACAGACTCCCTGTGTGACCTTGGACAAGTCACTTAATCTCTCTCTGCCTCATCTCCCTAACTGTAAAACAGAGATAACGTTTCCAACTTGTCTATATAGGTTGCAAGCTCTTTAAGACAACGGCTGTGTATATACAGCGCCCGACACAGCAGGGCTCTGATCCTAAGTGATACTAGCATAAAGCTGTGTTTAGACCCATCTGTTGCTAGAAGGGTGCCAGTACAAGAAGTCCTCCAGCAGCGAGGACAGGGAGTTCGTGACTGAGGAAACACAACATGTTTCTGGGCTATGAATTCCCAGGGCTAATTGCTAGCACCCTTTCAGCCACAAAGTGGACAGGCCCAGCGTCCACCAGGGTTTCAAGCACAATGTTGTACGGACTTACTCCAAGCAAGGTTAGGTGACAGAGTGGTTAAAGTGCTGCTGCCCACCAGCCCTGTGTCTACACCAGTGCTCTCGCCACTGCTGTCTCTGGTGGGCTGGACTGGTGGTAGCAGCAAGGGCAGGGGGCTGAATTTTTAAGACAGTAGAGTAGCTCCCTACTATTCGAAGGGAAGCAAAGTTCTGTTTTGTTCAGAAGATTATGCCACATCCCTCACCACACTCTGAGCACTTCAGAAGGGTTAATCCTTTCTTTCGACTATACAACACCACCACCACTCATACAGAACTTTCCATCAGCAGATCTCACAGCACTTTACAGAGGAAGTCAGTATCATTGTTCCCATTTTACAGAAGGGAAAACTAAGTCTCTTTGCCTCTCTGTGCCTTTTTTAGTCACCCAGGAGGCCAATGGCAGAACTGGGAATAGAAACCAGATCAAGTCCCAGTTCAGTGCTCTGTCCACTCAGTCACATCAGCCTCCCAAAGGAGAGAGAGAAAGTCACCATCCGGAGTAAAGTCAGACACAAATAGACATTAAAGACCTTACGCAAACTTCCTTCTGCCCCCAAGTCTTCAATTGCATCTCAGTCCTGATCTGAAGCAGCTCATACAAACCCAACCTCTTAAGGCCCCCCCCAGAAGTTCCACCAAACACACCTCAATCCTAGCCCCCAACACCCTCTGCTATTAGCCCGTCCACAGCTATGCCCATGCAACATCCTGACCTGCAGCACCTACCACTATTCCAGCCCAGGGCCTTTCCTCAGCGCAGACAGCAACCCACCGCAAGTTAGGTCACTGCAATCCCCTAACACACTTAGGGGTGTTGTGGCAACATGTGGTAGCTCTGTAAAGTGGAGGAACATCCCCCAGGGGCTCAGGCTGAGACCAAACTCAAGGCATTTTAATTTGGGACTGAAGTGAGATTTGAACCCAGCTCCCCAAGGATGGAAGGTCAGAAAATTAGCTGCCCAGCCCTAGAAAAGGGAGCTCTTGATTTTAAGGGAGCCCCAGCCACACTAAGGAAGCTGATCCCTCCACCAGCTGCAGAAGCCTGAGAGGGATACAAGATTCTGTATTTTCACTCTCTCTCCTTGAGGATTCTTTTCCAATACACTTCCAACTGGTATTTTTTCCACCAGATCTGGCCTGTGTTTCTTCTCTGCCGTTATCCATTCGAGCTCAACTGTGATTTCAAGAAAAGAATGCATGTACTGGAAGCACAAGCAAACAAATGTTAGGAAAGCTGAACCTCACCTCCTATGGCTGAATTGTGAGTTCTTAAAAGGGGAGTTGCAGGGGGGCACAGGTTGAAAATACCTTGACTTTCCCGTCTTTCTATTAGTAGAGGTGTCCCAGTTAGTTGGGAAGGCCTGGTAAAGAAAAGGTTCAGAACCACAGGGCTACAACCATCCCTGGAGTTGTAACTCAGGTTTTTGGGTTGGCTTCTCAGATTTGATCTCTCCATGTTTTAACTCTGAATTCTCTGGTTAAACAAACAGCCCCTGGAATCCACCGCAAAGTTAAAAAGTTGAAGATCATATAAGAAACTCTCAGACTCACTCCCATTTCACAGTCTGCAGGGTGCTCACCTCTATTGTGGGGTCATATTCATCAACAAAATGGTTCTGAATGAGCTGTATTGTCAAAGCGCTCTTCCCAACGCCACCTGCTCCAACCACCACCAGCTTATACTCGGTCATCTTCCCACTGACCCCAGCTCAGGGTCTCCAGCAGCACCACCACCTGCAAGGACAGAGATACAGACACCATCAGCATTAGGTTAGTGCTTCTTTCTTGTCACCTAGCTTTGCCACTGCTGCCCCAGAGCCACGCAGGAGAAAGCCAGCGGTGGCTATGCAGCATGACACAGCGAGAGGCACCGGTATAAAGTGGGGACAGCTGCAGTTAGAAGGGAGTGAAACAATAACTTCATTGCATGAGTATCGAGGGTCTCCCATTCCCACAAAACCTAGCCAGTTACGGCTGACTTTTATTATTTGTATTCCAGTAGCACTTGCGTGCCCCAGCAGAAACTGGGGCTGTACAAACAGAGTCAGAGAATCTGGGAATTTGGCAAGACAGCCAAAGCGTACGAGGGAAACACGGGCACGGGGTGCCTGGCCCAAGGTCACACAGCAGGTGAGCGATAAGAGCTGGGAACAGAACCCAAATCTCCTGTCCAGGGCCTTACAAGCCCAGGCTGCCTCCCATTCTGAAGTGTTTTAAAAGGCTTTCCAATGCATGGACACTACACTTAGGCAGGCAGGTGAATGTATGATGCTGTTGTCCAACCCATTCCCCTCTGAAAATGAGTTTCAGATGATGATAGCAGCAGCAATGTGACCTTCCTTTGGAAGAAATCTAATCACCAGGGGGACCCAAGCCTACATTCATCTCTGGTGTAACTTGGCTCAAATCAATGGAATTACAGCAGGAATGAATTCTACCCACAGACTGCACTACCCTCTCTTTCCCCACACACGTACAAACCATCCCACCTTCCAAATATTCTCTTGTAAGACAATCAAATTAGCAAAAAGAAAAGGAGTACTTGTGGCACCTTAGAGACTAACAATTTATTAGAGCATAAGCTTTCGTGAGCTACAGCTCACTTCATCGGATGCATTTGGTGGAAAAAACAGAGGAGAGATTTATATACACACACACAGAGAACATGAAACAATGGGTTTATCATACACACTGTAAGGAGAGTGATCACTTAAGATAAGCCATCACCAACAGCAGGGGGGGGAAGGAGGAAAACCTTTCATGGTGACAAGCAGGTAGGCTAATTCCAGCAGTTAACAAGAATATCAGAGGAACAGTGGGGGGTGGGGTGGGAGGGAGAAATACCATGGGGAAATAGTTTTACTTTGTGTAATGACTCATCCATTCCCAGTCTCTATTCAAGCCTAAGTTAATTGTATCCAGTTTGCAAATTAATTCCAATTCAGCAGTCTCTCGTTGGAGTCTGTTTTTGAAGCTTTTGTGTTGAAGTATAGCCACTCTTAGGTCTGTGATCGAGTGACCAGAGAGATTGAAGTGTTCTCCAACTGGTTTTTGAATGTTATAATTCTTGACGTCTGATTTGTGTCCATTCATTCTTTTACGTAGAGACTGTCCAGTTTGGCCAATGTACATCTACCAATGTGATATATGCCATCATGTGCCAGCAATGCCCCTCTGCCATGTACATTGGCCAAACTGGACAGTCTCTACGTAAAAGAATGAATGGACACAAATCAGACGTCAAGAATTATAACATTCAAAAACCAGTTGGAGAACACTTCAATCTCTCTGGTCACTCGATCACAGACCTAAGAGTGGCTATACTTCAACACAAAAGCTTCAAAAACAGACTCCAACGAGAGACTGCTGAATTGGAATTAATTTGCAAACTGGATACAATTAACTTAGGCTTGAATAGAGACTGGGAATGGATGAGTCATTACACAAAGTAAAACTATTTCCCCATGGTATTTCTCCCTCCCACCCCACCCCCCACTGTTCCTCTGATATTCTTGTTAACTGCTGGAATTAGCCTACCTGCTTGTCACCATGAAAGGTTTTCCTCCTTCCCCCCCTGCTGTTGGTGATGGCTTATCTTAAGTGATCACTCTCCTTACAGTGTGTATGATAAACCCATTGTTTCATGTTCTCTGTGTGTGTGTATATAATCTCTCCTCTGTTTTTTCCACCAAATGCATCCGATGAAGTGAGCTGTAGCTCACGAAAGCTTATGCTCTAATAAATTTGTTAGTCTCTAAGGTGCCACAAGTACTCCTTTTCTTTTTGCGAATACAGACTAACACGGCTGCTACTCTGAAATCAAATTAGAAAAGCAAAACCCACCCAAAGGACCTATAATCTCTTTTATGCTTTCCTGTGCCACTGAACTCCCTGGAAATGTATCCATATGTGACACAGTGAACTATCACAGTGAACTATCACTATAACTGCGAGAAAAAGAAAAAAAACCCACCCAAGCAGCTGACTCCAATCACTCCTCTCAGAGGCTGCTGGGAATAGGTGGGACATGGAGTTTATATAACCCAGACCCAGTTGATGGCAGAGAGAGAAGAGAGAGGGTAACACCCAAGACAATTGGAGGCTGAAGGAGTACCAAGGGAAAAAACAGCTCCAGGGCGGGGCAGAGAAGAGGCAGACACATTGGGAACAAGTTAGAGTTTGGGGAGAGTTGGGCACAGGCTGGGAAATGCCTTCCTGGGAAACTCCGGACTTACCTGAGATGTAAGAGAACATATGGGGAAGTGGAACTGAAGACTGGGCATAGACTATGATAACCTGAATATAGATACACCCCTTTGCTAAGTACTACTGCAGTCCCTCTGGCCTCCTTTTCTCCCCCCAGCATGTCTGTGGTAATCAGATCATCCCTAGCAGAGTACCTTTTGGGCCTGTGGGATTTGGGGCTTTGTTGGAGAGCCAGTTCACCTTCTTGACTACCTGCCAAAATCCCTGAGGCTGGTTAGAATCCACTGGTTCACACTATCTGAATTCATACCTTTTTCCTTCTGTCACACGCGCTCTGCCTTTGGAGGTCAACTGGCTTTATTCTGCATTTATAATCAGATTGCTATTTTAATGCAAATTCATTCGAATTTAAATCTGAATTCATCTTGATTAAAAATATGTGCACTTTGCCTAAAACTGAAGGGGCAGGGGAGAGAAGTCATCTAAAATGGACTTTACTGGTAAGACCCATTATCTAGCATCCGTCATCAGTAACCGAAGTCACTTCAAATAATCAAAGAAAAATCAATCTGAATTAAAACCCATTCACAAATTCTATCCTAAACAGAACACTGTGCACTTTGACAGCATGCACCATCTGATGTTCTCTATGTGACTGCATACATTCATGGGTTGAGCTGTCAGGTTAGGCATTATTTTACAGATGGGGAAACTGAGGGGTAGAGAGATTAAAGACAAAACTGGCACCTAACTTGCCTAATTTAAAGGGACCTGATTTTTCAGATAGTGCCGAGTACCCGCCCTATGAAAATCAGACCCTTTTAGAGAAGTTTGAAATTGGGTGCCCAAAATCACTAGTCGGGTTTCAGAGTAGCAGCCGTGTTAGTCTGTATTCTCAAAAAGAAAAGGAGTACTTGTGGCACCTTAGAGACTAACAAATTTATTAGAGCATAAGCTTTCGTGAGCTACAGCTCACTTCATCGGATGCATTTGGTGGAAAAAACAGAGTAGAGATTTATATACACACACACAGAGAACATGAAACAATGGGTTTATCATACACACTGTAAGGAGAGTGATCACTTAAGATAAGCCATCACCAACAGCAGGGGGGGGAAGGAGGAAAACCTTTCATGGTGACAAGCAGGTAGGCTAATTCCAGCAGTTAACAAGAATATCAGAGGAACAGTGGGGGGTGGGGGGGGAGGGAGAAAGACCATGGGGAAATAGTTTTACTTTGTGTAATGACTCATCCATTCCCAGTCTCTATTCAAGCCTAAGTTAATTGTATCCAGTTTGCAAATTAATTCCAATTCAGCAGTCTCTCGTTGGAGTCTGTTTTTGAAGCTTTTTTGTTGAAGTATAGCCACTCTTAGGTCTGTGATCGAGTGACCAGAGAGATTGAAGTGTTCTCCAACTGGTTTTTGAATGTTATAATTCTTGACGTCTGATTTGTGTCCATTCATTCTTTTACGTAGAGACTGTCCAGTTTGGCCAATGTACATGGCAGAGGGGCATTGCTGGCACATGATGGCATATATCACATTGGTAGATGCGCAGGTGAAGGAGCCTCTGATAGTGTGGCTGATGTGATTAGGCCCTATGATGGTATCCCCTGAATAGATATGTGGACAGAGTTGGCAACGGGCTTTGTTGCAAGGATAGGTTCCTGGGTTAGTGGTTCTGTTGTGTGGTGTGTGGTTGCTGGTGAGTATTTGCTTCAGATTGGGGGCTGTCTGTAAGCAAGGACTGGTCTATCTCCCAAGATCTGAGAGAGCGATGGCTCGTCCTTCAGGATAGGTTGTAGATCCTTGATGATGCGTTGGAGGGGTTTTAGGTGGGGGGCTGAAGGTGATGGCGAGTGGCGTTCTGTTGTTTTCTTTGTTGGGCCTGTCCTGTAGTAGGTGACTTCTGGGTACTCTTCTGGCTCTGTCAATCTGTTTCTTTACTTCAGCAAGTGGGTACTGTAGTTGTAGGAATGCATGATAGAGATCTTGTAGGTGTTTGTCTCTGTCTGAGGGGTTGGAGCAAATGCGGTTATATCGTAGCGCTTGGCTGTAGACAATGGATCGAGTGGTATGATCTGGATGAAAGCTAGAGGCATGTAGGTAGGAATAGCGGTCAGTAGGTTTCCGATATAGGGTGGTGTTTATGTGACCATCGCTTATTAGCACCGTAGTGTCCAGGAAGTGGATCTCTTGTGTGGACTGGTCCAGGCTGAGGTTGATGGTGGGATGGAAATTGTTGAAATCATGGTGGAATTCCTCAAGAGCTTCTTTTCCATGGGTCCAGATGATGAAGATGTCATCAATGTAGCGCAAGTAGAGTAGGGGCATTAGGGAACGAGAGCTGAGGAAGCGTTGTTCTAAGTCAGCCATAAAAATGTTGGCATACTGTGGGGCCATGCGGGTACCCATCGCAGTGCCGCTGATTTGAAGGTATACATTGTCACCAAATGTGAAATAGTTATGGGTCAGGACAAAGTCACAAAGTTCTGCCACCAGGTTAGCCGTGACAGTATCGGGGATACTGTTCCTGACGGCTTGTAGTCCATCTTTGTGTGGAATATTGGTGTAGAGGGCTTCTACATCCATAGTGGCTAGGATGGTGTTTTTAGGAAGATCACCAATGGACTGTAGTTTCCTCAGGAAATCGGTGGTGTCTCGAAGATAGCTGGGAGTGCTGGTAACGAAGGGCCTGAGGAGGGAGTCTACATAGCCAGACAATCCTGCTGTCAGGGTGCCAATGCCTGAGATGATGGGGCGTCCAGGATTTCCAGGTTTATGGATCTTGGGTAGCAGATAGAATACCCCAGGTCCTGGCTCCAGGGGTGTGTCTGTGCGGATTTGTTCTTGTGCTTTTTCAGGGAGTTTCTTGAGCAAATGCTGTAGTTTCTTTTGGTAACTCTCACTGGGATCAGAGGGTAATGGCTTGTAGAAAGTGGTGTTGGAGAGCTGCCTAGTAGCCTCTTGTTCATACTCTGACCTATTCATGATGACGACAGCACCTCCTTTGTCAGCCTTTTTGATTATGATGTCAGAGTTGTTTCTGAGGCTGTGGATGGCACTGTGTTCTGCATGGCTGAGGTTATGGGGTAAGCGATGCTGCTTTTCCACAATTTCAGCTCGTGCACGTCGGCGGAAGCAGTCTATGTAGAAATCCAGGCTGCTGTTTCGACCTTCAGGAGGAGTCCACCTAGAATCCTTCTTTTTGTAGTGTTGGCAGGAAGGTCTCTGTGGGTTAATATGTTGGTCAGAGGTGTGTTGGAAATATTCCTTGAGTCTGAGACGTCGAAAATAGGATTCTAGGTCACCACAGAACTGTATCATGTTCGTGGGGGTGGAGGGGCAAAAGGAGAGGCCCCGAGATAGGACAGATTCTTCCGCTGGGCTAAGAGTATAGTTGGATAGATTAACAATATTGCTGGGTGGGTTACGGGAACCATTGTTGTGGCCCCTTGTGGCATATAGTAGTTTAGATAGCTTAGTGTCCTTTTTCTTTTGTAGAGAATCAAAGTGTGTTTTGTAAATGGCTTGTCTAGTTTTTGTAAAGTCCAGCCACGAGGAAGTTTGTGTGGAAGGTTGGTTCTTTATGAGTGTATCCAGTTTTGAGAGCTCATTCTTAATCTTTCCCTGTTTGCTGTAGAGGATGTTGATCAGGTGGTTCCGCAGTTTCCTTGAGAGTGTGTGGCACAAGCTGTCAGCATAGTCTGTGTGGTATGTAGATTGTAATGGATTTTCCACCAAATGCATCCGATGAAGTGAGCTGTAGCTCACGAAAGCTTATGCTCTAATAAATTTGTTAGTCTCTAAGGTGCCACAAGTACTCCTTTTCTTTTTGAGAATACAGACTAACACGGCTGCTACTCTGAAACCTGTGATTATGCAAGGCACTGAATTTAGCCGTATAGAGTGGAAATCTGTCAACTTCATGAAAAAACTCGCACAGATACAGACAGACATCATCTTCCTCTCCAAATGCAAACAGATGGACATCATACCGAAAGGACTGAAGGTAAAAAATCCATTACAATCTACATACCACACAGACTATGCTGACAGCTTGTGCCACACACTCTCAAGGAAACTGCGGAACCACCTGATCAACATCCTCTACAGCAAACAGGGAAAGATTAAGAATGAGCTCTCAAAACTGGATACACTCATAAAGAACCAACCTTCCACACAAACTTCCTCGTGGCTGGACTTTACAAAAACTAGACAAGCCATTTACAAAACACACTTTGATTCTCTACAAAAGAAAAAGGACACTAAGCTATCTAAACTACTATATGCCACAAGGGGCCACAACAATGGTTCCCGTAACCCACCCAGCAATATTGTTAATCTATCCAACTATACTCTTAGCCCAGCGGAAGAATCTGTCCTATCTCGGGGCCTCTCCTTTTGCCCCTCCACCCCCACGAACATGATACAGTTCTGTGGTGACCTAGAATCCTATTTTCGACGTCTCAGACTCAAGGAATATTTCCAACACACCTCTGACCAACATATTAACCCACAGAGACCTTCCTGCCAACACTACAAAAAGAAGGATTCTAGGTGGACTCCTCCTGAAGGTCGAAACAGCAGCCTGGATTTCTACATAGACTGCTTCCGCCGACGTGCACGAGCTGAAATTGTGGAAAAGCAGCATCGCTTACCCCATAACCTCAGCCATGCAGAACACAGTGCCATCCACAGCCTCAGAAACAACTCTGACATCATAATCAAAAAGGCTGACAAAGGAGGTGCTGTCGTCATCATGAATAGGTCAGAGTATGAACAAGAGGCTACTAGGCAGCTCTCCAACACCACTTTCTACAAGCCATTACCCTCTGATCCCAGTGAGAGTTACCAAAAGAAACTACAGCATTTGCTCAAGAAACTCCCTGAAAAAGCACAAGAACAAATCCGCACAGACACACCCCTGGAGCCAGGACCTGGGGTATTCTATCTGCTACCCAAGATCCATAAACCTGGAAATCCTGGACGCCCCATCATCTCAGGCATTGGCACCCTGACAGCAGGATTGTCTGGCTATGTAGACTCCCTCCTCAGGCCCTTCGTTACCAGCACTCCCAGCTATCTTCGAGACACCACCGATTTCCTGAGGAAACTACAGTCCATTGGTGATCTTCCTAAAAACACCATCCTAGCCACTATGGATGTAGAAGCCCTCTACACCAATATTCCACACAAAGATGGACTACAAGCCGTCAGGAACAGTATCCCCGATACTGTCACGGCTAACCTGGTGGCAGAACTTTGTGACTTTGTCCTGACCCATAACTATTTCACATTTGGTGACAATGTATACCTTCAAATCAGCGGCACTGCGATGGGTACCCGCATGGCCCCACAGTATGCCAACATTTTTATGGCTGACTTAGAACAACGCTTCCTCAGCTCTCGTTCCCTAATGCCCCTACTCTACTTGCGCTACATTGATGACATCTTCATCATCTGGACCCATGGAAAAGAAGCTCTTGAGGAATTCCACCATGATTTCAACAATTTCCATCCCACCATCAACCTCAGCCTGGACCAGTCCACACAAGAGATCCACTTCCTGGACACTACGGTGCTAATAAGCGATGGTCACATAAACACCACCCTATATCGGAAACCTACTGACCGCTATTCCTACCTACATGCCTCTAGCTTTCATCCAGATCATACCACTCGATCCATTGTCTACAGCCAAGCGCTACGATATAACCGCATTTGCTCCAACCCCTCAGACAGAGACAAACACCTACAAGATCTCTATCATGCATTCCTACAACTACAGTACCCACCTGCTGAAGTAAAGAAACAGATTGACAGAGCCAGAAGAGTACCCAGAAGTCACCTACTACAGGACAGGCCCAACAAAGAAAACAACAGAACGCCACTCGCCATCACCTTCAGCCCCCAACTAAAACCCCTCCAACGCATCATCAAGGATCTACAACCTATCCTGAAGGACGAGCCATCGCTCTCTCAGATCTTGGGAGATAGACCAGTCCTTGCTTACAGACAGCCCCCCAATCTGAAGCAAATACTCACCAGCAACCACACACCACACAACAGAACCACTAACCCAGGAACCTATCCTTGCAACAAAGCCCGTTGCCAACTCTGTCCACATATCTATTCAGGGGATACCATCATAGGGCCTAATCACATCAGCCACACTATCAGAGGCTCCTTCACCTGCGCATCTACCAATGTGATATATGCCATCATGTGCCAGCAATGCCCCTCTGCCATGTACATTGGCCAAACTGGACAGTCTCTACGTAAAAGAATGAATGGACACAAATCAGACGTCAAGAATTATAACATTCAAAAACCAGTTGGAGAACACTTCAATCTCTCTGGTCACTCGATCACAGACCTAAGAGTGGCTATACTTCAACAAAAAAGCTTCAAAAACAGACTCCAACGAGAGACTGCTGAATTGGAATTAATTTGCAAACTGGATACAATTAACTTAGGCTTGAATAGAGACTGGGAATGGATGAGTCATTACACAAAGTAAAACTATTTCCCCATGGTATTTCTCCCTCCCACCCCACCCCCCACTGTTCCTCTGATATTCTTGTTAACTGCTGGAATTAGCCTACCTGCTTGTCACCATGAAAGGTTTTCCTCCTTCCCCCCCCTGCTGTTGGTGATGGCTTATCTTAAGTGATCACTCTCCTTACAGTGTGTATGATAAACCCATTGTTTCATGTTCTCTGTGTGTGTGTATATAAATCTCTACTCTGTTTTTTCCACCAAATGCATCCGATGAAGTGAGCTGTAGCTCACGAAAGCTTATGCTCTAATAAATTTGTTAGTCTCTAAGGTGCCACAAGTACTCCTTTTCTTTTTTAGTCGGGTTTGAAAATCTTGGCCTAAATGACTTGGTTAAGATCAGAGACTATGTTGTTAATGTTAACAGCACAGCTGGGAGTAGAACCCAGGAGTCCTAACTCCCAGCCCTTGAACTAATCATTAGGCAGCGCTAACAATTTTTTTTTTAAGCAAGCTTTTTGGCTATATGCCACCATCTTCAGAACTGAGTTAAACCCTTACAGCCTTCTGCAACAGGTTCACACGTCAGAGGGCAGGGCACTTACATTACCTGCTAGCCACCTAAGCTAATAAGCCCCTATTACTATATTGGCTACTTGAAGCCTTGTTTGAGGAGCAACAGCAAGGAAGCAGGGTCCAACCCCCACAGCCCTCCCATCTCCTCTGTGCTCCTGAGCTGGGGACGATACTTCAAAAAGGCTCATTAATTTTTCCAAGGAACTGAGCGTACATTATGCATTCGTCTCCCCAGCTGCAGCCAGTCTGACTTATTAGCAATGTGAAAGGTGCTGGCAGAGGGCATTTGTAATTGGTATTGCTGGGAAGTCAGGCTTCGGCAGAAACCTGCACTGCCATTACCAGCAGTGGGCAGGGACGTACACCCTTTATTCCCCCCCCATACACACCCTTTATTTTTGTCCCAATTCCACTGTGAAAGAGGAACTCTGACTCAGCGCATACAAGAGGAAGATTACAAAACCCTGACGGTTTAAATGGCAATCCACCCCCATCAGACTATGGCTACGCCTGCCAGAAGTCAGCCGAGGGTCAGGGATCAGCATGTCAATATCAGCCATAACACCAACCAATCCCCAAGCCCGTCTGTCCCCCGGCTCACTGTCCCAGCATCTCTTTTTGGAACGGTGAGGCACTCGCTGGCTCCCACACAAACGGAACCGGCCACTCAAGCTTCCTTGTTTGTTTTTAAAGCTCTGCCATCGAACCTAGTGTTCCTGGAGAGGAGCCAGGCGGCACAGACACTGCTACCAAGCAGGCCTTCCCACACTGCGCACTGTAACCCCCTGCAATGCTCGACCTGGGTGCTCCTCAATCTTGGACTGCAACTCCTGAGATCCTGTGAGCAGTCAAGATAGTTGTGATCTACTGGGATGAGTCCCTGGATTTACAGATTCAGACGCTGGAGGCCTTGTGCTCACTCAGGCCCTGGCCTCTAGTATTCACTTCCCATGCTGGCCCACAGCCAGTCTGCTAAGCTTCAAGGCTGTGTATTCACTCAGGCTTTTGCTTGTGTGTGTGTGTGTGTGTGTGTGTGTGTGTGTGTGTGTGTGTTGTGGGGAGGGACAGCTAAGTTACAGCTCATTTATAGTTTGTCATAGTCAGTAACACTTCGCATAGTGTGTGCGCGTGCGCTTGGAGTCTGTTGGATGAGAGGGTTTTTATAAATTTAAAAGAAAGCCTCTTTCTAGACTTGATGCTCCCTCCACAGCCCCCCGTGGTCCCTCAGCGCTGAGCCATCGCACCTCCTGCTCCTCCAGCATTGCCCCCCCAGCCCTGCCTGTGCACCTCAACGCTGAGCTGTTGCACCTCCTGCCCCCCCAGGCCTGCCCGTGCCCCTGAGCTATTGCTCCTCCTTCTCCAGCCCTGCCCCTCAGCACTCAGCCATCACAACACCTCCTCCTCCAGACCCGTCCCCGCAGCCCTGCCCATGTCCCTCAGCGCTGAGCTATTGCCCCTCCTGCTCCTCCAGCCCTGCCCGTGCACTTCAGCGCTGGGCCATTGCACTTCCTGCTCCTCCAGTCCTGCCCCTTCCATTGCTCTGCTCAGGCCCCTCAGCGCTGCACACAGAACTGTGCCAGAAACAGAGCCACAGGAGATGACAAAATGGCCTCCCACAGGGCAGTGCGTCAGCACCAACCCTCTTCAACATAGATACCAATGACCAGCCCATACAGAGCAATACAGGCATTTTATATACGAACCAGTGAGGAGGACTTTGCCACTGTTGAGAACAGACTGACGTGCTTTGAGCAACCTCTATATCAGCGGTCTCCAATCTTTTTACGCCCAAGATCACTTTTTGAATTTAAGGGCAACCCAGGATCTATCCTGCCCCTTCCCTGAGGCCCCTCCCCTTCCCCAAAGCCCCGCCCCACTCACTCCACACACACACCCCCATCATCCCAGGCTGGGATAAGGGGTTGGGTTTCAGAAAGGGGTGCAGGCTCTGGGCTGAGCCTGGGGCAAGGGTTTGAGGTGCAGAAGGGGGTGAAGGGTGCAAACTCTGGGAGGGAGTTTGGGTGCAGGAGGCGGCTCCAGGCTGGGGCAGAGTGTTAGGGTGAAGGAGAGGGTGTGGGCTCTGGGAGGGAGTCTGAGTGCAGGAGAGGGCTCTGAGTTGGGGCAGGAGTGTAGGAGGGAGTACAAGGTGCTGGCTCTGAGAGGGGGTCAGGGCTGGGGCACAGGAGGGGGTTCTTGGTGCTGGCTCCATAAGGGGGCTCAGGGCTGGGGTGCGGCCTCCTGCTGGGCAGCACTTACCTGCGGCGACTCCTGGTCGGCGGTGCAGCGTGGCTGCCACTAAGGTAGGTTCCCTGCCTACCCTGGCCCCAAACTGCTCCCAGAAAGGGCCAACGCACCCCTGCGGGGGGCAGGCAGCATGTGGCCCCACACACTGCCCCTCTCTGCAAGCACGGTCCCTGCAGCTCCTATTGGCCACAGCTCCCCATTCCCAGCCAATGGGAGCTGCCGGGGCAGTGCTTGCAGAGAGGGGCAGCGCATGGAGGGAGACCCCTGAGGTGTGCTGGTGGCTTCTGGGAGTGGTGAGGGGCCAGGGCAGGCAGGGAGCAAGCCTTAGCAGCAGCCACGCCAGAGATCGTGATCGACCAGTTGGTGACCACTGCTTTAAACCTATTAGAATAAGAACCAGGCTTGTGCCAACCCAACCAAGACACAGGTGATAGTCTTTCACCTACACCATTGAGAAGCCAAGAGGAAACTAATCACCACCTGGGATGCAATCCCATCGAAAATCACCCAAACCCTGGTTACCAGGCGGTGACATTGGACTGAATACTTTCCTTCAAAGCACATGTAGAGAAGATAAAAGGAAAGCTCCCTTGCAGCTTTGCCAAAGCTCCTTGGTCCTGAACAGTAACACCTTTTGCTATTCCACTCCCACTCCCTACCCCCAGGTTCTCCCTATATAAAAATCTAGAGCCATGGTTCTCAAACTGTGGGTCACAAGTTTGTTTTAATGGGGTCACCAAGGCATTAGACTCCCTGCTGCCCAGGGCTGAAGCTGAAGCCTGAACAACTTAGCTTTGCAGGGCCCCCTGTGGTGTGGGGCCTCAGGCAATTGCCATGCTTACCTCCCCATAATGCCAGCCCTGATTCTAGACTCTAAAATCTAGAGTGACATAGGGCACTGGGGTCATGTAGTAATTTTTGTTGTCAGAAGTGGGTCGCAGTACAATGAAGTTTGAGAACCACTGGTCTACAGAAAATTTAAAATATGGGGACTAGGTCACTTACACAGTCCATACAGTCTACTGAAGATCAGCTTACCACTTGACAAACAGGCCAATAATTACAGCCCACTTCACAGTGAGGCATTTGATTTAAGAAATCAGGTGAGGAGAAAAGATCATTGCCACTGAGAACTAAATGCTAATTTTTTTAACTTCAAAGCAGGAGGAATGTGGCAATGTCCCATTATTATTAATCTGCAATGTCTTCAATCAGGGATAGGGCCCCATTATGCTAGATGCTGTGTACACACACACACACACACACACACACACACACACAATAGTTCCTGCGCAAAAGAGCTTACAATTTAAGTTTAAGAGGCCGGCCTTTCTAACAATCAGCCAGTAACACACAATTTGATCTGGTGGATGTTGGTGAATAAGTCCATTTCTGACTGCTCCAGACTTTATTCTTGGTTCTAGACATGCCAGCATAGACTGCCTGGGGTGCAGACAGGTAGCTTGTTACAGCAGCATTTCTGTGACACTGCAGTTAAGGTCCCTTAGGATTTTCCTTAGGATGCAACCTGATGTTTATAAAGGGTTAAAAGAGAGAGTTTGGAGAAGCTGGAAAGGGGATGGTGCTGCAGGCTAGGTGCACAGCTTCTGATGCAAGCTTACAGACTATTCAAGGAATATTAAATCTCCCTAAGTCATCCAACAGTCTTCATCCTAAATGTACCCCTTTTGCAGGAAGTTGGGAAGAACACAGCACAGGTGGTATGGGAAAATTGTGGGCAGAAGATGGATATTCCATGGTCAAATCCTGCTCTCTGTTACACTCCAGATTCACGCCAGTAACTCAACTGAAGCCAGTGCACACTCATTCCAGATTGACATGGTGAGGGCACAACATGGCCCCATGTCAGTTTGCAACGGGAAGTCAAACAAATGCCTGCATGTCTCCTAGGCAGACAACAGCCTATCACATATGTGATGGGAGCAAGAGGACTGACGCTTTGGCTTGGACATTTGCATGCCAACGAGCTATACGTGCTGTAGGTTAGTGGCATAGGGAGTCAGTCTAGAACAGGTTCCCACTTTTGACATGATCCCTGCTGTGCATGCAGAAAGGGTGGGGTAAAAAGTCTGAGGTGTACTGAGTAGATCATTTCCAATCTTGGGGCCATTTGCAATAGAAAAGAGCCATCTGCCACCACAGCCTTGGAAAATGGCTTCCCAACGGCATCAGGAGGGGAGAAGTACTTACAAACACTGCAGGACCAAACAGGAGGCTGTCATGATGGATTATTTACAAGGGAATATGAACACTACTAACAGCCATAGGAATGGCACAAGAGGGGAGGAGAGATTTCCATGGTGCCATCCATGCATATTACATAATACTGGGTGGCAGGTAGCTACATACCAAATTCTAATACTAAAATTACAATCTAGCTCTCTTCAATAATCCCTCAGTAAAGAGGTGACTGAATTTTGAGGACCCTCCCCCAGTATTAATCAGTTGTAATATAAAATGTGCTCCAAGGGCTTACTTACACACACAGTGACATGTGCTTATCTAAAGGTGTTACTTTAAACCAGTTTAGCTAAACTCATGCAAAAAGCTGTGTGGACACTTATTTCAGTTTAATCTAGCCACTCAAAACAAAAACGAGTGTCCACACATGGAGTTGAGTTGTTTGCAAATGTGTGTAGACATCTTCTAGAATACCCTTTCAGATCAACTGTGATCTTCCCTTATGCGGCACACCATCGGTTTACACACCAATCCAATCATATTTATTCAGACTGCTAACAGTATATATACATACCAGGCACTGGTGTGCTCTGTGCCAACTTCTGTGTTCACCAGGTGCCAGCACCTCTGCTGCTCTCACTTGCAGTCTCCTCCTAGGCACCTTCCAAATTCCAGAAACCAGTTGGACAGACACCTTTCCTTACTGGTCCATTAAAAACCACCTGCAATGCATATGTCAAACAGTGGGCTTTTAAAAAGAAAAGGAGTACTTGTGGCACCTTAGAGACTAACAAATTTATTAGAGCATAAGCTTTTGTGAACTACAGCTCACTTGGAGAAAGCCTGAAAAGTAATTTAAAACACAAAACCAAGATTTCTGCTTGATTTTTACTTTAAAAATATCAGGCGTGTTGAGGCTGGTAGAATAGGAGGAATTTCTGGGCCTCTCAGAGGTTGTGTGTTGTGAGCTCTCTCACCTTAATTGACTCTTTAACAGAGACATCTTTTCTCCAAATAATTTATACTACATTGGAAATAAACGTGTTAAAAAACAAACAATTTTTTAAACAGTGACAGGCCTTGTCAACATTGGGAATTTGCCCCAATTCCAGTCACGAGTGCTCTGGCAGTTACTGACGTAGGTGCAGTAGTGCAAACCCTAAGCTTTATACAAGGAAAGCACGAGATGCAAATGGAGTCTAAACACATGGGGTTTTCCCCAGTGCAGCTACATCATTTTCAGGCCACTCATCACGGCAATCAGAGCAAGAGCCTGATACAGACAAGGCATAAAAATCCCTTCTCTGCTCAGCTTTCAGTCTCTTCTCCAGTGAGGTCATCATCTAATTAGCCTTCCAATTGCCATGGAGTCTTCCAGGGTCCACACGACCTGGGTTTCTCAAGGAATGAAACAAGCAGACTCTTTTTTAACAAAACCTTTCAGAGGGCCTCAATCACCATAAGGAAAAAGACAGAAGCCCAAGATATTTTCCCCTTCTACAGGTCATGTTTCACAGGGTAACTGTACCAATACAAGCTGGGGTGCCGAGTGCTTCGTGATAGCCCACAACCCTCTGGGAGGGGAACTCTCTGGGGGGCTGGAGAGGACGAGGAGGAATAAAATAGTTTCGCTATCATAGTACCCAAGTTGTTCTATTCATAAAGCAGATGGGGGACTTTCCCATTAATTATTAAGCAGCAAAAGGCACTGTCCTGCAGCTGCCAGAGGTTACAGCAGGCCTATAGGCCACAGCAGGCTGGGTTTTATGGAGTGCTGCTGGCAGCCACATTTCTTTAGGGACGGCCAGTTTCTATTTATCCCCCTCTTGCCCTATGTCTAGTAAGCTCACATGCTGCTGCAGTGCTCATGCTGTATGTAACAGCAGATCTACCCACAGATACTGCAGCTATACCGTGGGTGGACTAGCCGGTGTGTGCACAGCTTACAGACTGCTAGCTAGCTAGCCAGCCCCTTGGCACCCACCGAGACCCCAACACCAGATGAGGCCTGCCTGCAAAGACGTGTCCTTCTGAAGAAGGCTTCTTGGCTACCAAAAAAAAAAGGGGGGGGGGGCAGGGAAGGAAAGCGGTCACTTGCTTGAGTGATAACAGTTACCACTAGTTCTTGCCCACGGTGCAGGACTCACGGGATGGAAAATTCTAGGGCCTGTTCTGCAGGAGCTCAGACTAGTTGGTCAAAGGGGTCCCTTCTGGCCTTAAAAAAATAATCTCTGGAAGAGGGAGAGAGGAGTTTGTAGCTCTCAAACAGGGGTGACTTTAAAGCAAAGAGAAATAGAAAAAAACCACTAACATCTCCACTTCTCTGTTCCATGCTGGATGCTGTGGCACACACGTGGTGGAGTCGGAAAAGCCAGAGCCCAAGTGCTTGTAGTTCGAGTCAGTCTCGTGGAACATTCACCCCCTCTGCCCTCATCACCGAACTAACATCCTGCATGCAGATACCTCAGAATGATGCCAAATGATGTACATCAGAAGCCAAACAAGATACAGAGTCAAAAGCCATTGGAGGTTATTGTTTGGCAGGAGAGGTGGAAAGAACGGCTGGGATCAGCAATGCCAAGCAGACCGCCCTAGCACGGATCTGGAGCTGCTGCTGGATTTCCTGACCTCATGGATTTTCTCCCGTAGCGTGAGGGCTGCTGGCTCTCATTCAAAGCTGTCTAGGAAAACCTAACTAAGCGCTTCCGCCTGGCAGCAGCCGCTCCCAGTCCAGTAGCCCGCAGATCCTCCCCCGCTCTGTAGGTTTCCCAGGCAGTAGGAGCAGCACGGCTTCAGGAAACAAGAAACATCTGCCAGCCATGCACAAGAGCCATGAGAATGGAGCTCTCTGCCCCAGACCTGGGGTAGGCTTACCCAGCCTGCGCTCTTCTTCCAAATCAGAGGATTGTGCTGGGGAATGCGTGCAGAGAGCTTTCCCCTTTAACCCTTCGTCTGCCTATCACGCAGGCAACCATTCCAGTTTATCAGACTCTGGCTGTGCACTCCACCCCCATTCAAATGCATGTACTCACTCCCCCCACCTACGAGACTTGGCCTGCTCCAGACCAGGCTCCAATGTGGACTATAAAGTGCACAGCTGAACAGGGGGTGGGCAGCGACCATGCATCAAGGCCCAGCCAAGGGAGGGAGAGGGGAGCCAAGAGTCCGTCACAAACCCAGGCCAAACTACCAGGGCTGGGAATCACTGAATCAGTACCCAGAGCATAGGGAAGACTCCAATGGTGAGATATCCAGCTAGCCCAGTCATCCCACACAGACTGGGTCAGCCAGAGCCACAACTTCACAAGGCCTCACTACAAGGCACAGTGCCAGCCACAAAGCATAAAGCAATCAGCAGACCTGGGTACTATTTCCAGCTCTGCCACCGACCTGCTGGGTGACCTTGGGCAAGTCACTTTCCCCTTCCCTGTCCCTTTGTCTTGTCTGTTCAAACCTGAGCTCTCCAGGGACCGTCTCTGATCTACACATATGTACAGCACCAATCTCAGTTGGGGCCTCTAGGCAAGACAGCAATACCAATAACAATTATTGTTTTGCTAGATTCTAAATACACTCAGGAGAGCACAGAATCATAGACCTGAAGGGCTGGAAGGGACTGGCGAGGTCATCTAGTCCATCTCTCCATTCTGATGCAGGACCAAGTAAACCTAGACCATCCCTGACAGGTGTTTGTCCAACCTGCTCTTACAAACCTCCAATGACGGGGATTCCACAACGTCCACCTGGAAGCCTATTCCAGAACTTAACTACCCTGATAGTTAGAAAGTTTTTCCTAATATCTAACCTAAGTCTCCCTTGCTGCAGATTAAGCCCATTGCTTCGTGTCCTACCTTCAGCGGACATGGAGAACCATTGATCACCATCTTCTGTTATGTTAAGGGTGGTTATAAAGACAACATACCAGGTCCTCCCCTCACTCTTCTTTTCTCAGGGCAATACATGCCCAGTTGTTTTTGTTGTTGGGTTTTTGTTTTTTTTTTTTTTAAAAAACCTTTCCTCATAGATCACGTTTTCTAAACCTTTAATCACTTTTGTTGCTCTCCTTTGGATTCTCTCCAATTTGTCCACCTCTCTCTGAAAGTGTGGTGCCCAGAACTGGACACTACTCCAGCTGAAGCCTCACCAGTGCCAAGTAGAGTGGAACAATTACCCCCCGTGTCTTACAACACTCCTGTTAATACATCTCAGAATATTAGCCTATTTCACAGCTGCATCACATTGTTGACTCATTGCATTTGTGATCCAGATCCTTTTTCAGAAGTACTATCGCCTAGCCATTTATTCATCATTTTGTAGTTGTGCATTTGATTTTTTCTTCCTAGGTGTAGTACTCTGCACTTTTCTTTATTGAATTTCATCTTGTTGATTTCATACCAATTCTTCAATTTATCAAGCTTGTTTTGAATTCTAATCCTGGCCTCCAAAGTGCTAGAAACCCCTGCTAATTTGGTGTCATCCACCCATTTTATAAACATTCTTTTCACTCCATTAGCCAAGGTATTAATGAAAATATCAACTAGTACCAGGTCCAGGACAGACCCCATTAGCTACGTCCTCCTTATTTGACAGAGGACCAACACTACTCTTGAGTACAGCCTTTCAACCAGTTGGGCACTCATTCTAGATTATAATAATTTCACCTAGACCAGTGGTTTTCAACAAGGGTACGCATACCCATGAGGGTACACAGAGGTCTTCCTGGGGGTACATCAACTCATCTAGATATCTGCCTAGTTTTACAACAGGCTAGATTAAAAGCACTAGTGAAGTCAGTACAAACTAAAATTTCATCAATGACTTATTTATATGGCTCTAGATACTATACACTGAAATGCAAGTACAATATTTATATTCCAATGGATTTATTTTATAATTCTATGGTAAAAATGAGACAGTCAGCAGTGTTTCAGTAATAGTGTGCCATGACACTTTTGTATTTTTGTGTCTGATTTTGTAAGCAAGTAGTTTTTAAGTGAGGTGAAACTTGCGGGTACACAAGACATATCAAACTCCTGAAAGGGGTACAGTAGGCTGGAAAGGTTGAGAGCCACTGACCTAGACCACATTTCCTTAGTTTACTTATGAGAATGTCATGTAAGACTGTGTCAGAAACCTTATTAAAAGTCAAGATGTATTACATCTACTGCTTCCCCCATCCACTAGCCAGTAACCCTGTCAAAGCAGGAAATTGGGTTGATTTGGCAAGATTTGTTCTTGACAAATCCATACTGGCTATCACCTATTACCCTATTATCCTCTAGGTGCCTACAAAATAATTGTTTAATAATTTTTTCCTGCATCTTTCCAGGTATTGAAGTTAAGCTGACTGGTCTACAGTTCCCGTGGGTCCTCTTTGTTCCCCTTTCTAAAGATAGGAACTATGTTTGCCCTTCTTCAGTCCACTGAGATCTCATGTATCCTCCAAGAGTTCTCAAAGATAAATGCTAACAATTCCAAGATTGCTTCAGCTATTTCCTTAAAGTACCCCAGGGTGAACTTCATCAGGCCCTCATGTCTTAAATACATCTAACTTTTCTAAATATTCTTCAACCTGTTCTTCCCCTATTTTGCCTAACATTCCTTCCCCCTTGTTAATATTAATTATGTTAAGTATCTGGTCACCACTAACTTTTTAGTGAAGACTTAAGCAAAATAGGCATTAAACACCTCAGCCTTCTTGATGTCATCAGTTATTAGATCTCATTTTCCACTAAGTAGGGGACCTATACTTTGTCATCTCTCTCTTGCTCCTAATGTATTTATAGAATCTCTGCTTATTGTCTTTTCAGTCCCTTGCTAAATATAACTCATTTTGTGCCTTAGCCTTTCTGATTTCATCCCTATGTGCCTGTGCTGTTCTTTTAGACTCCTCCTCAGCAATCTGTCCAGGTTACCACTTTTTTTGTAGGACTCCTGTTTGATTTTCAGCTCCTTAAACAGCTCCTAATGGAGCAACATTGGCCTCTTATTATTCTTCCTATCTTTCTTTTGCATCCTCCACAAAGTTACACGTGGTCTGTTCTTTATTTCCTTCAGCATATTCATACCTATGAGTGGGACAGAAAGGTGCATGGATCAAGTCATTGTCTATGAAATATTCCTGTAGCAGGGCAGAAAGCTTTTTCCCCTCTGCACCTGCAGCATTGTTCAATAGGCCAGGTACAATGCAGGGTTTGTTCTCCTTAGTGGGATACTGGACTAATTAGCCCAATGGTCAAATCTTGTCCAGCAACCCCTATACATGACTTTTAAAGAAATGCAAGATTCATCTAGGTAATCAATTTTTCCTCCCACAAATCGAGACATCCATGTCTCAGGGCCCCACTTGTGACTCTGATGGGGTCAGTGAGGAATGCACCGAAGTCGCAGAGGGACCAGTGTCCAAGTCCCTCCATCCCCATGTCCTGAATCAAAGAAGGCTGGCCCACTGTTTTCCGCAGAGGGTTGGTCTCACCAATAAGCCAGGCAAACAACTGGTCTTTAAGGGTATGTCTACACTACGAAATTAGGTCGAATTTATAGAAGTTGGTTTTGTATAAAGCGTTTTTATACAGTCGAGCGTGTGTCCCCCCACACAAATGCTCTAAGTGCATGTCCACAGTACCGAGGCAACCGTCGACTTCCGGAGCTTTGCACTGTGGGTAGCTATCTCACAGTTCCCGCAGTCTCCACCGCTCATTTGAATTCTGGGTAGAAATCCCAGTGCCTGATGGGGCTAAAACATTGTCGCAGGTGGTTCTGGGTACATATCGTCAGGCCCCCGTTCCCTCCCTCCCTCCATAAAAGCAAGGGCAGACAATCATTTTGCGCCTTTTTTCTTGAGTTACCTGTGCAGATGCCATACCACGGCAAGCATGGAGCCCGCTCAGCTAACCGTCACCATGTGTCTCCTGGGTGCTGGCAGACATGGTACTGCATTGGTACACAGCAGCAGTTTATTGCCTTTTGGCAGCAGACAGTGCAGTATGACTGGTAGCCATCATCGACGTAGTCCTGGGTGGTTTTTTAACTGGGCGCTGGGGCAAACATGGGAACGACTCAGCAAGGTCATTTCCCTTGTTTCGTCTCATGGCGATTGTGTCCTACCGGCACTGCACTTAATCTGCAGCTAGCAGAAGACGATGGCCAGTAGTCATACTGCACCGTCTTCTGCCGAGCACCCAGGAGGTGATGATGGCTAGCGGTTGTACTGCACAGTCTGCTGCCAGCAAAATGTATAAAGATAGATGAAGTGGCTCAAAACAAGAAATAGATCAGATTTGTTTTGTATTCATTTTCTCCTCCCTCCCTCCCTCTGTGAAATCAATGGCCTGCTAAACCCAGTTTTGAGTTCTATCCTTGAGGTTTTGAGTTCTATCATTGAGGCGGCCATTCAGTTTCTTGCAAAGCCACCCCCTTTGTTGATTTTAATTCCCTGTAAGCCAACCCTGTAAGCCACATCATCAGTCGCCTCTCCCTCTGTCACGGCAACAGCAGACAATCGTTCTGCACCTTTTTTCTGTGCAGACGCCATACGACGGCAAGCATGAAGCCTGCTCAGATCACTTTGGCAATTAGGAGCACATTAAACACCACACGCATTATCCAGCAATATATGCAGCACCAGAACTTGGCAAAGCGAAACCGGGCGAGTAGGCGACGTCAGCGCGGTTACGAGAGTGATGAGGACATGGACACAGACTTCTTTCAAAGCAGGTGCCCTGGCAATGTGGGCATCATGGTGCTAATGGGGCAGGCCCATGCGGTGGAACGCCGATTCTGGGCCCGGGAAACAAGCACAGACGAGTGGGACCGCATAGTTGTTGCAGGTCTGGGACGATTCCCAGTGGCTGCGAAACTTTCACATGCGTAAGGGCACTTTCATGAAACTTTGTGACTTGGTTTCCCCTGCCCTGAGGTGCAAGAATACCAAGATGAGAGCAGCCCTCACAGTTGAGAAGCAAGTGGCAATAGCCCTGTGGAAGCTTGCAACGCCAGACAGCTACCGGTCAATCGGGAATCAATTTGGAGTAGGCAAGTCTACTGTGGGGGCTGCTGTGATGCAAGTAGCCAACACAATCAAAGATCTGCTGATATCAAGGGTAGTGACCCTGGGAAATATGCAGGTCACAGTGGATGGCTTTGCTGCGAAGGGATTCCCTAACTATGGTGGGGCCATAGACGGAACCCATATCCCTATCTTGGCACTGGACCACCAAGCCAGCGAGTACATAAACCGCAAGGGGTACTTTTCAATAGTGCTGCAAGCACTGATGAATAATCACAAGGGACGTTTCACCAACATCAACGTGGGATGGCCGGGAAAGGTACATGATGC
This sequence comes from Dermochelys coriacea, assembly GCF_009764565.3. NCBI lineage: Eukaryota > Metazoa > Chordata > Testudines > Dermochelyidae > Dermochelys > Dermochelys coriacea. The sequence continues at coordinate 16,199,459 of NC_050073.1, forward strand.
TGGCATCTTCAGGAACTCTGGTCTGTTTCAAAAGCTGCAGGAAGGGACTTTCTTCCCAGACCAGAAAATAACTGTTGGGGATGTTGAAATGCCTATAGTTATCCTTGGGGACCCAGCCTACTCCTTAATGCCATGGCTCATGAAGCCATACATAGGCAGCCTGGAGAGTAGTCAGGAGCTGTTCAACTACAGGCTGAGCAAGTGCAGAATGGTGGTAGAATGTGCATTTGGACGTTTAAAAGCACGCTGGCGCAGTTTACTGACTCAGTTAGACCTCAGCGAAACCAATATTCCCACTGTTATTACTGCTTGCTGTGCACTCCACAATATCTGTGAGAGTAAGGGGGAGACGTTTATGGCGGGGTGGGAGGTTGAGGCAAATCACCTGGCTGCTGGTTACGCACAGCCAGACACCAGGGCGGTTAGAAGAGCACAGGAGGATGCGGTGCGCATCAGAGAAGCTTTGAAAACCAGTTTCATGACTGGCCAGGCTACGGTGTGAAAGCTCTGTTTGTTTCTCCTTGATGAAACCCCCCGCCCTTTGGTTCATTCTACTTCCCTATAAGCTAACCACCCTCCCCACCTCCCTTCGATCACCGCTTGCAGAGGCAATAAAGTCATTGTTGCTTCACATTCATGCATTCTTTATTAATTCATCACACAAATAGGGGGATAATTACCAAGATAGCCCAGGCAGGGTGGTGGAGGAGGGAACGACAAGGCCACACAGCGCTTTAAAAGTTTAAAACTTATTGAATGCCAGCCTTCTGTTACTTGGGCAATCCTCTGGGGTGGAGTGGCTGGAGGCCCCCCCATCGCGTTCTTGGGCGTCTGGGTGAGGAGGCTATGGAACTTGGGGAGGAGGGCAGTTGGTTACACAGGGGCTGTAGCGGCGGTCTGTGCTCCTGCTGCCTTTCCTGCAGCTCAACCATACGCTGGAGCATATTAGTTTGATCCTCCAGCAGCCTCAGCATTGAATCCTGCCTCCTCTCATCACGCTGCTGTCACCTTTCAGCTTAGCCCTCTCTTCAGCCCGCCACCTCTCCTCCCGGTCATTTTGTGCTTTCCTGCACTCTGACATTGTTTGCCTCCACGCATTCGTCTGTGCTCTGTCAGTGTGGGAGGACAGCATGAGCTCAGAGAACATTTCATCGCAAGTGCATTTTTTTTCGCCTTCTAATCTTCGCTAGCTTCTGGGAAGGAGAAGATCCTGTGATCCTTGAAACACATGCAGCTGGTGGAGGAAAAAAAGGGACAGTGGTATTTGAAAAGACATTTTATAGAACAATGGGTACACTCTTTCATGGTAAACCTTGCTGTTAACATTACATACATAGCACATGTGCTTTCATTAAAAGGTCGCATTTTGCCTTCCTCCACCGCGTGGCTAACAGCGGGGAACATTTCTGTTCAGCCATAGGCAAACAGCCCAGCAGGAATGGGCACCTCTGAATGTCCCCTTAAGAAAAGCACCCTATTTCAACCAGGTGACCATGAATGATATCACTCTCCTGAGGATAATACAGAGAGATAAAGAACCGATGTTGTTTGAACGCCAGCAAACATACACTGCAATGCTTTGTTCTGCAATGATTCCCGAGTACATGCTACTGGCCTGGAGTGGTAAAGTGTCCTACCATGGTGGACGGAATAAGGCTGCCCTCCCCAGAAACCTTTTGCAAAGGCTTTGGGAGTATATCCAGGAGGGCCACGAATGCCAGGGCAAATTAATCATTAAACATGCTGGCTTTTAAACCTTGTATAGTATTTTAAAAGGTACACTCACCAGAGGTCCCTTCTCCACCTGGTGGGTCCAGGAGGCAGCCTTGGGTGGGTTTGGGGGATACTGGCTCCAGGTCCAGGGTAAGAAACAGTTCCTGGCTGTCGGGAAAACCGGTTTCTCCACTTGTTTGCTGTGAGCTATCTACAACCTCATCGTCATCGTCTTCCTCGTCCCCAAAACCTGCTTCCGTGTTGCCTCCATCTCCATTGAAGGAGTCAAACAACACAGCTGGGGTAGTGGTGGCTGAACCCCCTAAAATGGCATGCAGCTCATCATAGAAGCAACATGTTTGGGGCTCTGACCCGGAGCAGCCGTTGGCCTCTCTGGTTTTCTGGTAGGCTTGCCTCAGCTCCTTAAGTTTCACACAGCACTGCTTTGGGTCCCTGTTATGGCTTCTCTTCTTCATGCCCTGGGAGATTTTCACAAATGTTTTGGCATTTCAAAAACTGGAACATAGTTCTGATAGCACGGATTCCTCTCCCCATACAGCGATCAGATCCCGTACCTCCCATTCGGTCCATGCTGGAGCTCTTTTGCGATTCTAGGACTCCACCATGGTCACCTCTGAGGATGAGCTCCGCATGGTCGTCTCTGCTGATGAGCTCTGCATGGTCGCCTGCAGCTTGCCACACTGGCCAAACAGGAAATTGAAATTCAAAAGTTCGTGGGCCTTTTCCTGTCTACCTGGTCAGTGCATCTGAGTTGAGAGTGCTGTCCAGAGCGGTCACAATGGAGCACTCTGGGATAGCTCTCAGAGGCCAATACCATCTAATTGCGTCCACAGTACCCCAAATTCAACCCAGCAAAACCGATTTCAGTGCTAATCCCCTTGTTGGGGGTGGAGTAAGGAAATTGATTTTAAGAGCCCTTTAAGTCGAAAAAAAGGGCTTTGTCATGTGGACGGATGCAGGGTTATATCGATTTAACGCTGCTAAATTCGACCTCAAAGCCTAGTGTAGACCAGGACTAAGTAACATCTAGAGCCAAAATGGAACTCCTTCCCTGAAGTTCTAGCTGCCAGCAAAGCGGGGAAGGGATTGAAGATCCAAAACCAAAGTGGGGGGGGGAAGGGCTGGGCACAGAGTGGGGAAAGGGTATTCATCAGTTTGCTGAATTGCTAGGGAGAAGCCCCACAGCTGACAAATGCTCCCTTTTCCTGAAAGCAAACACAATGGCTTAACATCCCAGCCACATGGGAGACAGCCAACATCATTCTCTAGGAACACCGGCGCAGAGGCAGGACTAGCCATTTAAAATAACCAAAGACTCAGAATGTGGCACTTTCCTCCCTGCAGGACACACGTGTATTTCAACCTTCCAACCAGCACCACCAGTCAGTTATAATTTGTGGCAGCAGCTGCTCCTCCAGGGAAGAGATGCACTTGTTTACAATGGTGTCCTGTTCATTATTACTTGGCTCTGCCCGCAAGAAAGAATGATGTGTTCATGGGTGCCTTGATTATGGTATTGAGGTGCCTGGCGGCTTAGGCATAGGAGCCATGAGACAAGCTGGGGAAATAGGAGGCAGTATGGTCCATTGGATAGGGCACTGGTCTAGAACTCAGGAGACCTAGCTCTGCTACTGACCTGCCATCTGACCTTAGGCAAGGCCCTTCAGCTCCCTGTGTCTCAGTTTCCCCCATCTCTAAAATGGAGACAATGCTACATACCCTCTTTTGTAAAGTGCCTTGAGACTTACAGACGTAAAGAATTAAGACAGAGTGGAATTAGCAGTAATAACATGCAGGGTATTTGTGGAAGGGAAGGAAGGAAGCGATGGGATGCAGAGAAGGAATGGGTGTCTCTAAGGTACTGAGGGTTGGGCAGGCTGTCAGCAAGGGGTGGCTTGCAAGGTTCTGAAAGGCTAAGGCAGCAGTAGGGGCTGCAGTCTATCTAAAATGGGGGTATCACTCGGACTACAGCCCTTCCTCTCTAAGGCCCTGTCTTTACAAGAAAGTTGCATCAGTTTAAATTCAATCTGTTTTAAAACCAATTAAGTTAAACCAATGCAATCCCCTTTGTGGACACTCTTATAGCAGTTTTTTAACTGGTTAAACTGGTTTAAAATAACTTAAAATAAACTGAAAAACCTTGTTTAAAACAAAATAAGAATCTCCCCTTTTGCACTGCTTTAAGTCACAGCATAACTCTAAATGAGGTTTAAATTCACCTCTTAAATTGAATGGGGGGCAACTTTCTTGTGTAGATAAGTCCTAAGGGTTCTGCTGCTGCATCATATGAGGAGGAGGAGAGAAACTTCTCATTGCTCAGATCCAGGCTACAGGAGGGAGCTTCAACACCCTCTCAGTTTTTGCCTGCCCTTTCTGCCCATCAGGGCCAAGCAGATGACTCAGAACAATAGCTCCTTCTTCCAACTACAACGCTTAACAATACTTTACATGCCCAAAGAGTAGCTACTTCTGTCTGAGGATCTCAAAGTGCTTAGAGAACACTAATGAATTAAATATTGGGGGGGTAGCCGGGTTAGTCTGTATCCACAAAAACAACGAGGAGTCCAGTGGCACCTTAAAGACTAACAGATTTATTTGGGCATAAGCTTTCGTGGGTAAAAAACCCACTTCTTCAGATGCATGGAGGGAAAAACCTAGTATGAATTACTCATTTCACACAGCCACTGAGACCAAGAATTTAGGAAAATTCACAGAAGGATTAGACTTTTAGTTATTCTTACTATTAAGGTTCCATTTATAAATTGGTTAATAATAAATAATAACATTTAGCTCTTATGTAGTAAGTGGTTTGTAGATGCTCTAAACATGTTATAGACATGAGTGGCATGTCACAGAAAATTATAAGCACACTGCTAGAAGATAGTGTAGATTATTGTAAGATATGGTTATAAGCAGGCTATTAAGCTCTTGGACTTGGTAACAATCTATAACAAGTGAGTGCCTGTTTATTAAATACCTATTAATCACTTTTTAGCCCTTTCTGAACAGAACAAAATATAAAATGTGAGCAGACATTTATCTGGCTCACCAGAATATCTGCAGTTACAGCAGGTATCAGTGTTAACAGGGATATAAATTCTCCTGCTTCAAGGCAGAAGCCAAAAACACTAACTGATGGAGGTTGAGAAGAAACATCCTCCTTGAAGGAAGTTATTCCAAAACTGTCCCCTGTTGGGTTTTGTGCATCTGATGCAGGCCACTGTCAGTATGGCAATTCCATCCTTCCCCCACCCCGTAAAGACGGGCAAATCGAGGCAAAGCAGCCAACCCGTCTCCCTTAACATCGTACAGTGAGTCAGCAGCAGAGCTTCGAATTGAATCCAAGTCTCCCAACTCTGTGTCCTAACCACTAGGCCATGCTGCGAACGCAGTTTGCCCCAACAACTGCTTGGTGAAAGGCCCCATTTATAGGTTCTGGCTGGAACAACTGTTTGTTTTATGCTGGGTCTTTGTGTTCCTCTCATCGGAGCTGACAGCCTCCCTGTAGTGGAGGAGCTCCCCCCCGCCCCGAGACACTTCTAATAGGAAAGCAAATCACGGAGCTGGAATGCAAGGCTGGCTCCCAGAAGGGGCCCTGCTCTCCAATTATTCCAATCAAATTACAGCATCATCATAAGGGGAATGAGGGTGGATGTTACAAGCAGGCAGGGCATGGGCACACCAACACATCAATATGGTGTGGCAACATGAGCTGAAGAGGGAACTGAACTGACCTGTACACAGAAGCTGAAGCAACTGACAGGACTTAACCAAAACAGACAGTATTTCACCTGCTTTGTGTAGGTCACAGACGGCACATTGGAGATATCCGCACCGTGCATGTGTTGAAGGAAGAGGTTCCAGAACAATTGCATTAATACTTACACTTCAGACACCTGCACTCACAATCTACCCTGAAACCACACACTGGGGCCTATCCCACCTGAGTGACAAGCCAGGGCACAGTCCCTGCCGCTCTCGAGTGATTCCACAAAGAGCCACCAACTGGCACGTGGCAGACAGCAGAGAAGATGGAGATATTTCAATAAGCAAACTGATTTTCAGGCTGTGGGGGTTAACATAAACAGTGAGCTCCCACTGATGCAGGCTTTTACTGCAGAAGGGTTTAGGTCATCTTCTAACCTGAGCTAATAGGCATCAAACAGAGCAGCATTACACAGCCAACCTAGGGGCAAAGAACAAGCATCTGCACGGAAAGATTGCAGATTGACTGTAGAGTGTTCCTGCAGGATCAGAGAATAAAAACTGAGCTCCATACTCAGCAGCCAGCCGTCTGTTCTACATGCCACGAAATGCATCACCAGGAAACGTGCCACTAGGTATTACAGCACAGATTTGTTAAATGGCTAAATCAGGGGTTGAGAGGTTGCTTTCTGGCTTCTTCAGCCAGGGAACCCCTGTGACTGCTGGGTTCACAACTGAACACGGAGTCTTTGGGCGGGAGGGGATTAAAAGCATTACTGAAAGCCTTTTCAGGTGTGAAAACTCAGTTTCAATAACGGTTGGGATAGGGTTTTCAATAAAAACTGTGACAAACAGATTTAAAAAGGCCAGAAGGGACCATCATCATCAGCTAATCTGACCCCTGTATAGCACTGACCTAAATTCCCTCTAAGCTGTGCAGCCACGCAGCAGGCTATCAAAGGTCACGCAGGCAGGGAGAGATGCTTCTTCCCCCGCCCCAGGCTGCTGCGGTGAGAGAGGGCTGGGGGGGGGGCCGGGGTGTCCCTCTCTCCTCGCCACAACCCCAGGGCAGCCTGCACCCCAAACCTCTCATCCTGGGCCCCATCCCAGAGCTTGCACCCCCAACCAGAGCCCTCACCCACACACCTCAATCCTCTGCCTTAGCCCTGAGCCTCTTCCCACACCCCAAATCTCTCATCTCGAGCCCCACCCCAGAGCCTGCACCCCCAGCCAGAGCCCTCACACCCCAACCCTCTGTCCCAGCCCTGAGCCCCCCCCCCACACTCCGAACCCCTCGGCCCCACCCCTCCACATCACTCCATATTGGTGCACATAAAATTAATTCTGCACATGGATGTCAAAAATTAGAGGGAACATGAGCACTGGCCACAAATTTCCTCCAGTTACCCCTGTATTGAGCACATTAACTTGTACTTGACTACAGCATATCTCCCAGTCAGGCATCCAGTCTCGCTGGAAAGACTTCCATCTCTGCCATTCTTATCTCTTGAGAGAGATTTTAAATGGAACCTTTTTTAATTTTTAAGATATTTTTGAAATTTGTTTTGAAAAACATTATCCAAATGTTATTGAAACTGGGTTTCTGCAACCAAACAGTTTGGGTACCATTTCAGTAGCGTTTTTTTTTTTTAAAATGACATTTTTTGTGAAACATCATAAAATGTTGTTTTTTCCATGAATATGTTAGATTAAAAATGGATCAAGAGGCCACTTTTTGATGAAAAATTTTTTGTTCCATACATTTTGACCAGTTCTACCCCAAGGAACAAACCAACTCAAGTAGCATGTACCACATCCCTCTGTTCCCAGAATGACAGAAAGGTCCAAACAACTAACTATAGGGATGAAGCTTGGGGAGGGAGGAAGAAAGGGATGGTTGGTCAGGAACAAAGCAAAAGCATTTCAGGCGAGTGTCTCAGCACAGCGCTTTCCGTCAGTGTGAAGATGATTTCATCCCCCATCCCCCAATGCACCACTCACCCTGTTGATGGCCACTCTGGCCCTGTAGAAAGTGGTGGTCCCCTCGTTGTCGGGGATGGCTCAATTCCCCCTGAGAAAGAACACAGAGAAGGAGTGAGAGAAGACAATGAGGTCTGGTTTTGTGGAGCGGGTACCACCAAGAACAGAAGAGCGGCCATACTGGGTCAGACCAAAGGCCCATCTAGCCCAGTATCCTGTCTTCTGACAGTCACCAATGCCAGGTGCTTCAGAGGGAATGAACAGAACAGGTAATCATCAAGTGATCTATCATCTCCTGTTGCTCATTCCCAGCTTCTGGCAAACATTCTCTTAACACAGTTTATAATTAGGCTTGGCAGCATTCAATTTTTACTTTTTAAAATGATTTTCATGGATAATTTCAATGTTTGTTTTTAAGAATTTTTTTACATTTTTATCGATTTTAAATTTTCACAGCTATAGAAAATACGGGAGCGGGAGTCATACAATTATTTTGTGACCAACGCCAAGATTCAAAAAGTTAAAACGTTATAAATCGTTAAACACATTGTCAACATCACATGTCAAAAATATACAAAATAAATACGCTTAAAGCAACAAACCATACCTGTTTTTACTATCCATTTGCTAGTCCGTTTGTAACCAGCCTCATTCAAAAGTATAAATCACTGGATTTTAACTAATAAGTTCTCCAGCAGCATTTTCCTTACTTTGCTTATCGGTAGAAATATTTTTTATTTGGTTTGGTTGGATATTGATGTTTAACGACATATACCAATAAAAACCTAATCCTTCCAAGCCTATTTATTATTAATTATTTGTATTATAGCTGCTCCTAGAAGCCCCAACTGAGAAGACCCATCTGTGCAAGGCACCACACACAGTCCCTGCTCTGAAGAGCTTACAGGCTAAACAGACTAGAGAAAGGTTGGGAAGGGAAAGAGACAAGGAGGTGAAGTGACTTGCCAATCAACATCATACAGCAGGTCAGTTGCCAGAGCTGGGACTAGTGTTCTAAGTCCCATATCCACTGGGCCACACTGCCTCTCAAAATTGGGTAACACTGTTTGCACCCACATCTGGTTACTTGCAACCCCTGCTACAAGGGTGTTATAGAAGCTCAGATACTACAGTGATGAGGGCCATACAAATACCTAGAGAGACAGTGGAGTACCACTGGGTGAGGAAGTGGGAGTAAAGTTGAAGAAGTGCAACTGGGATTGCTGGCTGTGGCAGTCTGTGGGAGGAATTACTGGGAAGTAAATTGTGTCCCTCTCAACTATACAGGGTCTTACATATTCTTTTACACCAAAGTGGCCTAGTGGATAGGGCACTGGAGTAGGATTCAGGAGACCTGGAAATATCCTTAGGTATACTAGGCTTTTCTCTCTGGAGACCACAGTTCAAGTTCCGGGGTCAGGCCACAAGAGGAAATGAGTGTGTGTTGGGGGGGTCTCATCTCAATCTCTAATGGGCCATCTAGGAAAAAAAATGGCACCACAGCAGCCTCTCCATTCAGGAGAGGCCCAGGACTGAGGCAACCGAGGTTGGAGATGTGCTGTCAGAGCTGATGGTGGGAGAGGCATGGAATATCAGGGAGCGCCACAGGTCAGGATTATGATGCAGATTTACGTGTAGGCAGAGGGGCAATAGGGGAAACCAGGAACAAGTACACTGGCAGAGATGCGAAGGGGCAGCTCTCATATTCTGTGTCAAATTCTAGATACGTTCATAGACTCCTCTTTTTTAAAAAAAATAAAATAAAATGAAGTCGTCTAACTGACACGATCAAATCCCTTCCACACTAACACCACCATGCTCATTTAGCAACTCTAAGCCAACTAGGTGGATCGGTCTATTTTTATTTAGTTGCTGGTGCACCACATCGGTTATGAGCTCCACAGGGATGTGAGGGAGGATGGAAGTATGATTTAGAGCCGCAAACAACAAAATCTCCCTTGCGGAGTCCCAAATCAGCCTCAGTGCGCTCAAAGGCTGGGGGAAAATGCAGATGAAAAGAAGTGAACCATGGTGCCCCCATCTCAGGACGCTGAGGAAGGATGGGCAGCTGGGAGAGGATTTAAAGACAAGGCACCTGCTGCTGGAATGCCCCCTTTCCCTCCCTCCTTCCCATTGGGGTACAACAACAACACAGGGACACAAGGATCCCCAGCTGAATGACTCTGCTGCAGCTATCAGCATGAATATGCATCAGTTATTATGTAGCAGCTGATCCCATGCACACTACTGATTTACAGGCCAAGTGGGATTGCTAAACAAATCCCTTTTTCACCCCCCACATGCTCATGCTGGCCTCTTCGCCCTGCACTGACAGGTACTGTGAATTAACGCGGAACACAGGGATTGGGACAGGAAGAGAGGACAGCTACTCCATCACTAAGTGCAAAGCAGGGAAAGAGATGGGTGAGGAGCTGTCTGGAACAGCCCAGGGATGCACTGAAGGGTCTCCTTCCTGTGTAATACTGCACAGAGTAGAAGAGATGAGGGAAGAGTGCCTGGAAGGGACATCAGAGTCCACAGGCTCCAGTCACCTCTACAGTGCTAGTGTTGGCGAAAGGTGCCAGACTGATATCCCCGAGTCTTCTGTCTGGCTCTTCCAAAACAGGCACAGCAGCAGCAGTGTAAGCTCCACCCCACTGCCATGCCAAACAGCAGCAACACCGGGCTGGGGGGACCATTTCTAGAGGTCAGGAGGCAATTAAATCTCCATACTCATGCAGCTCAGAGCTCTGCCCAGGAAGCCAATTAATGCGAATTGGTCCTGGACGGAGACCACTGACTCAGTGTGTGTGCACTACTGAGAGGCCACCACCAGCAAGCGTTTTATCAAAGGGGAAGGAAGGCTGGGTTTAGGGTTAAGGCACAAGACTGGGAGTCAGGAGACTTCCAAGTGCTGTTCCCAGATATACCAAAGACTCACTTTGTAGCCCTGGGTAAATCAAACAACTGGATTTTTGGAGGCCCATAGTGTTGGTCTAAATACGCGCTCACCGAAGCAGGGTGGATAAAAATCAATTAATAAATAAAAAAATCTGTTTTCATTTAAATCAGTCTTTTTATAAGTTAACCAATTTAATTTATTATTTAAATATTATTTAAATTTGTAATTATGGCAACCAATGTTAAGGCCTAAACTTACTATCATCTATTCAAATAATTTCAATTAAATTAAGAAAAATATTCAAGCAGTATATGTTTTCTACTAAGTTTTAAAGAAATTCAAATACCAAACTGGTGGAAGTCACTGGCTAAGCACCTGGAACCTGAGATTGTAGAAGTGCTAAACCAGCTTTTGACAGCAGTAGCCTCTTCTGCAGGTACAGAGAGAATATTTTCTTCATTTCAGTTGATGCAACTAGCTCAGTTCAATCTGTCCTGTGAACTAGTCATTGATTTAAATTATAATTTAAATCAAATGGAAAACCTCAATTTAAATAATTGATTTTAATCAAATTTTCCATTTGTACTTCAGTTATTTTCTTTAAAAAAGGTACACTCTCAATAGCAGATATACCATTAAATCATGTTGATTTACCACTAAATAGAGCCTTTATGCTAAATTTGGTACATCTTTTTGCCACCTCGGAGGGGACATGATAACTATATACATTTATTGAAACAATTATATAGCTTAATGTTTTGATTCTTATTAATTGTACATTTTTAGTCAGTCAGAAAATGGTGAGGGATATATTGCTTATTGACTAGATAATTAACTTAATAGGGTCTTTTTTATGACCTGCAGTCATAGCAGTTTTTTCCCCGCTCCAATTCCCAAGTGTTGAAATCAACACTAGATGCTGCCCTCTGAAGAACGTTGTCCCTTTTTCCTCGCTTTGATACCAGCATTGGTTCTTTCTGGTTGCACACAGTTCACTAAATACAGAGAATACTTTTGTTTAATAAAGTCAGTTTTAAATACAAAACACGTTTGGATATTTTTTTCCTTTATAGATCCAGCACATTTAAGGTAGATTTCTTTAACTACTAAAACAATTTTAAAATGCTGATTTTTGCATTTTAAACTGAATTCCAATATCCATCCAAATATGACGTAATAATGCCACCTTGCTCTATATTGCACTTTCAGCCATAGATCTCAAAGCACTTTATAAAGGAAATCAGTATAATTATCCTCAAATGCAGCTTGGACACAAATCACAAATAAAAAGATAAACTTATTAAATACAAAATGCATTATTCACCATTTTCTAACATAATAAAAATTAAAAAGAATCTGAATAAAATTATCTTAAGCTATATAATTGCTTAAATAACTGTGTATAGATATAGTGCAGCGGTTCTCAAACTGTGGTCAGTGGACCACCAATGGTCCGCAAGCTCCATTCAGGTGGTCCATGGACAGTTCCCTCTAAGGTGCGCACCTGGGCAGCCACACACAAGAGAACGAAGGGCCACCCACCTAATTAGTCCAGGCGCAGCTCCACTAATTAGGTGCCTGGACCCTGGAGAAGACGCACATATAAGGTGAGGTGGTGGCCTTGGGGGAATAGGGAGTAGGTGGGAGGGGGCAGTGGGGTGAGAAAAGCGTGTGGGGGGAATTTGGGACACACAGGGCTGCAGCAGCCAGAGAAAGAGGTGACTTTCTTCAGCTCCAGGGCTGCGGCTGCTGGGGAGAGAGAGCCCTCCTTCCCAGCCTCAGCAATGTGGGTGCTGTGGCAGGAGAGAGAGGGCACATCCATCGCATAAGAAAGGTAAGACTACTGATATTAAAATATGAGTTGTGTGCTTTTATTTGTAAAACAAAAAAAAAATTATTAAGCTTGTTTTTTATACAGTGCTTTTATCCAAAGCACTTTACAATAGTTAGCTAATGGTACAAACAACATTTGGAAAGAGCATTAAGTGGTCCGCCGAGACCCTCAGCAATTTTCAAGTGGTCCGTGAAAAAAAAAAAAAAGTTTGAGAACCACTGATATAGTGTATTCCCTCCTGCTTAACAAAAAGTACCACCAAATTACACCTACCATTGAGAATCAACCTCTCTTTGTAAAATAACTAAAAAGTAAAAGTACAAATTACAAGATTAAAATCAATTATTTAAATAAAGGTTTCCAGCTTGATATAAATCATAATTAAAATTGGTGATTTAAATCTCCAATTTAAAATTTATCCACCCTGCACTGTAGACAATGAGAGTTTTACCACAGATTTAGGGGAGAGCAGAGTTAGGCCAACGCAGAATGCTTTTGAAAATCTCACCCCATAACCTCTTTCTGTTTCCCCATCTGTAAAAATAGCCAACACAAGGGTCTTGTGAGACTCAATTAACATCTGCTGAGTTCTTCAAGATATTCTAATATAAGGTGCTACAGAAGCATAAAGTAATCTTACTTCTATTACTGTGGAGCTTGTTCTAGGATTCAAATGGTGCTTGGACAGAGCAAAGAATCCATCTCTTGCTATCAGGCCAGCTTGCCCTCTTCCCTTTAGTTCACCTTCAGCATTTTCTGCGCAGACCTGAACCACTGTCATTGTGGCTGCCTGCTCCTAGACTTACAGAGATCTGCTGGCACTGAAACGGGACGGATATGCCGCTTGGTTTTGGAGTGACAGGCATGGGGACACTTCATGAGGATTCCAATTTAAGTGGTCCAATTTCTCCTATCCCTATTCTCCACCCCAAAGAGCTTATAAATGGACAGACAAAGATATTATCCCCATTTTACAGATGGGCAACTGAGGTACAGAGAGATTAAGTGACTTGTCCAAGTTCACAAAGGAAGCCTATGGCAGAACTGGGGATTTCTGATTATGCAAGCCCAGTTTTAACCACAAGACTGTCCTCCTGGTCAATTTCACTGGTCAGTTATGCAGGAGACAAGAGCATTGCGAGAAAGAGGGTCATTCCATTACCCCAGCCAGCTTCCCGCATCTGCCTACAAATCTGCACGGTCAGCAAAAATGGGTCCCCCCCCCCATGACAGACTCCTTAGGAACATGCTGCAGCAATGACATGCAGGGTTTGGCCAGGCTCACGAGCCAGCACACGCACAGATGGATCAAAGCTGAACAGAACACACAAAAGCAAGGCCCTGCGGGGAACAAGGCTCTACCTTATAAAAAATTAGCCAACGTTTTAAGTTTTAATTAAAAACTGGGAAAGGGGAGCAAGGGGAAAACAAAGAAGTAGGGGGTGTGGCCTATGTAAGTCAAGTCTTTTCTAGAGTAAAATAGCTGGGGAGTTCAAACAAAGCAGTGAACCTGCTGCATGATTCCCCTTGGGAGACCTGTACAGCTAATCTAGTGCACTTTAGGCAACTATGCTCACCCCTTAAGCATAAACCCACCTATTCTATCCCCACCATTGTTCCCAATGTGAAATCTGTGGAGGTGGACAAGGGAAGACACAAAAAGGAAAGGGGGCTCAAGTCCACTGGCAGCAGGACCGAAATTAAAGCCTTAGTGCCTCATCTGTAGGCACTTTTATAAAAGCAAATGTAATACACACTACTAGATAAACCATAGGACACAGCAGGACTAATCCTTAGACATTTCACATGATACAGGTCATGAGGCAATGTGTTGTAACTTGAAAGAACATGTTCCATGAAAGCACTCTCTGACCAGTATATGCAAGATTCATGCGTGGTACCTGTGCTTATATGCAACAAAGTTCCAGGCAAAACAGGAAAGTGAGCCTCAAAGCCAATCTAAAGGCACCCTCTTATCCTAAGACAAAACATCTTTCACCTCAGCTCCTGGCTCTCCTCCCCAAAAAGCCACTGATGTGCTAGTAGACATATATACAGAATGTGCAAGCAATACGTATTTTTAAACACCCACCTAACAGACTGTTAGTACAGTGTTTGGGACGATTACTGTAGAATATTTTTAAAATTAAAGAGAGGACTTTGCTCATAGATGCTTAATCTGTGATTATTAGTATTTGTATTACAGTAGCACCTAGAGACTCCACTTGAAATCAGGGACTTGTGCCAGGTGCTGTACAAACCCATTATAAAACACACAGTCTCTACCCTGAAGAGCTTACAACCTAAATAGACAAGACAAGAAGTTAAGTGACTGGTCCAAGGTCATACGGTAGCTCAGTGGCAGAGCCACAGATAGAACCCGCACTTCCCTGACTCCTAATTCAGCACCACCACTGCCTCAACAAAGCTTACTTGACTTGGTAAGAGTTGAGTCAGACTCACCCCCTATGTCTCAGTACCTAGCAGCCCAAAGCAGTGCTTTTATTTCAGCTTTGCTCAGAGATTGCTTTAGAAAAGGATTATCATTGGGGACATTTTACTGATCCACTTTTCAGCTTTTGGTCCAATTTTTGAAATCCTACTACATCTCTCACTCCTCTTCTTTTCCCCACATAGGCTTCTCTCTCACGTTTGGTCTCCCCTTTTCCACCACCTGCTCCACTACTGGGAAGAGCAAAAGTTACTTATGGAAACAAACTTCCCCATTTCCTGCATGGCAGCACCTTCCTTGCAGTGACATGGCAGCTCAGGGGAGGATACAATCCCTAGCAAACAAACAGGAATTAGCAATGGCCTTTCCGAATGGTCAGCACTGCCTGAAGTAGTTCAGTCCCCCAGGCTAGAGCCATTTTATCAGCCATTCCAGTAGAAGGATGCAGGCACTGCCAAAAGGAACAGGAAGAGGAAACAGGGTCAGAGTTGCACTTAAGATAAGGCTTCTGGGGCGACCTTCGACCTTCGGAGTCCAGTTCACTTACAACAGCTGATCTCATCCAGTTCCCTTTTGACCTGAACAGACCAAAGGCATCATTCTGAGAGAAGCCTGAATTTCAGCCTCTAAACGATGAACTCCTTGGAGAGGAGGAAAGTCCCGTGCAGCTATTTGGGGGAAGCCACAGCACAGAGAAAACCTGAAGCGCCGGTAAGTGTTCCTCCTAAAGCCTATTGGTGCCAAGTCAAAACATGTCTCCCAGATAACTAAATTCTGCAGACAACCTATAAACAGACTCCTTGCCCCCATCCTCCTCACACCCATCCCCGCTGGAAACTTTACGAGCCACAGTACAATACATTCACACACACTGCATATGGTCCCAATTTACAGAGTAGCAGATCATAGAGCTCCAGGGTTGCAGGCTTCCTGTGGAATGTCTGGTTCATGAATGGTTTCCCCTTCAGCAGCAATGCTTGATCCAGGAGCCTGCCCCACCATAGCCGTACGCAGGCCGGTCACCCAGAGAAATGAAGAGCAATCCCATTCTAACTCTACCCCATTTCAACCATCAGCCCTATGGGATCCAGCCAGCCCCAATGCTACATGCATCTCCAGCGTGAGTCGAGCCAATACCCACTTTTCCAGGAAAGGAATTAAATATCCCAGCCAACCTAGAAGCAAGAAATGGAATGGAGTGGTTGCTAACCAGAGAGAGATTGTTGTTCAAGTATTAAGCAAAATGAGAGAGAAATTAATAGAGATCATAAAATATTTGGCAGAATGTTCCTCTTAATTGTGTTAGTACACGCAAGATGCAATACCAGAGGACTAATGTAGTGATGTGTAGGAACGCGGTCAATTTTACTCACATACATACACACTCCTTGTACTGATATTCACCATCTTAGATCATCAGATTATTAAAAATACAGAAGGAATTTTCAAACTCTAATATACTTTTCACTACTACGGTGTGTTTGTTTGTTGGGGGAGGGGGGGGGAAAAGAGTAATGGCAGTTCACTCAGCTCCCACTCAGATACTTTCTCTAGGGTAATTGGTTAAGAGCACAGGCAGTCTCATATGGGATCAGTCCTTTGGACCATTACCTCAATATCCTGTGCAAGAACTAGGTGCTTTGAGGAAGGAGCAACAAACATGCAGTATAACGGGCTTACTGGGGAAGCTTTTCCTGAACCCCTATTAGTTAGAAGTTTACTTGTGCCCTGAAGCAGGAGAGTCTCTACCCTTCCGAACCCAGGATTGTTGTTATTTAGTAGTAGTGCCTAGCAACCCCAGGCAATGGACCAGGACCCCCACTGTGCCAGGCACTGTACAAATGCAGAATAAAGTCATTGTCCCTGTCCAAAGAGCTCACAAATTAAGTTCCTTACTACAGATGTTCTTATGTCCATAAAATCTTCAAATCTTTTTCCACAGTCCTGCTAAGCTCTTTGGTCTCAATGACATCTTGTGGCATTGAGTTCCACAGTTTAATTGTACAGTGTGCAGAAAACTATTTCCTTTTTCTGGTTTTATATTTGCTACCTTTGGGTTTCTTTCAATGTCTCTGCATCTCAGTTTCACCTTCTGGCTTCATATCAACACGATATGGGAAGCTAGAAAAATGTCTTCAGCGTCTTTGAAAAATCCACAGCGTCTGCTGTTATTTACTAAAGAGGAGAAGATTAATCTAAAATTGAGAGGCATCCTAGTCTAGTAGATAGGACCCTGGACTGGAGTCTGGAAGAGCTGGGTCCTTATCGCAGCTCTGCTATTGACCTGCTGTGGGAACTTGGGCACCCTCTGGGCCTCAGTTTTTCCTTTCCATCTTTTTGCTGTCTTGGCTATTTAGACTGTAAAATGTTCAACGCAGGGATGTCTCAATCTGTTTGTACAGTGCCCCGCACAATTTTAGGATGAGGCCCCTAGATGCTACAGTAATACAAATATAGACAACAACAAAATGAAACTGTAGAATGTTTCTTAAAACCTCCTGTAGCATAAAGGCTCCAGGCTGACCAATGCTCTGAAATTAAAATATGCTAGGCCAGATTCTCAGATGGTGTAAATTAGTTGAGGATGTATCCATTTAAAGTCAAATCTTCTTCCTTTGGCAGGTTTTACATTGCCAAATCTAACCTGACAATTGAAAGATTACTTCTGACTTTTAAACTCACAGGTCGGTCTGCAGCCTCTCCTTCCTTTGGGAAATTTAAAACCTTCTGCCTCTTCATAATAAACATGCAGAAGAGTTTAAGACTGTCAGGTGGGGCAAGCCTAAAATTCTAGGTTTGGTTTTGTGGTTAATGTTTTTATGAAGCCAAATACTATTAATAGAAATGTTTTTATGGATCTTAAAAAGTACAGGAATAAATTCAGTGAACACAGCTTTGTTTCCACATAAGCAGTGCGTGCATCCCCAAACATTGCAGTACTGTGCTACAGTTCAAGCCTGAATGACTACATTGCAATTTTATAGCCCCACACCCCATGAGCCCGAGTCAGCTGACATGGGCCAGACATGGCTATTTTACTGAAGTGTAGATGTACCCTCTGGGTACAAATCTGGGTACTTTTTAGCCTACAATTATGATTGTTACCATGTTAAAAGGGACAGTCGACTCAAAATCATAAACAAGCATCTTCATCTGTTTCAGAGTAGCAGCCGTGTTAGTCTGTATCCACAAAAAGAAAAAGGAGGACTTGTGGCACCTTAGAGACTAACAAATTTATTTGAGCATAAGCTTTCGTGAGCTACAGCTCACTTCATCGGATACATTCAGTGGAAAATCTGTGTTACTAGTCACACCTTCAATTATTGAGATAGCAGTAATTTTTGAAATCCAGTTTGCTTGTCACTATTTACTATCAACATCACACCCCACTTGGAGAAGGAAGGGGCAACAAACAAACAAACAAACAAACGCCAGTCTCTCTCCCACAAATTATCAGTGCTACGATGTCTGCATTTCAAACACTGCAAGAAAAAGTGCATTTCTTTGGAAACAACTGTTTTCACTGGATTTTTTAATTGTGGAAACGTTTTTATGGATCTTACTCTGTATATAACATTCCCCACACCAATACAAAGTCTTGACCAAACTTAAGTTGCTGCAATAACTGTTTATCACAGAGGTGGGCAAACTATGGCCTGTGAGCTCCAGCTGGGGCGCTGGGGGGGGAGCCACACCACGCAACTCGGCCCCACTCCGGAGCTCCAACCAAGGCACCAGGTCAGGGGCCACACCACACGGCTCCTGGAAGCTGCAGAATGGCCCCGCTCCGAGGGTCACAGGCCGCTCCATGCCTAAGATCCGGAGAACGGACATGCCACTGCTTCTGGGAGCCGCTTGAGGTAAGCGCCGCTCAAAGCCTGCACCCCTGAGCCTCTCCCCATGCCCCAATCCCCTGCCCCAGCCCTAATCCTTCTCCCGCTCAAACCCCTTGATCCCAGCACAGTGCACCCTCCTGCACCCCAAATCTCTCATCCCCAGCTCCACCCCAGAGCCTGCACCCCCAGCTGGAACCTGCATCCCTTCCCACACCCCTGCCCCAGCCCTGATCCCCCTCCCACCCTCCGAACCCCTCAGTCCCAGCTCAGAGCACCCCTACACCCCAAACTCCTCATCCCCAGCCCCACCCCAGAGCCCGCAACCACAACCAGAGCCCTTACCCCCTCCAGCAGCCCAACCCCAATTTTGTGAGCATTCATGGCCCACCATACAATTTCTATTCCCTGATGTGGCCCTTGGGCCAAAAACTTTGCCCACCCCTGGTTTATCGGGAAGCACCCTCAAGTTAATCTATTGAAATATTCCATGATCTGATATTAGAATGAATTCATTTAGTATTTGTTAAAATGAGACAAGGCTTCCTACAGCTTCTGGGGAGGCAGATAACCGTACACAGACAGCATCCGTGAGCTCTGCTCTGCTGAGACCACTTCATTTCAGAAAAGGGAGTAGCCTGCGACACAGAACAGGATGCGTCAAAGAGAAATGGCCTCCTGCTGCTGCAAAGAAGCTGCCTTATTTGATTGGTTTTTTTACCATAACAAGAATAATATTCACAACATCAACCAGCTCTTCATTGCCTCCTCACACCCCACTCTTTAAATAAAATAAAAATGACAATACTATTTCAAGCAGAGCTTTTGATAACCTGGAAAGAGAGAGATTCCATGAAGTGCACCTGGGACTTGGTTAACTGCCAATCTAGTTAACATGAAAGGCACCAAGAGACATGATGGTGGAGGACTGTACAAAATTGTAAAGTGAGATAAGATGGGTTAGGGTGCTTTAAAAATAAAGCTCTATGCTATGTCCAGGGTGAACAAGGCTGAGATAGCACAGACCTTCATTTTTATTTCCAAATCAGCAGACACTGATCTTGCTACAACATCCTGTTAGAATAACTTTACTTCTGTTACACCAGTGATTCTCAACCAGGGGTATACAGGGGTTTTCCAGGGGGCTCATCAACTCATCTACATATTTGCCTAGTTTTACAACAGGCTACAAAAAAAGCACTAGCAATGCCAATACAAAAGTAAACTTTCAAACAGACAATGACTTGTTTATACTGCTCTATAGATTATACACTGAAATGCAAGTACAATATTTATATTTCAATTGAATTATTTTATAATTCTATGGTAAAAACGAGAAAGTAAGCAATTTTTCAGTAACAGTGTGCCGTGACACTTTTGTATTTTTGTGTCTGAGTTTGTAAGCGAGTAGTTTTTAAATTAGGTGAAACTTGGGGTATGCAAGACAATTCAGACTCCTGAAAGGGGTGCAGTACCCTGGAAAGGTTGAGAACCACTGTGTTACACTATCTTCCCAATTACATTTGGTGTAAGGGAGTGAGACACTCACCCCTTTACTACTAGACCCGTTGCTCTTTGAGTAGTTTAGGTACCTCTTTGTCTGCTAGCCACACACCAGTAAATGAACATGCTAGTATGATTGGCCGGCCTAGACTCCACCTGGCAAAACTTATAGAAAGAGCAGTTGTAAGTGCTATGTATATTAAATGGCTTCCCATCCACAACCACTAGAGGAAAAAAGCTCCCGAGAATCTCGCTGAGAGTGTTAACTTGTAGCAACAAGTTGCTCCCAACCAGAGCATGCCTGGTTCAAAACAGCAAAATGATGAGGAACACCAATGGCACAATGGTAACAAAAGTACACCATTTGTTAAGTAAACATGAGAGAGAGAAAAAACATCTGCCTTTAAACAATTAAAGTTAAAATCCACCTACACCTCAGGGACGAGAGAGTTGTGCGAGACAAAAATATCAACCAAAAGCCTCCTAAAGCAAGAACCTCTCCCTAGGATCTACAGAGATTCAGTTCAGACTCTGACACTGATTCAGTCTATCACCTTAGACAAGTCACTTAACCTTTCCATCCACTTCCAGTCCTTCATTCATTATTTATTTAAAAGGAGATTATACTGACCTACCTCATAGGATTTTGGGGAGCATCAGCTAATGGTTGCAAACCACTTTCTATCTTAGGTACTCATGTGTCTCCCATTACCATAGTATCTGAGCACATCACAATCTAACTCATTTATCCTCACGGCACACACTTATGCTATTATCCCCTTGTGACAGACGGGGGAAATGAGAGACAGAGCCCGAGTGACCTGCCCAAGGTCACACAGGAAGTCTGTGGTGGAGTTGGGAACTGAACCCAGGTCTCCGGAGTCCTAGACTAACTACTGGACCATCCTTCCTCTCTTTTAAAGTTACGAAGTGTTATATAATTCCTATGGGTTAAGTTCTGCCCTTGTATATAATGTGCAACTTTTACTGCCTACCATAGGAATTGCTGGCGTTCAGCACCTCTAAAGAGAAAATCTTAGGAGTTTTTCTGGCTAGATTCGGCACTGCCCTCTTATTTGTAGTACCAGAATTATACCAGGGGTTCAACAAGCATAGGAAAAAATTCAGGTAGCAGCCAAATTTCTCCCCTCTTCCCTCCCTCTCCCCCGCATCTACCTTCTTATCCAAATTATGTTCAGGTCATGCTGATTCCAACCATTTATCAAATGTCAGTGCATCTGACCTGTTAGCTAAGAGAGCTAAAATCCCAAGCATGTCACTAAGCATCTCCCACTGTCCTACAAATGTCCTGTCACCAGTTTCTAGTGTCTTCCCATATAGTTCTCTTTTTTTATTGGAGGCATAGGAATGAATAACTCAACAAGCACATTCTGGAGGGCATATCCAAACAGAAGCAAATTGAAATCAACGATCAGACCAAAGGGCTAAAACCCAGCAACGATTTTCCTTACAAACAAAATGAGTTCTATGCAGCCGTGGCCAACATTAAGAATTACAGAAACTGTGTTCCTTTAATTGCCTACACAGATCTAGCTTAAGTTTTTGCACAGCATGGCCTATCAGCATGGCGTCATAAAAGAGCAGAGCAGAGCAAAGCACTGTGACTGCAATCATACACAACAGGTTGAGAGCTCAGGGGTTACAGCACTCGTCTTGTAAACCAAAAGGCCTGAATTAATGTATCTTTGTGGCTTTGGCTATTTGTTTTCCCGATTTAACTGGGAGAAATAATGGCAGCAGATATTATAGATAAACTGCTAGAAGAGTTGGGCTTATACACATTGCCCACAGATCCACCTGTTAAGAAGCAGGAATTGCAAGAGGACAGACTAAGCAAAGCAAAGATTCTCTCCATCCTTGAGCGACTGTGCGAGTCTCAGAGTACTTGATGCTTTGCCAGACACCACTTTGCTGTGAGAATTATCAAAAGACAAACTATATATTGTACCAAAGTTCAGTGGGGGAAGGACAACAGTGAAAATATCAAAGCAGAAACACATACAGGCTTTTTTAACTACTGGGCAATGACACAAACACAACCACCACCCTGAACTGCTCCTTATCCTAGACTGTCTTATGTTTTCACTCTTCATTGCACAAAGTCTCTCTGCCCCATGGCAGTAGATTCTGGAAGCAGAGAGGAGCCTGCTTGCCCGTGCCCTGACAGCAAGTAGGCACATGTGGATGGGGTGGAGAGAGGGGAAGGTTTGGAAAAGCCCCTTCTGGAAGTATTACTGAGATTGCTGGAGGAAGACATGATACAATGAAATCTCTCCAGCACCCCTGGGTTGGCACAAGTCCACCTAACACCACAAAGAGAGGTTGGATGCCAAAAGACATGTTTCTATTGCAACTCTGATATTCAGTGCTAGCAATGCACCCAGGACACTTGGGGAGAAATGACCAACCTGGCACCACCCTTACGCGAGATGCAATTTGATGATGCCAGCTGTATTATCCACTGTAGAGAAAAAGTCTTCAGAGGTTAACTACTGAACTCCATAGGTTCCCTCCCTGACAGATTCCTTAGCAACACTCCTTCCAAAATGCTCGGTCCGCCACATTCCTGCCACCATGCCCATTGGGCTAACCCGTGCGAAAACAGGCATGATGGAACAAGTGATTTTGATCAAAGGGAAAACTCAGCCAGCCAGGAGAATTCCACTCATTTTACCAGGTCTTGCCCCACCATCCAGCTCTAGCAAAAAAATTTACATTGCCAGCACACACATCCTTAATGCCCTGGGAACAGAGACTGTCTCTCACTGTGTGTCCATACAGTGCCTTGCACAACAGGGTTGTTTGCAGGAAAATGCCTTGCAACTCTATATACAGCAAGTGCATCTTCCCAGAATCTCACACCCCCATCCCAGTCTTCCATTCCTGGCATCTTGCTACCCAAACCAGAGGGTGCTGAAAGTGCTGTGAGGCAGCAGGCTTGGTCTCAGGTGAGAAGCAAGAATGAGAGAGCTCTGAAGGGAGCACCATGCAGCCTTTCACTGCAAGGACAGAGACGACAACGAGGGACTCGCTTAAATCCAAAGTCAAAGTCAGAGGGCTGATACCTGAGGCTTCTTGCTCTATCGCCAGCTGCTCTGCACGAGCAGCACAGGGGTTTCAGAGCAATAAGTGATGGCTTGGATCTAACAGGCTGTAAACAGTATTAGCAGCCCCAAGTCTCCATTGCTCTAAGGACACTTTACACTCTCCAAGGAAGCCCCTAAGCTAGGGATGTTGCTCAGAAAGCAGATCCACCGTCTTCAGAGCTGCATTGTGTAAAGAGAGAGGGGTACAGCTGGTATATCTGGCTCTGTGCCACCACACCTCCTCACTCACAGTGCCAGAAGCATGGTCAGAGCACCACTGCACTCCTGCTACTCCCACCTGCCACACTGGCCCTCAGGGTGTCACTGCAGCAACATGTAAATTACAGCAGCCCTGACTCTACCCTAACTTATGCCAGGGGCTGGGTAACCCCAGAATACAAGGAGGGGTAAGAGCAGCAGAACAACACGGAACATAGCTTAGCCAGAATAGAAAACTGAGCTCTTGGGTTTCTCATCAGGCTACATTTATTAACATTTATGAGTTTAGATCAGATTTTAAAAAATAATCACGTGCTCAGATACTGGGAGGGCTCCCCACTGTGCCATACACAGGGAGGAGGGCAGTAACTCCCAGGAGATATTTAGTGAAGTCCTCTCGTTGTTCCAGGAGCAACATTCCACTGGCTCAGGGCTAGCAAGTCACCAGGCAAGAAGAGTAGGTGGAAAGAGACACATAGCTCAGAAAGGACAAGAGGAGGTAGTCCCTAAGTAGGCCCCTGTCTCACTGTCACCTTGCATCTATTTGGGCCTCTAGGTGCGATTGTAATTCAAACAATACAAGACCTGGTCCTTTATTGTTTGAATCTATTTGCTGAATCCACCCACTGTCTTTCATCTTGAACTGTAAGCTCTCCTTGGGGTTTGGACTATCTTTTCATTGTGTGTGTACAGTGCCTAACACAAAAGTCTTGATCCCCAAGCGGGGCCTCTAAGTGCGATTGTAGTTCAAACAATAAAAGACAGGGTCATGCCTGGAAACAGTCCAGTTTTCTGTAGAGGATATTCAGCAATATTCCCCCCCCCCCAACAAGATTCAGAGGGGATCTTGGTCAATTTGGGGGGAGGAGGGAAAGACAGGGGACACTTAAGATGGCAAGTGGAAGACCGTGTTGCAAGTGTAACCTCCCCTCTGAGCCCACAGTAGGAAAAATGAAATTTACAGGCCTCCAGCCACTATGTGTAACAAGAACTGTGGTGTCTGGAGAGTCTGGTAGCTTCACTTTGCAGATGTTAATTCCTAGACTGGAGCAGGAGAGACAGACATAGAAGAATAGGGCTGGGAGAAGGGGAAGATACAATTAACATGGATGCTGGGTGGATGACAATACCAATTTAAAAAAGACGCTCCAGGGGAGGCCTAGGATTTTTAGACTGCTCTCAGGGTCTCTCTCTCTCTTTTTCTTCTTTCATTACTTCTGATATATGATCCTTTGGAATTGGCAACACTGTAGTTTTGATGCAGACAAATGTAAAATAATGAGTCTAGGGGCACGAAGCCAAAACAGAGAATACATATTAAAAAGAAATGTCATGCCATTGGACTGGCCAGGAGAGAGATTTAGGAGTTATTGTAAACGATTCTTGAGCCATCAGCCCTGATGTTATAGAAATAAGGAAATTAAGAGCAAACAAGGAGGGCAGGCAGAGTAATTTTTCCTCCAACAGTGGGATAAACATGTGGAATCGACCATTAAGAGAGGCCACAACTACAAACAGAAAAATGAACTTAGGGACTGCATGACATTTGCTTGGAGAGAACTGGATTGAAGACTTCAGAGGAAAATAAAAAGGGAAGGGCCAGGTTCAAATGAATCCTAGAAAAAGAGTGAATTATTGCAAGTAAAGTCCCCCACTCCCACCGCCATCTCTTCCTGCCCTCATTGGCTCCCTTGTGTCTTTTCAGACTCTAAACTGAATCTCTTCAACATGCTGAAAAAAACAAACACTTACTCCCATCATCCCAGCAGAGCCAACACAGCTGCAGAAGAGAGAGTTGGACCCATTTAGCCCAGCACATCAACACAATTGCCTATCAAATACTGATTCCCACAGCATTCACTGATAGCGAGCAGGAACATTTGACTTTCAGAGATCCATGCTGGGTTTGCAGTAGTATTGTTTTAGATTGTGCAATGAATAAATCTGATCTTGGCATCCCAATGGGAAATTAGAGATGGAAACCTCGGATGACTTCTTCAGCGAGACACTGTGCTGACTACCGGCCTGACCCAACCATGGGGATCAGACCTCAGTGCAACACTGTAGAATGGTCCAGATGCACTCCGTACCATGCTTCCCACTGATTTGTCGTGTGCAACCTTCCTCTTCAGTTTTTCTGGTACTTTAAACTGGACTATAGGAACAGCCATAAGCTTCCTTCTCTTTAAATCACCTCATTTCCTCTAAGTCTCAGTATACTTCCTCTCCGTGTCCCTATACTGTCCACCAGGTACTGCTGGCCTTTCTGCTTAAAACTGTGAAGATTGTGCCACTACTTGCCAATGAGAATCAGGAGCCCATATGGGTGGCAGTTTTGTACAGCATGGCACATCAGCCAACTTCATATAAATAATGCAACTCCGTTGCCTCCAGGAAACCCTCCAAGTCCTGAGCACCCTCTTCTTTTTCCAGGCTTGCAGCCCTGAGTGAAAGTCCATTGACGCAAGTCTGATAATGCAGAACAGTTTAGCTTTCCAAAGACTGCACTGCCATTTACCTGCTGTAACAATGCTGTTTGGAGCATGGCAGAGCCTGTGAGAAGGGGACCGACAGTGCAACCAGTCTCTTTAAAGAGTCTGGCATCTGAATAACATTAATCCAAGAGGACAGAGCTGGAGGGAATAGGTCCGCATTATATAAACTAGAGGCGAAAGCAGGGGAAGCGAGTCTCTTTTCTTCTCATTTCTTATTTGCCGGCACCAGTAAAACAAATCAGTGAGAGGCCCATTTTCTGTACAAATTCAGACATTCTGTAACCAAAGTACAACAGCTCACAGCAGGAGTTTGCCTGGGACTGGTAAGTATCCGAGTGTGTGTGTTTGCTAGTGCTGAGGAAGGTATCCGAGTGTGTGTTTGCTGGGAGGGAGCCTGAGTGAGTGTCTGATTGGTCTGCTAGCCTGCAGGGGGCGGGCATTAGGGTGTCTGTGTGTTTGCGTCAGGGAAGCCTGGCTGTTTAAAAATAGCCAGAGCCTCGCGAACCAGCTGAGGCGGCAGCGGAAGCAGCGGGGACAGCAGAGCAGCTCACAGCAGGAGTTTGCCTGGGAGTTCGCCTGGAGTGAGCCCAGTGAGGCTTACATCTTGCCAACGTCTCTGAGGAAGCTCCGTAGTAGGTAGGTGATATGGAAGGGGGGGATTCAGCTGTTGTGACCTGCACGGGAGGTGCCATGTTTGTCTTTCTTCCACAGGACAGAAGCGACTTTGTCTGTACAAAGTGCAAGCTGGTCTCCATATTGGAAGAGAAGATTGAAGGTCTGGAGCAACAGGTAACGACCCTGCGTTGTATACGAGAGACTGAGGATTTTCTGGACCAAACTCAGGATAGCCTTCTAGGGGCACAAAGCTCTAAAGATGTAGAGCAGGTTGCACAGAGGAGCCAAGAGGCCAGTGAAGAAGCTTGGCAACATGTGACCTCCAGAAGAGGTAAGCGGAATGTCCGGGTTCCAGTAACACAGACACAGGTAACTAACCGCTTTCATGTTCTCTCCACAGGTACCAATGCGGAGAGTGGACCAGATGATACGTCTGGGGGGGGAGAAAGCGGAAGGAGACTCCGCTGGTTGGGAGGCATGAGATGCGATGTCCTGAGGTTGGGGGTTCCACGACCACCACTCCCAAGAGGAGGAAGGCGGGTGGTGTGGTCGGGGACTCTCTCCTCCGGGGGACTGAGGTCATCTATCTGCCGCCCTGACCGGGAAAACCGAGAAGTCTGCTGCTTGCCAGGGGCTAAGATTCGTGATGTGACGGAGAGACTGCCGAGACTCATCAAGCCCTCGGATCGCTACCCCTTCCTGCTTCTCCACGTGGGCACCAATGATACTGCCAAGAATGACCTTGAGCGGATCACTGCGGACTACGTGGCTCTGGGAAGAAGGATAAAGGAGTTGGGGCGCAAGTGGTGTTCTCGTCCATCCTCCCCGTGGAAGGAAAGGCCTGGGTAGGGACCGTCGAATCGTGGAGGTCACCGAATGGCTACGCAGGTGGTGGTCGGAGAGAAGGCTTTGGATTCTTTGACCATGGGATGGTGTTCCATGAAGGAGGAGTGCTGGGCAGAGACGGGCTCCATCTTACGAAGAGAGGGAAGAACATCTTTGCCAGCAGGCTGGCTAACCTAGTGAGGAGGGCTTTAAACTAGGTTCACCGGGGGAAGGAGACCAAAGCCCTGAGGTAAGTGGGAAAGCGGGATCCCGGGAGGAAGCACAGGCAGGAAGGTCTGTGAGGGGAGGGCTCCTGCCTCATACTGGGAATGAGGGGCGATCAACAGGTTATCTCAAGTGCTTATATACAAATGCACAAAGCCTTGGAACCAGCAGGGAGAACTGGAGGTCCTGGTGATGTCAAGGAATTATGACGTGATGGGAATAACAGAGACTTGGTGGGATAACTCACATGACTGGAGTACAGTCATGGATGGTTATAAACTGTTCAGGAAGGACAGGCAGGGCAGAAAAGGTGGGGAGTAGCACTGTATGTAAGGGAGCAGTATGACTGCTCAGAGCTCCGGTACGAAACTGTGGAAAAACCTGAGTGTCTCTGGATTAAGTTTAGAAGTGTGTGCAACAAGAGTGATGTCATGGTGGGAGTCTGCTATAGACCACCGGACCAGGGGGATGAGGTGGATGAGGCTTTCTTCCGGCAACTCACGGAAGCTACTAGATCGCATGCCCCTGATTCTCATGGGTGACTTTAATTTTCCTGATATCTGCTGGGAGAGCAATACAGCGGTGCATAGACAATCCAGGAAGTTTTTGGAAAGCGTAGGGGACAATTTCCTGGTGCAAGTGCTAGGGGAGCCAACTAGGGGGAGCGCTTTTCTTGACCTGCTGCTCACAAACCGGGTAGAATTAGTGGGGGAAGCAAAAGTGGATGGGAATCTGGGAGGCAGTGACCATGAGTTGGTTGAGTTCAGGATCCTGACGCAGGGAAGAAAGGTAAGCAGCAGGATACGGACCCTGGACTTCAGGAAAGCAGACTTTGACTCCCTCAGGGAACAGATGGCCAGGATCCCCTGGGGGACTAACATGAAAGGGAAGGGAGTCCAGGAGAGCTGGCTGTATTTCAAGGAATCCCTGTTGAGGTTACAGGGACAAACCATCCCGATGAGTCGAAAGAATAGTAAATATGGCAGGCGACCAGCTTGGCTTAATGGTGAAATCCTAGCGGATCTTAAACATAAAAAAGAAGCTTACAAGAAGTGGAAGGTTGGACATATGACCAGGGAAGAGTATAAAATATTGCTCGGGCATGTAGGAAAGATATCAGGAGGGCCAAATCGCACCTGGAGCTGCAGCTAGCAAGAGATGTCAAGAGTAACAAGAAGGGTTTCTTCAGGTATGTTGGCAACAAGAAGAAAGCCAAGGAAAGTGTGGGCCCCTTACTGAATGAGGGAGGCAAGCTAGTGACAGAGGATGTGGAAAAGCTAATGTACTCATGCTTGTTTTGCCTCTGTTTCACTAACAAGGTCAGCTCCCAGACTGCTGTGCTGGCAACACAAAATGGGGAAGAGATGGCCAGCCCTCTGTAGAGATAGAGGTGGTTAGGGACTATTTAGAAAAGCTGGACGTGCACAAGTCCATGGGGCCGGACGAATTGCATCCGAGAGTGCTGAAGGAATTGGCGGCTGTGATTGCAGAGCCCTTGGCCATTATCTTTGAAAACTCGTGGCGAACGGGGGAAGTCCCGGATGACTGGAAAAGGCTAATGTAGTGCCCATCTTTAAAAAAGGGAAGAAGGAGGATCCTGGGAACTACAGGCCGGTCAGCCTCACCTCAGTCCCTGGAAAAATCATGGAGCAGGTCCTCAAAGAATCAATCCTGAAGCACTTAGAGGAGAGGAAAGTGATCAGGAACAGTCAGCATGGATTCACCAAGGGAAGGTCATGCCTGACTAATCTAATCGCCTTTTATGATGAGATTACTGGTTCTGTGGATGAAGGGAAAGCAGTGGATGTATTGTTTCTTGACTTTAGCAAAGCTTTTGACACGGTCTCCCACAGCATTCTTGTCAGCAAGTTAAGGAAGTATGGGCTGGATGAATGCACTATAAGGTGGGTAGAAAGCTGGCTAGATTGTCGGGCTCAACGGGTAGTGATCAATGGCTCCATGTCTAGTTGGCAGCCGGTGTCAAGTGGAGTGCCCCAGGGGTCGGTCCTGGGGCCCGTTTTGTTCAATATCTTCATAAATGATCTGGAGGATGGTGTGGATTGCACTCTCAGCAAATTTGCGGATGATACTAAACTGGGAGGAGTGGTAGATACGCTGGAGGGGAGGGATAGGATACAGAAGGACTAGACAATTGGTGGATTGGGCCAAAAGAAATCTAATGAGGTTCAATTAGGATAAGTGCAGGGTCCTGCACTTAGGATGGAAGAATCCAATGCACCGCTACAGACTAGGGACCGAATGGCTCGGCAGCAGTTCTGCGGAAAAGGACCTAGGGGTGACAGTGGACGAGAAGCTGGATATGAGTCAGCAGTGTGCCCTTGTTGCCAAGAAGGCCAATGGCATTTTGGGATGTATAAGTAGGGGCATAGCGAGCAGATCGAGGGACGTGATCGTTCCCCTCTATTCGACACTGGTGAGGCCTCATCTGGAGTACTGTGTCCAGTTTTGGGCCCCACACTACAGGAAGGATGTGGATAAATTGGAAAGAGTACAGCGAAGGGCAACAAAAATGATTAGGGGTCTAGAGCACATGACTTATGAGGAGAGGCTGAGGGAGCTGGATTGTTTAGTCTGCAGAAGAGAAGAATGAGGGGGATTTGATAGCTGCTTCAACTACCTGAAAGGGGGTTTCAAAGAGGATGGCTCTAGACTGTTCTCAATGGTAGCAGATGACAGAACGAGGAGTAATGGTCTCAAGTTGCAATGGGGAGGTTTAGATTGGATATTAGGAAAAACTTTTTCACTAAGAGGGTGGTGAAACACTGGAATGCGTTACCTAGGGAGTTGGTAGAATCTCCTTCCTTAGAGGTTTTTAAGGTCAGGCTTGACAAAGCCCTGGCTGGGATGATTTAACTGGGACTTGGTCCTGCTTTGAGCAGGGGGTTGGACTAGATGACCTTCTGGGGTCCCTTCCAACCCTGAGTATTCTATGATTCTATGATTCTACAAGTCTTTAAGAACACAAAAGTCTGCCTTTATTAAGGGCCTATAGCCATCCACCTTATTCTATAAACCTATCACATATTATAAGCTGGACAGTATATGGCTGATCAGTACTCAGGTTGGAGACCTCCAGAGAACAAGTACTACTGAATCCGCAATGTCCAACTGACTCAGCCAGGTACAAGGAAGCACCATACAGCGAGAGGTGCTATCTTTTAGGATATGTGGAATACCAATGCCATCACTACTTGTGGTCATTAAAGACCCCCCTACACCAGCAGTTTCCAAACCTTTCTTATTGCATACCCCCCTTCCAGATCTACCTACCCTTCTCATTACTGATACTTTGTGTTCTTCTTAACACCATCATTAGCCATCTGCCCGTATTTCACTGTTAAGTACAGATGTATAGTGCAACGTATACAACCGAAACCCCACACACACTACGTTCTGAGCTCTGTTACACTGGACAGTTGTTGGGCAATTGAACCTGCGCGGTACAGTGATTGGAGGTGAGGGCTCTGTAAGTCAGCATGTCTGTGTTCTCATTGGTACATCCTGAAGTAAATTAACCACTGTTTTTTATATAATAATTTCCCACAGAGTTTTAAAGTTCACCTGAGTAGCCTATTAGAAAATGAAATAAAATAATAAAATCCACCATTACACAGTTTCTCCCACATACCCCTCCAAATGTCTTGCATACTCCCAGTTGGAACCCCTTCCCTAGACACTTTCAAAGGAAATAAAAATGTCAACCCAAAATTCTAGCCAAATTCCCTCTCAGGTAATTACATTTTTGTGCAGCCCAA
The DNA here is from genome assembly GCF_009764565.3 of Dermochelys coriacea. Classification (NCBI taxonomy): domain Eukaryota; kingdom Metazoa; phylum Chordata; order Testudines; family Dermochelyidae; genus Dermochelys; species Dermochelys coriacea. Next base: position 16,230,664 of record NC_050073.1, read on the forward strand.
CATCACTCTGTGGTTTCACCTAGATGAGCTACCTTTATTCACTGTGTCTCCTAAACTGTTGTGTTGTGTGCTGTTAAAAATCACTATATATCCCTTATCTACCGAAAAAGGTGCTGTGAGGCTTATTTGTGGAGCATGGTAGCAGTTCAACAGTAAGTTTATATATAGCTTTCTATTCTAAGCCAAGTTGTCACATACACTCTACCTTGCACAAAAAATTGCTTTCACGTGTGAAAAATTTCACTTAGGAGGAGTGCTGTGTGACAAAGTTCATCCTCTGCCTTGGTGGGTCCTGTGCTTATTGGCAGGTTCGCTCGCCTCAGAGGTTCACGGCAGCCCTCAGTTTGGCCACTTTCGTGGCTCAAATCTGCCGTTCACTCAGTTAGCCTCATCACTGGCAAGCATTGGGGAAAAGGAAGAACAACAATCCCCGCAGTCTCTGCTGATCCACCTCGTGGACCGGGGAAAAGGCAAGAGACCTTCCCCCTCTGGTGGAACCCACAGTCCAGGTCAACTCCTCCAGTATCAAGTAGGGAGATGGAGGGATGGGGGGAACCCAGGCCAGCCCTCTATTCCGGGTTCCAGCCCAGTGCTCTGTGGATTGCAGTTGTCTACAGTGGCTCCTGTAATAGCTGCATGATAGCTTACAACACCCTGGGCTACTTCCCCATGGACTCCTCCCAACACCTTCTTTATTCTCACTACAGGATCTTCCTCCTGACATCTGATAATGCTTTTACTTCTCAGTCTTCCAGTAGTATGCCTTCTCGCTCTCAGCTTCTTGCTCCCAGCTCCTCGCACACACCACAAACTGAAGTGAGCTCCTTTTTAAAACCCAGGGGCCCCGATTAGCCTGCCTTAATTGATTCTAGCAGCTTCTTGCAGGTGTTCTAATCAGCCTGTCTGCCTTAATTGTTTCCAGAAAGTTCCTGGTTGTTCTGGAACCTTCCCTGTTACCTTACCCAGGGAAAGGGACCTACTTACCTGGGGCTAATATATCTGCCTTCTATCACTCTCCTGTAGCCATCTGGCCTGACCCTGTCACAGTTGTTTTGGAAAGTGCCAGTTTAATCAACCAAAGTGACTGGGAGAGGAGTCTGAATAAATGAAAGACTTTTAGCTTCTAGAAGAAAGATCTAACTTTTCCTTGGAAAGCCATTTCTTATAAAAGGCTTGGTCCATTAACCCCACATTTGTTTTAATTAACTAGTTTCTCTGTAAAGAGTGCCTTGGAGTATCTGGGGGACAGGAGCATGGTTCATTTTGGAGTTATTTTCTACAGATATTTTAACCTCAAAAGTATCAGAATGCTCTGGGGAAGTTTATAAAGTCCGTATGTCTTAGCCTGAAGGACTTCAAAGTTTCTCACATGAGTTGCGTGGTGGAGGGAGGGAGTCACAAGCCCTGTGACTCACTTCCTGCTGCTCTGGATGATAAAAATCCATTTTTAATTTTTTTTTCATTTAAATCAGATTTTTTGATAAAATAGTTTTAATTAAGATACATTATAGCTCCAAGATATCTCATCATGGAATAGGGATTATAAATTCTAATTCTATAGTATGAGACAATATATTCATGCAATGTTTAAGAAAAGTTTTGTAATGAATTCCAATAGTTCATGGATTAGGGACCCAATCTTATAGGGTTCCACGTGCTTCTGTATAGATTATTTAGGTTAATCTTTCTTTCTATCTACCCAATGGGACTCAGTGCTCAGTCTAAAAGATACTATCAAAGATGCTTAGTTTTTCAGTTTTCAAATTGTGGATTTGTGTGTCCAGAAATAACATGCTTGTTAACTGCAAAAATGTTTTTAAATAAATAAATAAATATATAGAGGTGAGAAATAACAGCTCTCAACTCTGTTGTCCCTCTGCAAATTTGTGTACACAGAGTCAATCCCTTATCTCTCTCTAAAAGTGCAAAGTTTCAAAAAGTTCAATGAATAGAAGATTGTTGGGGGCGGCATAGATCTGGACAAGGAGAAGAAGTCTGGAGATAAATGTGAGAAGGGAGGGACAGGCAGTAGAAACAAAAGTGAAACTGTTTGAGCAGCATATTCCAGAAGTCTTGAGGTCTTTATGAGTGTAGCCTTCACTGATTTGAGGTCTACCATATCATTCTCTCACTAGAAGGGAAAACCTATAATGGCAGCAGGCTGTAAAAGAGACCCAGTTTGGGAATAAGAAATACATGTTTGCTGATGATGTTTTAAAGAAAGTCACACCAGTGAACTGGTGGAAATCACTTAAACACTTGGAGTCAGAGACTGTTGAAGTGATAATCCGACTTTTAACAGCAGTAGCTTCTTCTGCCGGTGTAGAAAGAATATTTTCTTCCTTTGGACTAATGCATTCCAAATTGAGACAGCAGCATCGGTACTAAGCCCAGATGGATGGTGGTGTTTGGTGACCTCAATATCCACTCAGGTGATGATTCTTTAAGACCAACGCAGGAGTTCATGGCTACTGTAACCTCAACTGGGCTATCCCAAGTGGTTACCTATGCAACTCACATAACCGGCCACACTCTGGATCTATGGACTGGAGACAGCAGATGAGGTTATAAATGGACCCGTGTCATGGACCAAGCATATCCTCCTCTGGTTTGAGGTTGGGTCACCACTATCCCACTTGAGGCAAGGGTCCAGTATTATAGTCCGGCAGAAGGTCCATGAAGCTTTGGAGGATGTGCTGTGGCACCAAATAACCTCTCTCATTGGTCTGGCAGCATATGATGAAAACCTGGTATCCACCACTATTAATAGTTGCTCTTAAATACCCTTTCCCCTGGATCAACCCTCACTGACCAGCGTGGTTTACAGGGGACTAGTGATGGTTTAAAGAAGAGGGGAATGCAGCTGGAAGTCACAATCCAACTCCAAGCCACTGCAATGATGGCAACTACTAAGCAGTACACTGCAGACCTGTTCAGCATGATTAATCCACGTTGCCTTCACCTGAAAGTAGAGCTGCCATGAGGAATGAACCATTTGCTCTACAGATTAAGTCGCTCAGATGCTGACAGAGCTTGCCATGTGGGTTGGTCTGGAGCAACGTCTTCAAGGGATAAATGGACATTCCTCTCTGCCTGAGTTGCAATCAGCAATGTTCAATGAAAATCAAGAAGCGCTGGCATCTGGGCATGACGAGGCCCATGTCCCTTTTGGTTGGTAAAGCCAATGGGTCCATTTTAGGTGGAAACAGGCAATGCCTCTTTGTCTGACATCAGGACGCTAGGTGTTTTCAAGGAGAATGTGGTGGCAACTGCAGCATTTTACATATTGTAAAGAGCACTAGGAGAGCGTGAGATGGGCACTCTAGTGTGTTTAAATAAACGTCACTGCACCTTTCTATGACAATCCCCAGCAGAAGCAGAAAGGAAGGAGACAACCCCAAAGTGGGGAGTTGCTCAGACTCCTTGTTAATAAGCACGCATGCTCACTGCACGCATCGGAGGCCCTGATGCAAAGAGCTAAAGCTAAACCCTTCCCACACAGTCCCACATGGATATCTGCATCTCTCTTCCCACACCAACGGAGCATCAAGCCTATCAAAGTGCCTATCAAAGCAGGTCAGGAAGTAGGCCACTGCCTAGGGCTGGCTGCTTGGAAACTGGGACAGGCCCTCAAGTAAAAAACTGGTTTGCTGGCCTCATATCTCCTCATGCAAATTAGGAAGAGTCAAGGGTAATAAGTGTGGGATGAATACTGCAAGGGTCAAGTCACTTCCATTCTCTGCACACAACTCAAACAGGATGGTTAGGGGAGAAATATGCTATTAGCCTTTTGGAGACATTACTCAAACAGTACACAGTGCATGTGCACACACATGCAGATCACACACTCCCTCTAGCACCTGCTCAACTCGCATGCTGCAAAGCATCTGCGCTCAAAGAGTTAAAGATGTGAGAGCACCAAATGAACTTAGAAACACACAGGGAGTCCAACACTGTAATACAGGGTGGCATGAGCTGTCACAGCATCATAGCCCCAGCCTAAGGCTCATAATGTGAAATTAGTTGCTGGTTTAGCATGTTTTGCCACAAGCTCTAGTGACTTTCCCCCAGGAAAGGTGATTTCATAGGGAGAAAGAGACATTTTTGTCCTTGCACCCAATTCACAGGTTTTGGGAGAAATGAATGCCTTGATTTTTCAAGAGCACATTTTTGAAGATGAAGACCAACAATGCCATACAGCTCTAGACCTCAAGCAGCTCCATTTTTTGTCTAAACTTGGTGTATTGTACAGCGAGAGAGTGTGCGCATTCCACAATCTCTGCAGTCTGGAAAAAGGAGTGAGCTAGGATCATCCAAGGAGCATCTCCTTTGGTGCTAGCAGGGGCAAGGGCGAATTCTTCCAGTGTAAGTGGGTCATCCACAGTACAAAAGCCTGGGCAAAGTTACCCAGGACCCCAGATCAGACTCCACCTCCTTCCCTTTGTCCTGATCTTTCCTCTTTAGTTTGGGTCAGGCTGACAAAGGAGTCCTGACTGCTAAAGCGAACTACCACTCTGTTATCCTCCCCTGAGCAGAACATAACCACCTTTGACAAATACAGAAGGTCTCTGTCTCTCTTGCATGTGTATAATCTGTCGTTCCAACAAAGCGTTACTGAACCAGGTACCTCTGCAAGCCTCAAAATAAAGTCTTTCCCCACCCCAGACACCACCATTAACCAGGAAGAATCTCCTTAGAATATTTTCACTGGATTCTGCTTTCCCTCATGGCGACATTCACTGAATGCTCCCCCTCTCAGCTGTCTGTACACTGATTCAATCTGGATTGGCAGGATGGCTGGCTGTACCTGTTATACAACAGCAGCCTGGTTAATGGCATTTCCCATGGAGAGTCCCTTCCCTCTGCTCTTCATTTTACTTCCTGCAGAGAGCTACTGGAACAGACTCAGACATGTTCCTCCTGATCATCCCAGGTGCGAGTGAGAATCTGTGTCTGTTTGGAACTGGTTACCATCACAGACACCTTCGCACGAACCTCACCCTTCTCTCCTAGCTACTTGCTCACAGCTCTTGCTCTTTTCTCTTCCCAGTTACAGTAAAATGTCCTCTTTGTTCCACAGGGCATAACATCTTCCCCATGTTGGAAATTAAATTACAGACATACCACTGCTAAACAACAGGGAGACGTACAGGCATCAGATAAGACATCCCTACGGGAGAGTTCCAGCTGGAGCTATTACCCTAGGGATGGGCCAAACTGGGGTCTTTTAACCAGATGCCCCCAACTTCCAGGGTTCAAATGACAATGGGACAAGCATCTGAACTGCACCGATTTTACTTATGCAAAAATAAAAATCCAAAGTCACCCCTAGATAGGTCCATTCTTTATTATCCAGGGACCACGTCTGTTTTTTCCCTTTGCAATCATATAGCACGTTCCATCCAACTCCCCCTGCCCCCCAAGTGCTTAGCAAATGCTAATGAATTAATGCTCATGGCATCCCTGATCAGCAGTTCAGTATTATTCCCATTTTACAGATGAGACACAGTGAGGTCACACATCAGGTCTGTGACAGCTGAAAATGGAGTCCCGAGACTGCATTCTCAGTCCTTGCCCACAGAAACTATGCATCACCTCCTGGCCTAGACAGATGAGCCACCCATACATCCTGTCTCATTAGGATGCCCACCAAAAGTACCGCAGTACACACCCCCATTCTCTTGGCCACATATTCTTAACTGTTCTGCTGCACGTGCAATAGCTGAAAGTTTCATTCCAACCGGAGGATGAAAATGGAGTTTTGCTTTCTTATTGTACTGGTCTGTAGTTTCTAGAGATGCTTCTGAATTAGAAACTGAACATGTGCATGGTACAACACACAAGTCATATTCTGACTATTCTAGACGATAAAACAGGTTTTTCTTCTTTTGATTTTTATAACCACTACTGCCAGCTTCATCCTGTCCCCATCATGGGTGATTAACTGCCAGGAAATATCCTCCCAGGACAAATCTTAGTATATAATATATGGTATTGACTTTTTAAGTGGGGCTATTCACTGGAGTATTGTTCCAACACTTCATACAGGCCCCCCCTCAAGTGAAACAGAGACATCTCCTTATGGGTACGAAGAGGTCATTGTACAACTCCCAGTACTGAAATCAGAAGGCTACAACATATAGTGCCTCCTGCTTACGGCTAGCTAACAACATTGTGATTAACAGCTGAGAGGCACTGGCACACAAGACATCACCTGAACATTTCCCTCTCACTGTTCTTTTGCTATAAACCAAGCAGACTGCATTCATTCTTCTCAGCCTGCTGAGCGAAGCATCCAAGACAAGACACAATCCTCATTGAAAACAAAGCTTTTTTTTTTTAAATTACCTCTATCAAAAAGGACATTTCCAGTATACTGTAACATGGGAGAATAGGAAGCATCAAAGTAGTAATGCAGGAGGCAAGCTTAACCTGAGATGGAACGCATCATATTCAGGCCACCATTTGGAAGAGGGCTATTATCCTCCAAAGTCTTTGCCTCAGGCATGCATGACAACCTGTCCCCGCTCCCAAAACAGGAGGTCAGAAAGCCCACAGATGCTCAAAGTCCTACCACCACAAGAGATCAAACAGCAGCAATTCCCTATACCTTCCAAGAGCAATCTTCCTGAACTCTGATACCATACACAGGGGGCAAACTGGGGAAGGGAGTGGGGAAAAGAGCCTATTAAAGCTTTCCAATCCTTTACACAGCCCTGAAGAACTTCCAAATGAAGAGAGACTAGGACTATTTAGTTTAGACAGCAGATGAATAAGACAAAGAAAGTATATTATATGCCACTATTCATTCTGTGTAGTAATACAAGGCCATTCAATGACATTTAAAGTCAGAAAGTTTAAGATTCCTTTCCCTACACAGAACAGAATTAGTCTGTGGAACTCACTATCACAATATATGGTGGCCAAGAGCAGTAATTGGACATTTATATGGGTAACAACAACATCCAGAATTACAATACTAAGAATTAAAATAAAAATAGTTTTGGAAGTAATAGAAGCCCTCATGCTTCTATCTATGTAGGCTTTTATGCAGTGGTCCATTATTGTGGTACCTGTGCATCTCAGGGCTTGAGCCAACCTCTAACTAATGGGAGTCATGAGGATTCTTTCCTTGAGGGCATAACTGCTTAAAGAAGGATTTTTTGCACTTTCCTTTGAAGCAATCGATAGTCATCGGGGACAGGATACTGGACCAGATTAACCACCGGTCTGATACAGTCTGGCAAGTCCTTTGTTCCTAAAGAGGACCCTAGCTTTTAAAAAAGACTAGCGAGAACAATGAAGAAAGCACACAAATGAAAGCGACACTTAAAAAGCAATTTGTGATTTGACCAGTTCTTGGGGGAAGTGGATCCCTGCTCTCCTATGAAGGAAGTGGGGACCTACTGGTAAGTCTTTAAAAAAAATCCACTAGTCCAGGATAAGATGGAATCCTTCCAGTACAAATGCAATCTCCGTTTGCAGAATCAAGATTTTAATTTTTAAGATAAGTAACATATCTCTAATGGTTGTGAAGAAAACTTTTCAAACAAACTGATAAAAGCCCTGCCTTTCTGAGCCTGCAGACAAGTCATATGTGATGACTGCTGCTCAGAGTTCCCACAAGCTGCAGCAGAGTGAAAACTGATGAGATTTATCAGTTTTCACTACTTGTTTTCAAGCTCTCTCTGGGCAGCAGTGAAAATTACAAGAATCTGGTCAATTTCATTCTGCAGCTGACAGGGAAATCTCTGAGCAATAGCAAAAGCAGGCACTGGAGATATTTACTGAACATAAGAACGACCGTACTGGATCAGACCAAAAGGTCCATCTAGCCCAGTATCCTGTCTTCCGACAGTGGCCAATGTCAGGTGCCCCAGAGGGAATGAATAGAACCGGTAATCATCAAGTGATCCATGCCCTGTCGCCCATTCCCAGCTTCTGGCAAACAGAGACTAGGGACACCACCCCTGTTCATCCTGGCTAATAGCCACTGATGGACCTATTCTCCATGAATTTATCTAGTTCTGTTTTGAACCTTGTTATAGTCTTGGCCTTCACAACATCCTCTGGCAAAGAGTTCCACAGACTGACTGCGTTGTGTGAAAAAATACTTCCTTGTGTTTCTTTTAAACCTGCTGCGTATTAATTTCATTGGGTGACCGTTCTTGTATTAGGAGAAGGAATAAACAACACTTCCTTATGTACTTTCTCCACACTAGTCATGATTTTATAGACCTCAATCATGTCACCCCTTAGTCCAAGCTGTAAAGTCCCATTCTTATTAATCTCTCCTCATACGGAACTGTTCCATACCCCTAATAATTTTTGTTGCCCTTTTCTGAACCTTTTCCAAGTATACAATTCCAATATAATTTATCTCCAACCAAATATGAATGCTGAAAAAGATACAGAACTGCAGAAACACCCTCCCTTGCAACAGCCAGAAAACCAAGAGAAAGATGGAGTAGCATTGCCCTGGTGGTCATTCCCAGGTTTCATATTCATACGCAATTAGTAGATTTAGTTAATCTGGCCGTGAAGCATTTGACATTATTTGCAATTCCTCTGAGGGGATAGGGAAAAAGTGGGAATAATGGGATAACTTAGAAAAAAGAAGTATGAGAAAAGGGTTTTAGAAGAAGAAAAAAGGAAAGAAGATATATGGGAAGATGTTAAGAACAATGGAGGGATAAAGGAATAAAGGAAGAAAAAAATACACTGAAGACAGCTCAGGAAAAGATACACTGCAGTTTACTATACAAACAAGTGGAGTGAAGACAGGAAGAGAAAGAAGGTCTAAAAAAACAACCAAGAGAAATATAGCAAGGCAGAATGGTTGAACAGCACTCAGCAAATAATTCATTTGATTAAGTTTATCAGGTATTTGTCAAATAATGTATTCAAATAATATTCTGTGGAATCTGACCAGCTGTATATTAGTTATCAGATTAAAATAATATAGGTGGAATTCAAATATATTCTGATTTTTTTTTGTCGGTATTTGATGAGATGTGGTTGCAAGTTTACATTTTAAAACATTAAGTAGAAAGACGCATGACAATACAGTTAGATACAGTATAATACACAACTCCTTTTCCTTTAAACTGTAGGTTGCAGTTATTTTTTACCCTGGCTAGTAAGTCTCTGGTCATTCTTTTCAAACCCGGACCACTGGCCCCTCTAGGATGGCAGAGGGATAAGTCCTAGACGGCCCTCCTTCCTTCCCCCACAGACCTACACAAGAACCACACACTGATGAAGCTGGTTTCTTCAAAACACTTTAGCGTGACTGTACTGGTTGCTACAAGTAAGGCATTCCTCCATGTTCAGCTTTAATTTGGAAAGGTGTGGAATTCTACAGTCAAGTGCATAAGACATCACCAGAGTAGAATGGGCCACGTAGACATCAGGCATTTATCCATTTCAACATGGGGAATGGCATGCAGGATCCCATGCACTACAGAAACCATGTGCCTTCTGCTGCAATCTGTCTCAATTAACATGCATAACTTGTATGACTATTCAGTGGAAAATACAGTGGGGAGATTTATATACATAGAGAACATGAAACAAAGGGTGTCACCATACACACTGTAACCAGAGTGATCACTTAAGGTGAGCTATTACCAGCAGCAAAGTGGGGGGAAAAAACCTTTTGTAGTGTGATAATCAAGGTGGGCCCATTTCCAGCAGTTAACAAGAACGTCTGAGGAACAGTGGGGGGTGGAGGGGATAAACATGGGGAAATAGTTTTCCTTTGTGTAATGACCCATCCACTCCCAGTCTCTATTCAAGCCTAAGTTAATTGTATCCAGTTTGCAAATTAATTCCAATTCAGCAGTCTCTCGTTGGAGTGTGTTTCTGAAGTTTTTTTTGTAGAAGTACTGCCACTTTTACGTCTGTAATCGAGTGACCAGAGAGACTGAAGTGTTCTCCAACTAGTTTTTGAGTGTTATAATTCTTGACGTCTGATTTGTGTCCATTTATTCTTTTACGTAGAGACTGTCCAGTTTGACCAATGTACATGGCAGAGGGGCACTGCTGGCACATGATGGCATATATCACATTGGTAGATGTGCAGGTGAATGAGTCTCTGATATTGTGACTGATAGGATTAGGCCCCATGATGGTATCCCCTGAATAGATATGTGGACACAGTTGGCAACTGGCTTTGTTGCAAGGATAGGTTCCTGGGTTAGTGGTTCTGTTGTGTGGTTGCTGGGGAGTATTTGCTTCAGGTTGGGGGGCTGTCTGTAAGCAGGGCCTGTCCTGTAGTAGGTGACTTCTGGCAGAAGAGTACCCAGAAGTCACCTACTACAGGACAGGCCGAACAAAGAAAATAACAGAACACCACTAGCCATCACCTTCAGCCCCCAACTAAAACCTCTCCAACGCATCTTCAAGGATCTACAACCTATCCTGAAGCACGACCCATCACTCTCACAGATCTTGGGAGAAACGCCAGTCCTTGCTTACAGACAGCCCCCCAATCTGAAGCAAATACTCACCACACAACAGAACCACTAACCCAGGAACCTATCCTTGCAACAAAGCCCATTGCCAACTCTGTCCACATATCTATTCAGGGGACACCATCATAGGGCCTAATCACATCAGCCACGCTATCAGAGGCTCGTTCACCTGCGCATCTACCAATGTGATATATGCCATCATGTGCCAGCAATGCCCCTCTGCCATGTTCATTGGTCAAACTGGACAGTCTCTACGTAAAAGAATAAATGGACACAAATCAGACGTCAAGAATTATGACATTCAAAAACCAGTCGGAGAACACTTCAATCTCTCTGGTCACATGATTACACACCTGAGAGTGACTATCCTTCAACAAAAAAACTTCAAAAACAGACTCCAATGAGAGACTGCTGAATTGGAATTAATTTGCAAACTGGATACAATTAATTTAGGCTTGAATAGAGACTGGGAGTAGATGGGTCATTACACAAAGGAAAACTATTTCCCCATGTTATTTCTCCCCCCACCCCACCCCCCACTGTTCCTCAGACGTTCTTGTTAACTGCTGGAAATGGGCCCACCTTGATTATCACACTACAAAAGGTTTTTTCCCCCCACTTTGCTGCTGGTCATAGCTCACTTTAAGTGATCACTCTGGTTACAGTGTGTATGGTGACACCCATTGTTTCATGTTCTCTATGTATATAAATCTCTGCACTGTATTTTCCACTGAATGCATCTGATGAAGTGAGCTGTAGCTCACAAAAGCTTATGCTCAAATAAATTTTTTAGTCTCTAAGGTGCCACAAATACTCCTTTTCTTTTTGCGAATACAGACTAACATGGCTGCTACTCTGAAACCTGTCATAAGAATATAAAAAAAAGTTATTTTGCCATGCCCATAACCACCATCTTCATCATCAGCAAAGAATGAACCAACTCTACAATCCCACCTTACTATGGTCAGGATAACGTAGTAACTCCAGGGTCTGAAACATATACCTAAGACAAGCTGGAAGCTTTCTTGGGTACATGCAATTAAGGTTCTAGTTCTGCAAGTATTCAAAGAAGAATTGGGCACGAACCAGTGCAAGTCTTCTGTCTGTATAAGCAGCAGAAGAGGCACTGGAATTGTCTGCCTGCAGACTTAGGAAACCAGCACTGCACCAGTTCATATTTGTATGATTATCTGTGCAACTATAATGGTAGAAATGTAATTTGTTTTTTAGATGAAAGATGAAATTATATGGAAATTGATGCACACACTATTAGCTTTTTCCAGACTTCCTTTGGAGAACTAATATAATAAGCCGATGACCTCCCTCTTTATATGCAATCAAAGAGTACAATAGAGTAGATCCCTTTCAAGGTGATAAGGCACCAGTCTGGGAAATGGGCACTTTGCAATTTGCCAACATGTTAGGCTATCAAATGCTGTTCATGTTATTACTATGTAATATCAACAATTTACCAAAGCTAAGGATTGAAGAACCAAGCTCAGGGCATTTCTGGGGACCGGATGCCAGCTAGTAGAGTTCACTTCAGGTCCTAAGCCCTGTCTGATCATTAGCACTCCAGAGATGCCCTGCACTGAGATAATTATTGCTAATTTAAAAGCTGGTTGGTTTGTTTTTTTAAAGGAGATTTTTCCTTCCATCCTTCATCTTTCACTTTTAAAAACAAAGTGCGTTTCCTGCTAATGAAATGTGCCACAATGGCGGGTGCCACACAAACGTGACTCAGCCCTGACATGGAGGGACTTCCTTTAGGAAAAGGAAATTCATTATCCAGGCCCAGCCAATCCTCTCTAATGAAACTGTGAACAAGGGTACCAATTAGCCGCAGTTGTGCTGGTGCTTCTGCCATAGAAGTGTGTGTCTTTTAGGAACAGGATGGAGAAAATCTTTGATAAACAGAGGGGAAGGACGGTCTAGTGGTTCAAGGCAGTAGCCCTTGGACCTGGGAGAGACTGCTCTTCAAGTTCCTGATCCACCAAAGACTTAGTAGGTGACCTCGAGCTTATCACTTAAGTTCAGATTTAGAGAACTAAGGCATTTCAATGGAAATTAGGAGCCAAAATACCTTTGAGGATTTGGGCCTTAGCCACTCTGTCTCAGTTTCCCACCTGTAAAACAGGGATAACAGAGAGGCTGTGAGGATAAATACATTAAAGACAGTGAAGCACTGCAGTAATGGGGACTATATAAGTACCTAAGATAACTAGACCAATGAAAAGCCATCAGACTGGTTATTTACCATTGACCCAGACTAGATTGGACCTGCTGACTCAACTTAATGAGTTTCGAGAGAACTGGACATATTTATGAGTGGATTAGTATTATGGGATTGTTTGTGATGGTGGGGGCAGGGCTCGGCAACCCTGACGGTCCCTCCTGATTGATGGCTCACGTAGTCACCTGCCAGGGTCAGGATTAAGTAGAAGATAGGTTTCAGCATATTTCCATAGCCTTGGACAAACTGCAGAAAGACTGCTGCTGTATTGCTGATGCTTTTAAATCTGGAAAGAAGTTCAAGAGGTACTGGAGAAAAAACTACCCAACAACAAAGTTAAATAGCAAGCAGCAAATGGATTGAGAACTTACAGCACTTCATTTTCTTGCCAATATTCTCAACACAAAGTATCAGGGTAGATGTCTAACTGCTAAAGATGCTGCTGCTAAGACATGGGCACCAAATCACCAAATCAATCGTGCCAACCATAATAAATGTCAGGGCTGGAGGGGAAACAGTCAAGCAGTACATGTCATGTTTGCTGACGTTTTAAAGAAAGTCACACCACTGAACTGGTGGAAGTTATTAGCTAAGCACCTGGAACCAGAGTTTCTTGAAGTGCTAAACCAGCTTTTTACAGCAGTAGCCGCCTCTGCAGGCACAGAAAAAATATTTTCTTCATTTGGACTAATTCATTCAAAGTTGAGAAATTGATTCAGTTGAAAAAGGAAAATTTGTCTCTCTCTTCCAGTCTATGAATAAAGACAAAGGAGGGAGCGGATGAGATCTACTAGTTTTAAAGTTTGAAGGACAGCCTAAGTATCTTGGGAAACTCATTCTCAAGAGACGTAGGGGAGTAGGAATTTAAGCTTCAGTCACTTTCACGTAGGCATATTTGAAAATTTTCCCAGTCTGACCTGGAATGATCAATTTAATCCACTGACAACAGTCAATCCCTCTGTTTAATAAATAAGCTGTAAATGTGAAACACGTTTTGATAACAGAAGTTTATGTATTCAAAACATTTAAGGTTGTTTTAATAAAAATAAATTTTATATGCTGTTCTGTGTGCAATTAAATTTCACTGACCATCCTAATGCAGCTCTACACAAATCACAAGCAAAAAGTTAATGATCTAGTATATAAGCAACATATTCATCATTTTCTAACTTACTAAAAATGTACAATGAAGAATCTGAAAATATTAAGGTACACACTTGCTTAAATAAGCATAGTTATAGTGTACCTCCCTAGATAGCAAAAAGACATACCAAATCTAGTATAAAGGATATATTTAGTTGTAAATCAACATGTTTTAATAGTGATATCCACCAATGAGAATGAATCTTTTTTTAGAACATAAATGAAGTCCAAATGGAAAAATTGATCAAAACTGATAATTTAAAATCGAGACTTTCCACTTGGTGAGGTAAATCAATCCACCCTGGTCAGGAAGGAGTTCGCCCCGCCCCGCATATTCTTCGAAGTAGGTAGCCATTTGGTCTCCTTCCTCTGAGGCATCAGAGATGGCCTCATCAAGAGACAGGACATTCGACTGGATGGGGCAGGGCTCTGGGGTGGTACTGAGTAGTCCCTTGGTCACCTGCTTAATGGACTGGTTCTTGCTGACATGCTCAGGGTCTAACTGATTGCCATATATGGAGTCAGGAAGGAATTTCCCCCCAGGTCAGATTGGCAATGACCTTGGGAGTTTTTCCCCCCCCCCCACTTCCCCTGTAGTATAGGGTGCAGATCACTTGCCAGGATTAACTGGGTATCTCTCTCTCTTAGTCAATTCCCTGCCATCGGAGAGGCCTCAGGCACTGGGTCACCTCAGTCCCTCCTATTCTCAACCTGTGGTGCATAATAGTCGAGTGTCCTATGGACTGTAATGCTTTGGTCTAGTTTCAGTGGGTGCTGGTGGCCTGTTGTATACAGCTCAGACTAGATGATCTAATGTTCCCTTCTGGCCTTAAACTCTATGACCTCATATGCTGCACCAATGCAAGTCACTGTTTACACAAGTGCAATGCATCTCTGCCAGGTGAGGATGTTGAAGCAGTGCAATATCATTGGCTAAAACCCCTGTGTAGACAAGGTCTTAAACATATAAAGGATCCGTCTCTCAACACGGACCCCTGGAGCCAGCCAGTCCCCCCTTGGACCTGTAATTTTCTTGCTTATTTTGTGCATTTAGGCTGGGGTTTTCAAAGGGGCCTCAGGCTCCTTTAATAACTCTTTAGTTATGCCAGGGCAGACCCTTTGTGGACATCCTTTTATCGGTTTAAAACAGGTTATATCGATTTTACTCACACCTGTAAAATTTACCAACACAAGCTCAACTGATGCAAGACAAGCTCAGCCCAATACAAAGGATGTATCCACTCAAGTGTTTGCACTTGTTTAAGTCAGTTTAAAAGCACACCTGTAGTTAAACTAGGATAACTGTGAGTGTAAGCCAGGTCTAAGAGAGTTCAGCACCTAATTCCCTTAGGCTTCTTTGAAACTCTCAGCCTCACTACCCCAGCATGTACCCCACTGTGATGTACAACGCTGTACAAGGCATCTCAAGAGCTGACCATCAGCCGCTCAGAGTTTGCTAATCCCAGCTCAGACTTCCATTTGGCTTTCCAACTGCAGAGACAGCAAGCCTCATCCTGGAGCTACAGAAGGGATAAATTTCAGAGTAGCAGCCGTGTTAGTCTGTATTCGCAAAAAGAAAAGGGATAAAGAGTTTCCCTGGCATTATTCTCAAGTGATGTGCACTGGGAGCTGTGTCCATCCCTCCTCTACCTGTGTGTGGCCGTGGTATAATGCTTAAGACTAGAAAGCAAGACACACCCTGGAAGGAAGAAGGATCCTAGAGAGACTCCTCTCTTCAGCCCCCCACCCCTCTGTATTTCTGTTTTAGCCCCTGCCTTGTAACGGATTGCAGGACCCTCTGGAATGAAAGGCACTCAGAGGTGTTATTATTACTGCACCGATTCAACGGCACATGACGACTGAAAGAACAGTGGCTACCCAGGCTCAGCTATTAGAAGTCTTGCTGTGCTATCAACATAGACCACTCCCTAAAGCTGCTGTCGACAGTGATATCACTGTAGACATCAGTATAGCAATACCAAGGGATCTGGGAATGATGAAAAACGAGAGAGGCAGGAAAAAAAACAGGCAAGGGAAACATGACAGCAGGCTGTGGTATTCTCCTGAAGGATGCAGGGCCCCTCCCATTTATTTCCCCATGTTTTCTGGACTGGCAGGAAGTGTTTACAGAAAGCAGAGTCATTGTAAGACTGGGAGGGCATGCCAGCAGGTGATTCTCTCCTCTCCCTTCCTTTCCTGTTTGGAAGCCCAGTCACATTTTGGGGAGGGAAAAGAAGAGGAGAGGAAGAAAGAGCAGAAGTCATCAGCAGCTGCCCTGAGATCCTATTGCTACTGGCTCCCTGGTGCAAAAGGTGCAGCAGGGGGATGTGGAGCGCCACAGCTGAGAGAGGGCAGCTGGGCTGGGACATACAGGAGGAGAAATCTATATCATTGCCAAACAGCCTAGACACATACATGAATGCCACCATCTCCCTTGGCTAACGCAGAGGCTTTTAAATCTGGAGGTATGAGAACCACCCCAGTGGCCTCCAGAGCAGGCTGCTGGGGCCCGATTGTCACAAAACAAGAGGGTCTGAAAATCAAGGGGAAGAGTGAAAGCTTTTGGAGGATGGAGGGGCAACAAATTTGCAAATGCTCAGAGAACCAGGGGAAGAAACACTGCAGCCTCCCCCCACAAACACCAACAGGTGGCTACCCCCCTCTCCCCTCAATACCTTTTTCCACCACGGTGCAGCCGCGGACACGTCCAAGCCCAAAGCTACTCTTCCACCCCAACCCAGACACACCCACTGTTGTCTCCCTTCACCCCTAACAGATGTAACCCCTCCCATGGCTGCTGCCCTCTCACAAGCATAGCCCCTCGTCCTCCTCCCTATACAAGTGCTCCCTCCCAACTGATGCATCCAGGCAGGCACACACGGACCCTCTCCCCCCCTTCCCCCCCCCCACACTCTTTTTCTCAAAGGCACCCGCTGTCCGACTCCGGAGAGGGGTGGGTTGATCTTCGCAGCTCACTCTGGAGCCCAGTAGGTGCAGGATCGACGGAGCTCCCGCGAGCGACCCCCCCGAGCCGCCGCCGCCTGCTCAGGAAAGCCAGCTCTGCTCTGCTCTGCTCTGCTCTGCAGTGCCCGGTTGCCGCCACCAGTCCTTGCCGCGCACACATGCTCCCTGGGACACGCTGCCCGTGCCACTGCAGTGCCTGCTGCACGCCCGCCGCCCGGAGCGTTCCCGGGGGGGGGGGGGGCGCACGGGCAAAGAACCACCCCCCTCCCCCGCCGCTGCCCGGACTTTGGAAACCACCTGCAAAAGCAACTCCCGGGGCTGCACCGCCACCTCCAAGCCCCGCACGGCGCAGGAGACGGGGGCACTTACCAGCGCTCACACCCGCCCGGGCGGCTTATCCTTGCGCGGCAGAGAGGCAAATCCTCAGCGAAGATGGGGGGGGGCTTCTGTGGGAGGCGCGCACACGAAGTTTGGAGGGAAAAGGCCAAAAAAAAAAAAAATCCCCCCTCCCGGCCAGAGCCGCAGCTCCTGCCTCCCTCCCCGGCGGCGGCCGCTCTGGATCAATGGTGCGCCGGGCCCAGGCGAAGGTGAACTTTCCACCGGGGTGGTGGAGAAGCCCCCGGCTGGCAGCGCCCAGCCCGCATTGGCCCCGAGCCCTGGGGCGCTCTCTGGCTGCGGCGGCGGCGGCGGCTCGCTCGGACAATGTGTGAGTGTGTATGCGTGTGGGAGGGCGAGTGTGAGTGTGCACCAGCGGCGGCTCGGCGAGCCCCGGCAGCGGCGAGCGGCACACGCCCAGGCTCCGCTCCCCGCCCACCAGTCACTCACCGCCTCCCGCCGCCGCTGATAGGCGCTCGGCCCCAGCCCGGGCACCCGGGCCCGCAGCCCCGGCTCCTCCGCCCTCCTGGTGGGCTGCGGGCCGCGTCAGTCACCGACGCTGAAGGCACCTCCCTTCCCCTCGGCCGGGGCGCCGTCGCCGTCGCCGTCGCCGGAGGGGACTTGCTGCTCAGCCCTGATTTTTAGCGCCTCGCTCAAACTGTGGTGGCGGCCGGTGGGGGAGCGAGACGTGGGGAGGATTGTTTGCTTGCCGCCTGCTGCAATGAGAACTTGAGCCGCTAACGGTGAGTTAGAACCACGCATCTGGCTGATAACCCAAATGGTCCAGACAGGCACCGAGACATTGTTTAATAAGTCTTGGTCTCCTCCCACTTCTCTCTCTCTTTATTTTTTTTAAATAAAAACAGACATTTGGAGCTATATCCTCAGTAGCCGCAAAGCAGCCTAGCTCCGTGGACTTCAGTGGAGCTGTGCTGATTTACACCAGCTGAGGATCTGGCCTTTTATATTCGCAGCAACAAGGCATCCTGCCTTGCCAGCCTCTCTCACTTCCTTTTAACTTGGATTTAGCGCTGCTGAGAGGGGCTGGCCTATTTGATGACCCTGGAGGATGGAGTCTTTTGTTTAGCCACAACATAAAGGACCTGGGCAACTCCCACACTGCTGTGCCAGTTAGGGTCGTTCAGTCCCTGTGCTAGGATGCTCCTGGGCTTCTCCAGTCACAGGGAAAGGGACGCTTAAAACACTGCCGCAGTGCTTCAGTGAAGACGCTCCTAAACCAACAGGAGAGCTTCTCCCGTTGTCATAGTTAATCCACCTCTGTGAGAGGCTGTAGCTATGTTGATGGGAGAACCATAGCGCTCTCCACACCAGGGGTTGGGTCAGTATAAGTGTCGCTCAGGGGTGTGGGGGTTTTTCACAAAGTGGTTATATAGATGTAAATTTAAACTACAATACAAAGAATGAAGAATGGGAGTGGGGAGCCTTGGAGGAAATCACCATACCCCCTCTGTCTAATAGTAATGTAGCTAATATTCACCTTTTACTTCTACTTATTAGTCAACAAATACGTGCAGTCATATGCTCAGTGTTACATCATAGGCACCTGAAGAGCAAGTGACGACCGGGGACTCAAACTCACCATTTATACTTGCCACTGACCATTTCCAAAAAGGTCAGTAGCAGACCATTCATGGAGCACATTTTGACAGGAAATTTTTTCAGTCCAAAAATGTAGACCCATTCTAATCACTAAAGCACCATAAGCATTTATGCAGCCACACTGTCCTTTACCATAAGGCTCCTTGACACCACTCTGGCAATGTAAAGGAGCCTTAAAAATATTACACCTATTTTCTACTCCTGGGGGAATTCACTAAGAACAATGGGAACAATTCACTAAGCAGGCAGGCTGCTACGTTCTCCTCTGCCTGAGGCAACAGAGCCTGCCCCATACCTACCCCTTCTGAAATACCCCCCAAACCCTGCCCCTCCACGCCGAGCATGTTGCAATAGCTAGCAAGAGGGACAGAGGACATGACTACCCATTCCCTCCCCTCCTCACAGGTGGTGATTTATGTCTCTATCAGCTGCTCTGGATGCCCAAACCAACCTGTCTGCACTACTAGGGAATGGGCGTATGACTACTTTTGTGGCTTCTCTTTACTTCCCCGTTAGAAGTCATTTTCTGCAGGTAAGCAAAGAAATCTCCGGGGGCTATGAATTCTGCGCACGTGCAATGACGCAAAATTCCCCCAGGAGTAATAGTGTAGACCTGGCCACAGTGAAACTGCCAACAAGGGTGCCTTGATGGCGGTTTCTATGATGTGAACGCCTGTCCACTAATATGAACTGGTCTGAAACCTCACCAGCCCTCAAGCAGATATCAGATGCAGTTTGCACATTCTATGTAGAACTATAATGAGGTATACAAACCTTATCCTGCTACAGTCACTAAGCGGTTAAGAGACAGAGTAAATACCTCCTCAGCTGCAGCTAACTGGTGGACCATCAAGAGCTGGGATAAAAGCTTATGGACCAGGCAGAAGGGGATGGCTTTGAATCAAGTGTAAGCTAGCAGGAAGCGGCTGGACCCTCCAGGGACAAAGCACTAGAATGAGTTTCTCTGTGAAAGGAGCTGGGAGGCAGATCAAGGTAGGAAGTGGCCCAGGGAAGCAGCAATGAGTCTGAAGAAACAGGCTAAGCTGCTTCAAACAGGGTGCCTGGGCTGGAACCCAGAGGACGGCAGGAGGCTCTCCCTACCAGCTACCTGGAAAAAAGATGTAAAAGCCCCCCGATGTAAGGGGACAAGAACTATTGAGTCCAGGGTGGGGCTGAAAACCTGGCATAAGGTCATTAGACTTCTTCTTTGTTGGACTCCTTATAGCCTCTGTCCCTTCCAGAGTAGTAAGTACTTGGATGGAGAGCTGAGTTGTGAGAAGGGGCAAACCACCACAGGCTTGGAGGGACAGTTGACAGAGGGGGCCAGAGTTGAAGAGACTGCTGTACCATGTCTGGCCAAGAAGAGGTGCTCTGGCTGATGAGCAACCCCATTGGAAGAGCCCTAGACTGCAGAGGGCAGGGTATGCAGCTTTCTAGAAACCTTTCCAGCCAAACCTGCAGTGGCACTGGCTACCTGAAGATGAGGTATAGTGCTGTCCTTCTCGACTGGAAGGATAGGCTGGTCAGACATGGGGTCTACTGATATGAGAGAATATAAAGGGGGAGAAATGGGGGGCATTTTAGCATGCTCCCATGAGCACAAAGAAAAGAGAACTTGCACTGTGGATAGAGAACACCAAATTCTACCCATTCATTTGGTTGCCTCCTATCCTTCCTGACCACCATCGTGATTATGTATGCAGTAGGGAGGTATAACTCAAGGGCTTCTATCATCCTGGTATTCACTTGGTTTTATTAATATGCCAGATCAAGAGTCTAAAGAGGAAGTAGTCACTGCTTCTGCCAATCATAGAAGAAAGACTGTCTCCTTTGTAACATATCAGCTCCATTAGTCTCTGTAGCACGGCATCATCTATTCTAGGGGAAATGGAATGTAAAATTCACTAGTGCTGCAGCTCTGCTGGTGGAAGCTTGGGCATTTTTAGTGTTGTCCTGTCTGTCCCTGCTCAGATTATGGCTGCGTGAGACAGAGGTAAAAACTAGGGCTGTCAATTAATCAGTTAACTCATGCAATTTACTCAAAAAAATTAATCGTGATTAATCGCACTGTTAAACAATAGAATACCAATTGAAATGTATTAAATAGTTTGGATGTTTTTCTACATTTTCATATATATTGTATTCTGTGTTGTAATGGAAATCAAAGTGTATTTTTATTACAAATATTTGTATTGTAAAAATGATAAACAAAAGAAATAGTATTTTTCAGTTCACCTCATACAAGTACTGTAGTGCAGTCTTTGTTGTGAAAGTGAAACTTACAAATGTAGACTTTTTTTTGTTACATAACTGCACTCAAAAACAAAACAATGTAAAACTTCAAAGCCTATAAGTCCACTCAGTCCTATTCTAGTTCAGCCAATTGCTAAGACAAACAGTTTGTTTACATTTACAAGAGATAATGCTGCCTTCTTTCTTATTTACAATGTCACCAGAAAGTGAGGACAGGCATTTGTAAGGCACTTTTGTAGCTGGCATTGCAAGATATTTACGAGCCAGATACGCTAAAATTCTTATGCCCCTTCATGCTTCAGCCACCATTCCAGATGACATGCTTCCATTGGTGATGATGCTCGTTAAAAAAAATGCGTTAATTAAATTTGTGACTGAACTCCTTGGGAGAGAATTGTAAGTTCTCTGCTCTGTTTTACCCACATTCTGCCATATATGTCATGTTATAGCAGTCTCGCATGATGACCCAGCATATGTAGTTCATTTTAAGAACACTTTCACTCTAGATTTCACAAAATGCAAAGAAGGTACCAATGTAAGATTTCTAAAGATCGCTACAGCACTCAACCCAAGGTTTAAGAATCTGAAGTGCCTTCCAAAATCTGAGAGGGGACAAGATGTGGAGCATGCTTTCAGAAATCTTAAAAGTGCAACACTCCAATGCGGAAAGTACAGAACCCGAACCACCAAAAAAGAAAATCAATCTTTTGCTGGCGGCATTTGACTCAAATTATGAAAATGAACATGCGTCAGTCTGCACTGCTCTGGACTGTTATCAAGCAGAACCTGTCATTGGCATGGACGCATGTCCCCTGGAATGGTGGTTGAAGCATGAAGGGACATATGAATCTTTAGCGCATCTGGCACATAAATATCTTGCGACACCGGCTACAACAGTGCCATGTGAATGCCTGTTCTCGCTTTCAGGTGACATTGTAAATAAAAAGCGGGCAGCATTATCTCCTGCAACTGTAAACAAACTTGTTTGTCTGAGTGATTGGCTGAACAAGAAGTAGGACTGAGTGGACTTGCAGGGTCTAAAATTTTACATTGTTTTATTTTTTAATGCAGGAGGTTTTTTGTACATAATTAAACTTACAAGTGTAGAACTTTCATGATAAAAGATTGCACTACGGTACTTGTATTAGGTGAATTGAAAAATACTTTTTTTTTTAACAGTACAAATACTTGTAATCAAAAATATACAAAGTGAGCACTGTACACTTTATAGTCTGTGTTTGTAATTGAAATCAATATATTTGAAAATGTAGAAAACATCCAAAAATATTTAAATAAATGGTATTCTACTATTGTTTAACAATACGATTAATTGCGATTAATTTTTTTAAATAGCTTGACAGCCCTAGTAAAAACACATGTGCACTGACTGATGTACAGCTTCAAAAGTTTCTGCCAACAGTGGAGCTGCCCTGGTGGTTAATTACAGGTCCTGAATTTTGCCAGTGTAGATTCAAATCTGTTGTCTCACTGCACAGCATAGTGCACAATGGCTGTATCAGCAGACCAGTGATAGCTGTTCTTTCATTATCTCTAGGTCACTGGCTTGCACCCGAAGCTGGTCTACAGTCAGTTAAAATCAATTCCAACTCATGGTTAATTTTTTGCCTTGATGACCTCAATCCTGTTCCTCGTCAATAACTATTCACTTTACAAAGCAACCACCATAATTGCCAAAATGGATGCTGGTTATGCCAGTGGCAAGAAAGAGGGAAAGCACAGAATGAGAATGCAATCACCCTCCTACAAGTGGTCCCACTGGTACTGAGGTACTCTGGCCGTGCAATGTAGGGATGTTCACATTTTTGCTGCCCATGGTGTATGTGTTCTCTGGAAAAATAGAAGATATCAGCCTCTTGTCATAAGGGGTGGGTCTTCTAGCTCTGGCGGTAGTGCCACTTAAGCTGTAGGATCCACAACTCCCCGGTTTGATCTTCTCTACCAACAGCCCACCCAGGAGTGGCATGTTGGGCAAGCAGCTGTTTAGTCTTGGGATGACATGGTTGCACTTCCTAGCACTAAGTTTAACTTTTAAACAAAAAATCATTAGAATGGTCATTCCTTAGCTATGCTCTGCCTTAAACAGGCATGTATGTATCTGAGGTACTTTGGCATGATTTCCACCCTGTGTCAGAGAAATCTTCACACAGGGTACAATTAAAAAAATGGTCTTTTAAGTCCCATCGTAGATGAAGATAATTCAAAATAATTCTGCAGGGTGTACTCTGATTTATCTATTTCCACTAGAGAAACCCAAGAATCAGCCAAGTTGAAGTCTGAACTATCCTTCCCCCATGCCCCGCCCCTCCAGCTAATCACAGAAGTTGTTTCTCCATGATAACTTTCTCACTGACATAGCAAACACCAGAGCTAGACACTAGAAAACACTAGAATCAAAGGGATGTAAGTGTGAGTGTGTCCAGATTTTGCCCTTGGTTACACCAATGTAAATCCAGAGTAATTCCAGTGAAGTTAATAGAGTTAGGCTGACTTTACACTGTTGTAAAGGAGATCAAACCCTGGCCCCCTGTCCTGGACACTGAGGAGAATTATCTATCCCAGTTGTATCTCAATTGCAAGTAGCTGGACTGAATCCTTTACTACTGTCTTGGAACATTTTAAAGTTGAGGTGCACTGTGGGTTATCATGGCTAACTTTGCTTAGCTTTGGTTGTTTTAGGTAGCAGTACATTGCTGCTCATTTCCATGGTTCCATCCTTTGCTTACCACACGTTCATTTGGTCCCTTCTCATAGTGGGCATAAGCATCTTCTGTGTAACTGAAATCAGGGCTTCCCTGGGGCATTTGCGGGGGTGGGAGGGAGAGGAGAATTCGCTAGGAATGGGTGACAGGGAATGGCTCACTTGGTGATTACCTGTTCATTCCCTCTGGGGCACCTGGCATCGGCCACTGTTGGAAGACAATGCTGGGCTAGATAGATCTTTGGTCTGACCCAGTGTGGCCATTCTTATGTTATGTTCTTAATGTCTGTGCAGATTCTTGCCTCACATGGTTTCAGAACTTCCTCCTCCAGAGGATACTGAGAAAACTGGTCTCCCTGGTGAAAATGCCGGACGCCCCAATATCATTTTGCTGCTATTCTTCCCAGATAACTTAGGGCTTGTCTACATTACCCGCGGGATCGATGGGCAGCGATTGATCCGGGGGGGGGGTCAATTTATTGCATTTAGTCTAGACGTGATAAATCAACTGCCGAGCGCTCTCCCGTTGACCCTGGTATTCCACCAGGGCGAGAGGTACAGGCGGAGTCGACGGGAGAGCATCAGTCATCGACTTACCGCAGTGAAGACACCGCGGTAAGTAGATCTAAGTACGTCGACTTCAGCTACATTATTCACGTAGCTGAAGTTGAGTAACTTAGATTGGTTCCCTCCCCCGCCCCAGTGTACACCACTTAGGCTCCCTGAATTCAACTCTCCTGCAGATGCACCAGATTTAGTAATCATGGGTACCTTTAACACATTTAGAAGACTGTGGCCACTTCACTGACTTGGCTCTCCCCAGAGCTTAGGGGTCACTTGCAGCATGGCAAAAGGTGAGCTAATAAGAAATAAAGTTTAAGAATTTGTTTTGTTTTCTTTAGAGAACACAGAATGCTTCCTGTTCGCCTCTGACATAAGTAATTTGCCATGGCAACCAGCTTATGAAACAGAAAAGTGTTGAGCACAAGGTGTTTGGTTGCTATGGTGAGGAAAGAAGCTGAGACCTTTTCCTCTTTGTTCATTGGTGGCCATGCATCATCTAGGCAGGAGGGTCCAAGTCAATAAAAGTCCTTGTTAGGCTTGTAAGGTAGCAGGCTTGCATTGCATTGTCTGGCACCTGGATCAAAACTGAAACACAGTCGTCAGTAGGAATTAAGAAAATGTGTACAAGGGCAGGGACAGAACAGGTTTCTTAGAAATACAGGGCCAAATTCAGTCCAAGTGTAAGCCAGTGCAACTCCTGCTGATGTCATTGGAAGCTGCATCTGCTTACGCTACGACTGAATTTGACTTACCATCTTCATCAACTTTCATATTTAGGATCTTCTTTTCCAAAGTTTGTCCAATGGGAAAGCTCCTGTCAATAGATCTAAAAGATGAGGCTAGCCATAGAGTTCTTGTTGCCTCAAGGTAGACTAGGCAGGCATAGTTGTTCTATTAACTCACCCTCTTAGCACATATTGGGACTGTTTGAAAATACTGATTGCTCCTGACTCATTGTGTAAAGTTCAGCTCATTAACTCCACTCTGGGAAGTGAGAATGGGCAGAGGAAACTGGTTCAGGACAGAAAGAGAGGATGCGGAACCCCAGAAACTTCCTCACTTGGACTGCGGGGGTGGGTTTAGGCTGAATCTTATTATGTTATTTCAACAGTTAACAAAAACAGCCTAGGAAAAGGGTGAATTTGGGCACTAAGTTAAGCACAAGTAGCCCCACTGCTCATATGCTTAAAGTTATATGCAGTGTTGTAGCCATGTAGGTCCCAGGATATGAAAGAGACAAGGTAGGTAAGGTAATATCTTTCATTGGACCAACATCTGTTGGTGAGTGACAAGCTTTTGAGCTACACCGAGCTCACTTGCTTTATGCTTAAAGTTAAGCATGTGCGGAAGTGTCTGTAGAATCAAGTTCTAACCCAGTGTGTGTGTGTTCTGTGCTAGAATAGGGTGAGGATGTTGCTTGTTCACAGGACCCAGTATGAAGTCAGAATGCAAAGATTCTTTTCCATTTAAAAATTAAGAAGCCAACAGAAGCATGTTCTCTTCTGGTTGATTTCGTAGGCTGAAAGGTTATCAACATCATTGACTGACATGCAAATAGGAGGAGCCAGTGGCCTAGGAGTCTGCTTCTGTGTGCGCTTAAAAACATAAGTGCATAGTTAGTACCAGTAGCCAGGGGCACTCTTGACCTGAAAGAAGCAGATGAGAGATGATACTTGCAGCTGTGAGTATCACATCCTCTTAGGCAGCTGTTGTTTTTGTGCAGCCATAAAGGTGTCTCTGATGTGGAAACCTTTGTTCCCAGTGATACCCAGAATGAGTACATCTTTGGAAGAAGTAATTTGCAGTAACCAAACTCTCACTGGTGGATAGACTTTCATCTCTCTTAGACACGGGGTAAGTTTTATGATTACTATGCTATTGATACCTGCTGGAATTGAGATCCCCTTTCCTGCATGTCGGGATGAAGTGGAAGCTCTCTCTCTTGCTGAAAAATGATCCCATAAAGTTTAGGCTATTTATGCAGTGGAAAAGCTCACAAAGTTTGAGAAAGGACAGACAACCTTTTTCTGTCACTTGGACTCTGTTGAATTTGCAGATAAAACTATAGTGGCTAATGACAGATCCTTTTCTAATTTGTTGTTGAGGCTGTAGAGAAAACTCTCACAGATAACAAGCTGTAACGATAGGCTTCTTTCCAACTGGTGCTATTATGCAGGTTCTTTATGTGTGGAGCAAATCTATACTGAGATGCAAGCTCTAGCTTACTGCATAAAATGAATTACTGTATTGTAATTGGCTGTAGAAGTATTACTGTATAAGGAAAAGCTCTGTGAGCCTTCTACACCATAAAGAAACCACGAGATAAATGCAACCCATTGATAAAAACACCACTAAAATTATTCAATAGTATAATTCAACTCATTCTGTTACACAAGAGAAATCTGAGGATCAGCTGCAGATTGTACCAAAAAGGACAAAGCCCTAGGAGGAACAGCGTGACTTTCTGCAAACAAATACTACACATTCAGAGGGAGTGGGATTTTTTAAAGTGTCCAAGAGACTTGGGAACAAAAGTGCCATTAGGAAAATGCACAGAGACAAGAGAAAACCCAAAAGGACTTGTGCTCCTAAGCCATTTTGGGACTCTACCAGCAAAGGTTGCTGAGCAGAACTAGAAGGATTCCATGTTCTAATTAATGAACAATTAAAAATGGTTTCTATTACCATCTCAGTTACAGCACCACCCATTCCCTTCATCATATAGCACTAAAAGACCCACACCTGAAATTTGTTATACGCTTCACTCCTATGCAGCTTTGCACCAAGACCCAAAAAACATTGACACTAAGATCCATGATACAAACAATCCTACTGAAAAACAAATAATGCTCAAAATTCCCTTAAATCAAACCCTTAAAAATAAAAATGCACAGCATTCTGGAAGGGCAGATCAAAACCAAGAAGTTGACGTACGGTTGATTCCTTTAACAAAATATCATTCTACAGTGCAAGACACAAAAGTCAGACAGACCTTCCCCACGTACGGAGTTAGTGCTTGAAACAAAACCGTACTGAGATTAATGGAAAGATTCCCATTGATTTCCATGAACTTTGGATCAGACCCTTAGCAATCGTAAACTGGGAGAGACCAGATTCCCTGGAAACATAGAGAGCAAGGACTTTATAATCAGTAAAGTAGAGGAAAGACTGAAAGTGAGAGACATTTTCTATTCCAATATTTAAAATATAAATGAATGCTGATCAATAAAACCCTCTCCCATTTAAAAAACAAAGAAGAAGGACTGAGCATAATTTTGGGAGAAGTGAAGGAGATGGCAGAACTGCCTCTCATTATGGGCCAACCTGCCACTGTTTTAGAAATGAACAATTGTACCAATGGTATATTTTGTACAGAAACCTATTTCTAGTGTGAAGATCTAACCCAGGCAGATGCCTGAATGTATTGGATTTAACGTTAAATTAAACCAAATCGGGCATGGGGCGGAACTCCATAGGCAATGGAATGTGGAAATAGAAAGAAAGTTTGTTTTATTTGTGACACTATATTTAGAAGTTGCTTCTCTCTACCCAATGACCTAGCTCTCACATTGGGAGACACAAGGCCCATTGAATCAATGGAAAGACTACTGTCCCAGTTGCTTTCGTGGACTTTGGTTCAAATCCCTGTATGTTAGGCTTATTGTACAGGTTTCTCATTCCTTATGTGATGGCAGCAGTGGCATATCTATACTTCAAGCTGCAAATGTAAATTCCAGCTTAGAATCATAGAATATCAGGGTTGGAAGGGACCCCAGAAGGTCATCTAGTCCAACCCCCTGCTCAAAGCAGGACCAAGTCCCAGTTAAATCATCCCAGCCAGGGCTTTGTCAAGCCTGACCTTAAAAACCTCTAAGGAAGGAGATTCTACCACCTCCCTAGGTAACGCATTCCAGTGTTTCACCACCCTCTTAGTGAAAAAGTTTTTCCTAATATCCAATCTAAACCTCCCCCATTGCAACTTGAGACCATTACTCCTCGTTCTGTCATCTGCTACCATTGAGAACAGTCTAGAGCCATCCTCTTTGAAACCCCCTTTCAGGTAGTTGAAAGCAGCTATCAAATCCCCCCTCATTCTTCTCTTCTGCAGACTAAACAATCCCAGCTCCCTCAGCCTCTCCTCATAAGTCATGTGCTCTAGACCCCTAATCATTTTCGTTGCCCTTCGTTGTACTCTTTCCAATTTATCCACATCCTTCCTGTAGTGTGGGGCCCAAAACTGGACACAGTACTCCAGATGAGGCCTCACCAGTGTCGAATAGAGGGGAACGATCACGTCCCTCGATCTGCTCGCTATGCCCCTACTTATACATCCCAAAATGCCATTGGCCTTCTTGGCAACAAGGGCACACTGCTGACTCATATCCAGCTTCTCGTCCACTGTCACCCCTAGGTCCTTTTCCGCAGAACTGCTGCCGAGCCATTCGGTCCCTAGTCTGTAGCGGTGCATTGGATTCTTCCATCCTAAGTGCAGGACCCTGCACTTATCCTTATTGAACCTCATTAGATTTCTTTTGGCCCAATCCTCCAATTTGTCTAGGTCCTTCTGTATCCTATCCCTCCCCTCCAGCGTATCTACCACTCCTCCCAGTTTAGTATCATCCGCAAATTTGCTGAGAGTGCAATCCACACCATCCTCCAGATCATTTATGAAGATATTGAACAAAACGGGCCCCAGGACCGACCCCTGGGGCACTCCACTTGACACCGGCTGCCAACTAGACATGGAGCCATTGATCACTACCAGTTGAGCCCGACAATCTAGCCAGCTTTCTACCCACCTTATAGTGCATTCATCCAGCCCATACTTCCTTAACTTGCTGACAAGAATGCTGTGGGAGACCGTGTCAAAAGCTTTGCTAAAGTCAAGAAACAATACATCCACTGCTTTCCCTTCATCCACAGAACCAGTAATCTCATCATAAAAGGCGATTAGATTAGTCAGGCATGACCTTCCCTTGGTGAATCCATGCTGACTGTTCCTGATCACTTTCCTCTCCTCTAAGTGCTTCAGGATTGATTCTTTGAGGACCTGCTCCATGATTTTTCCAGGGACTGAGGTGAGGCTGACTGGCCTGTAGTTCCCAGGATCCTCCTTCTTCCCTTTTTTAAAGATGGGCACTACATTAGCCTTTTTCCAGTCATCCGGGACTTCCCCCGTTCGCCACGAGTTTTCAAAGATAATGGCCAAGGGCTCTGCAATCACAGCCGCCAATTCCTTCAGCACTCTCGGATGCAATTCGTCCGGCCCCATGGACTTGTGCACGTCCAGCTTTTCTAAATAGTCCCTAACCACCTCTATCTCTACAGAGGGCTGGCCATCTCTTCCCCATTTTGTGTTGCCCAGCACAGCAGTCTGGGAGCTGACCTTGTTAGTGAAAACAGAGGCAAAAAAAGCATTGAGTACATTAGCTTTTTCCACATCCTCTGTCACTAGCTTGCCTCCCTCATTCAGTAAGGGGCCCACACTTTCCTTGGCTTTCTTCTTGTTGCCAACATACCTGAAGAAACCCTTCTTGTTACTCTTGACATCTCTTGCTAGCTGCAGCTCCAGGTGCGATTTGGCCCTCCTGATATCTTTCCTACATGCCCGAGCAATATTTTTATACTCTTCCCTGGTCATATGTCCAACCTTCCACTTCTTGTAAGCTTCTTTTTTATGTTTAAGATCCGCTAGGATTTCACCATTAAGCCAAGCTGGTCGCCTGCCATATTTACTATTCTTTCGACTCATCGGGATGGTTTGTCCCTGTAACCTCAACAGGGATTCCTTGAAATACAGCCAGCTCTCCTGGACTCCCTTCCCTTTCATGTTAGTCCCCCAGGGGATCCTGGCCATCTGTTCCCTGAGGGAGTCAAAGTCTGCTTTCCTGAAGTCCAGGGTCCGTATCCTGCTGCTTACCTTTCTTCCCTGCGTCAGGATCCTGAACTCAACCAACTCATGGTCACTGCCTCCCAGATTCCCATCCACTTTTGCTTCCCCCACTAATTCTACCCGGTTTGTGAGCAGCAGGTCAAGAAAAGCGCTCCCCCTAGTTGGCTCCCCTAGCACTTGCACCAGGAAATTGTCCCCTACGCTTTCCAAAAACTTCCTGGATTGTCTATGCACCGCTGTATTGCTCTCCCAGCAGATATCAGGAAAATTAAAGTCACCCATGAGAATCAGGGCATGCGATCTAGTAGCTTCCGTGAGTTGCCGGAAGAAAGCCTCATCCACCTCATCCCCCTGATCCGGTGGTCTATAGCAGACTCCCACCATGACATCACTCTTGTTGCACACACTTCTAAACTTAATCCAGAGACACTCAGGTTTTTCCACAGTTTCGTACCGGAGCTCTGAGCAGTCATACTGCTCCCTTACATACAGTGCTACTCCCCCACCTTTTCTGCCCTGCCTGTCCTTCCTGAACAGTTTATAACCATCCATGACTGTACTCCAGTCATGTGAGTTATCCCACCAAGTCTCTGTTATTCCAATCACGTCATAATTCCTTGACATCACCAGGACCTCCAGTTCTCCCTGCTTGTTTCCAAGGCTTTGTGCATTTGTATATAAGCACTTGAGATAACCTGTTGATCGCCCCTCATTCCCAGTATGAGGCAGGAGCCCTCCCCTCTCAGACATTCCTGCCTGTGCTTCCTCCCGGTATCCCGCTTTCCCACTTACCTCAGGGCTTTGGTCTCCTTCCCCCGGTGAACCTAGTTTAAAGCCCTCCTCACTAGGTTAGCCAGCCTGCTGGCAAAGATGTTCTTCCCTCTCTTCGTAAGATGGAGCCCGTCTCTGCCCAGCACTCCTCCTTCATGGAACACCATCCCATGGTCAAAGAATCCAAAGCCTTCTCTCCGACACCACCTGCGTAGCCATTCGTTGACCTCCACGATTCGACGGTCCCTACCCAGGCCTTTTCCTTCCACGGGGAGGATGGACGAGAACACCACTTGCGCCTCCAACTCCTTTATCCTTCTTCCCAGAGCCACGTAGTCCGCAGTGATCCGCTCAAGGTCATTCTTGGCAGTATCATTGGTGCCCACGTGGAGAAGCAGGAAGGGGTAGCGATCCGAGGGCTTGATGAGTCTCGGCAGTCTCTCCGTCACATCACGAATCTTAGCTTGAGGAGATGTACCCGCACTAGCTGTGATTGAGCTAGCGCACTAAAGAGTGTAGCTGTGGTGGCAGTAGGGACTAGCTTCCCTGCGTATGTACCCATCTTAGATGCTAGGCATGTACTCGGGGCAGCTACCCTCTATCCTTAGCATACTAGCTTGATCAGAGCTAGGGCAGGTATGTCTCCTTGAGCTGGAACTTATACCTCCAGCTTGAAGGGCAGACATTCTCCAAGAGGGACCAACACAGCAGTTGACAGAATTGTCTCATCTCCATGTCCATTGAATCCCAGGCCTCTCTGCTGAGACTGCCAGTAATGGTGCCAAGTTGTATTGTACATATCAGTTGTATTGGTGGATTTGGGTGGAAACTTGTCCATTTGGTGCTACAGTAATGCCACCAGTTCATAGTACATAGGCCAACAAATGGTAAGGACTTTTAGCCAATGTCAACTTGAGCTAGATTTCAAGTGTTGACTTAGGGCTGATTCAAAGCTGTAGGAGGCTTTCTGTTTACTTGAATGGGCAACTGAACAAGCCCTCAGAGATGGAAGTCTCTGTATTCCATTAACAATCCCCTGTCCTCTTTACTTTGCATTTTAAACTCAGGGTTAGTCTACGCTACCACTGTAGCGCATCTGGTGAAGAGCATACTCCCATCGGGATAATTACTCCACCTCAGCAAGAGGCGGAAGCTATGTTGGCGAGAGAGCGCCTCCGCCAACGTAGCACTAGTGTGGACAGCGCTTAGGTCGATGTAACTTGCATCACTCGGGGGTGGCTTTTTTACATCCCTGCATGATGTAAGTTACATAGACTTAAGTAGTAGTTTGGACCAGTGGTTCACAACCAGGGATATGTATCCCTTTGGGGGTATGCAGAGGTCTTCCAGGAGGTACATCAACTCATCTAGATATTTGCCTAGTTTTACAACAGACTACATAAAAAGCACTAGTGAAGTCAGTACAAACTAAAATTTCGTACAGACAATGACTTGTTTATACTGCTCTATATACAATATGCTGAAATGTAAGTACAATATTTATATTCCTATCAATTAATTTCATTATATGGTAAACATGAGAAAGTAAGCAATTTTTCAGTACGAGTGTGCTGTGACACTTGTATTTTTATGTCTGATTTTGTAAACAAGTACTTTTTAAGTGATATGAAACTTGGGGGTACACAAGACCAATCAGACTCCTGAAAGGGGTACAGTAGTCTGGAAAGGTTGAGAACCATTTGTGTAGACAAGCCCTCAGTGCAAATGCAGTTTAATATAATACTTCTAAATTCATGCCTCTCAGCAAAGAAATTACTGATGTAAAAGAATGTTAAGGTTGCTTACAAGGTCCAGTCAGCTGCTAGGAGTCTGAATTCCAGGCTTGTAAACAGGCCTAGTCGCTAATTGAGTTTTCAACCTTCTTTGTGCAGTGTCCACATCTGGTGGTCAAATAGATTCATCCTTGTACACCTGAAGGCCTCTTTGCACCAGATGAGTCCACATTTGGACTTTGACCAGTCCAGTTTTTCCCCTGGAAGAGTCAATACAAGATTTTTTTTTATTTTTTTTTTAAATCATCCATTTCCTCTGATTCAACAAAATTTTATTCCGCTTATTTCTCAAAACCCCTCAAATTAACACTGGAAAACAATTGTTGGAGAAATTTGTGTCACATGAAGATTGCAAAGTTCTGTTTTATTGTCTGATCAATTCATGCACAGGTAGTAAAACTACAGACAGTTCTAAAGACATTCCTATGTATCCCGCTAAACTCCTGGTTTCTTTTTTTTGGTCGCCTTTTAATGTAGTGACTGAACTCTCACTCCTTTCTCTGCCAATTCTGACCACACCACCCTCCTTCCAATCACCCACGCTTATAATCTTCGCAAAAAGAAAAGGAGTACTTGTGGCACCTTAGAGACTAACAAATTTATTAGAGCATAAGCTTTCGTGAGCTACAGCTCACTTCATCGGATGCATTTGGTGGAAAAAACAGAGGAGAGATTTATATACACACACACAGAGAACATGAAACAATGGGTTTATCATACACACTGTAAGGAGAGTGATCACTTAAGATAAGCCATCACCAACAGCAGGGGGGGGAAGGAGGAAAACCTTTCATGGTGACAAGCAGGTAGGCTAATTCCAGCAGTTAACAAGAATATCAGAGGAACAGTGGGGGGTGGGTTAACTGCTGGAATTAGCCTACCTGCTTGTCACCATGAAAGGTTTTCCTCCTTCCCCCCCCTGCTGTTGGTGATGGCTTATCTTAAGTGATCACTCTCCTTACAGTGTGTATGATAAACCCATTGTTTCATGTTCTCTGTGTGTGTGTATATAAATCTCTCCTCTGTTTTTTCCACCAAATGCATCCGATGAAGTGAGCTGTAGCTCACGAAAGCTTATGCTCTAATAAATTTGTTAGTCTCTAAGGTGCCACAAGTACTCCTTTTCTTTTTGCGAATACAGACTAACACGGCTGCTACTCTGAAGCTTATAATCTTAGTATCATCTTTTTTTATCTTCTCACAGCCAGTGCCTCACAAAATCCTGTCATTCTTTTCTCAACAAGGAGCCTGATGCTCCGCTGCATTGCTCTCACTTTGCCTAGGTGGAAATGGTTACACACGACACCCAGTTGGTGTAATATGGTACCAACTTACAATTTAAATAGCTACATGGCAAAGGTGTAAATAGCTACACAACATGCAAGGCAATGAAGGATGCTGCCCAACCTTCCTCTGTGCTTTTCCATCCCTATTACCCAGGCCTTAGTATGTGCTCTGGTAATTTCCCATTTTTGGCTATTGTAACCTTCTCGCTATATCTGTTTTCTTGAGCCTTAGTGATGGTGCTTGTGCTTCTGCGACATGAAATTCAAGCTTCTCCACCTCCCCTTCAGTGAACTCCAGAATTCTCTTACCTTCCTCATGTTGCTCTCAAGCTGTTACAGGCAACAGGAGATATCAACCCCAATACTAGGTATGTGAAACAGAGATTCTCCTTTAGTTCAAGTGGTAGGGGCATGTGTTTTTGGAGTCAGAGGTCCTGAGTTCTATCTCTGATCCCTCCTCTATGCTCATGATTATGACAGCTATATACATGTAGCCATGGGTTTACATCCCCCTCTCTGCCCCAAAGATCTTTCCAGGAAGAAATATAATTGTTTCCCCCCTTTCTATTCCCAGTTCAGTTATCCCCCTTCTTTCTCCTTCTGTTCCCCCACCTGGGAGAGTGAGATGCTAATTCCAAAGCTAGCCTCATTGTAGATAGAAAAACATATTATTGCAGTAAGGAAAAGTTTCCCCCTTCCAGACCTGTGATCTGGGCACGAGGGACCAGAAGACACTTTTTATCCACATGGTTGTAGCACCATTACCTTCATTTAAATGTAAGTTTAAATGTGGCTTGGGCCACATTTTCAGAAGTAACTAATTTATTTTGGGATGCCCAATTTGAGACACTTTAAAGAGGTCTGGCTTTCTGAAAGTCAGGCCCTTCAGCTTGAGGGCATCCAAAATCCACTAACCACTTGTGTAAATCTTGCCCATGAATTTTTGAGCTGCCTCTGTTTGCTCTGACTGGCAAAGTATGATGTCCGCATGAAGAGGGCCATATGAATTCAAGTAATTGATTGAATTCCAGCCCTTGGCCCTTTATGAAAATATATTACTAAGCCAATGTTAATCTACAGATGCTGTACTAACACTGAGTGATTTCCCAGTATTCATTAGTAAAGAAAGAAAGAAGAAGGTGTTTCCCTGCAGTATGCTGTTTAATCATCGGTTTCCTGGCAAAGGGATCTGGGGGACTTATACGATCACAAAGATAATTAAACATCATGCAATACTGTCTGTCTGTCATGCTATATGATAGACCTCAGGACTGTCCAGTTCCCCAAATTAATAGACATGGGATATTTTAGGTATGGTATGCTTGGTCTCTGGATTGGGGGGACTTAGGAAGGTGCTGTGTGAATCCCGTCAGTCTCTTAACCTTATACTTTATCACTTTGAGGAACATACATGTGATAGCAGCTCTCCTACAGTAGTATGTGCATGCTCAGTGAGCTTGCCCCAGTCTGTCTGTCTGGAGCATTCCCACCTGTTCACTGGGGGTTTGATCCAAAGCTTATTGACGTCAATGGTGTTGGGAGGGAGCGAAGTGATCTTTAGGCCTGACAGAAGCCTGCTGTAGATTTTAAGAGTCTATTCTGATAACATTTAACAGAGTAACCATAAGTAGAAGCATAAGACGTGCATGTGTGATAAATTGCAGAATAATCATATATAGTGTTGAACACTAGTAACAAATTGCAGAGCAATCGTGTTTGCGAGAACAAGAAAAGATATAATAACTAAAAAGCTAGAAAGGACTGATTTGAACTAACACTAAACCTATACTAATGGGAGAAGAGAGTTAATATAGAAATGAGAGACTAATACATATGTATAAGAAAAGATAATAAAAAGTTATAACTAAGTCTATGTGTACACTGCACTTTCATTGCTAAAACTTTTGTCGGTCAAGGGTGTGAAAAAACACACCACTGACTTTTCACACCCCTGACCAACAAAAGTTTTACCGATGAAAAGCGCCAGTGTGGACAGCACTTTGTCTGCAGGAGATGCTCTCCCACCAACAAAGCTACTGCACCTCGTTGGGGGTGGTTTTATTTTGTCGGCAAGAGAGCTCTCTCCTGCCAACAAAGAGTGGCTATATTGCGTACCTTACAGTGGCACTGTGCTGCAGTAAGGTGGCAGTGTAGACATCACCTAAGTTGGTGTGATAAAGGGAGGTTGAAGCTGTATTGTCTGGTACTGGAGGTGACTGTGATGAGATTGTCCTGATGCGCTTCCTACTTGGGAGTAACTGATCACTACTCTGAGTGTTTTGCCATAATAAATATTTGGTAGACTCATCTGCTGAGTAAGTGAACATCCAACAAATGGCATTTTTTTTCATTTATTTCAATGGGCTTTGGATGAGGCCCTGGAAGCACATGCCTTGTTGCAATGCTTCTCTCCTGTTTGAAAGTCTCTATCCATACAAACAAAAATGAAACCCAAGTGGAAATTGAACCCACAACATCCTGTAGCACTTCAGCCACTAGCACCAACAGATTTTCCCTGAGTCCCACCTCACCTTTGAAGGAGCAGGAGTGGAGCGGCTCACTCTGGATTACCATGGAAGTGGCTAGCATGGTCTATGTTTTTAAGTCACTTTAAAAAATAATAATAATGCAATAATAATCTCTCTTTTTATCACAGCTTTCATCTATCTCAAACTTGAATTAATCCTCCTTACATCCCTATGATAAAGGTAAATATCTTTATACCTGCCTTATAGATGAGCAGACTGAGGCTCAGAGGAGACAAAGGCAAGTTTGGGGCAAAGCTGGCTGTAGAATCCCAGAGCCTTGAATGCCATTCTCCTGCACCACCCACTGGACCACACCCACTGGACCAAGAAGTGTTAACTACAGCCCAAGAGAGAAATTAACCTTCCTTCTGCTCTGTCTATGGTGAGGGCAGTGCCCAGCCAGAGGGAAGACTGGCTAAATCATGTTGCAGCAGTTTGTGTGCATGTGTTCATGCATGCAACTGAAGAAACTAAATGAGCACAGCCAATCTAAGACAATGTATCCAACAGTCACCAGAACAAAGGTGCAAAACACAGTAAATCTAAATGCAGTTCTCAGTCATTTGTGTGGAGTAATCAAGCAGGTCGGAGTGTAAAAGCTCCCTCGTCACTTATTCCTGAATCACCGTTAGCATGTTATTGCCTAGCGCTTTAGTAGCATGTTGCCTGCCAGATAACAAATGACTGATGCTTCATTCACCACTGCAGTGAGTACATTATTAAAAATTATCTCTGGAAAATGATCCAACACATTTTGAATTGAACCCTGACATGGGAAAGAATGATGCATTTTTCTGAAAACTGAAGTTCAAGTTTTGGCTTGCACTTTGAAAATGTGGATGCTTTAAACTTCCAGGGCAATCAAAGTGATTGTTGCAAAACACTTACGAAACACAGTGGTTTTTAAGCAATGCAGAATGCCTAAAGCGGTCCCAGTGGAGAAGTATTAGTGGGCAGAACCCAGGGGAGGTCAAAGGAGTGTGGTAAACATGGTTGTGACCCAGGAACCTCTTAATACCAACTGGCAAAGGGCACAGAGGGAGGTGCATGGGGTGACAGGGATCCCCAGAGTTTGATGTGTACA
This sequence comes from Dermochelys coriacea, assembly GCF_009764565.3. Taxonomy (NCBI): domain Eukaryota; kingdom Metazoa; phylum Chordata; order Testudines; family Dermochelyidae; genus Dermochelys; species Dermochelys coriacea. The sequence goes on from NC_050073.1 coordinate 16,268,365, forward strand.
TAATATTTCACCAGAGGGTGACGTGAGGTGTCTAATGAAACTCTGTGTCACATTGATCATCATCATAATTGTGCAATGTGTGTACAGATATACAGCTTCTCCCATTGGCATAGTTAGCTACCGCCTTTTGAGGAGGTGGATTATGACGACAGGACAAGCCCTCCCATCAACATAGTGCTGTCTACACTGGGGGTTAGGTCAGGAAAACTGCAGAGCGCAGGGGTGTGGATTTTTCACACCCCTGAGTGATGTAGTTTTACCGAAGTAAGATTATAATGTAGACCTGGCATAAGGATACATCTGCACCAGAAGTACTACAACAGCTGCAGCTGCGCCACTGTAACGTAGATGCATACTACAGCAAAAGAAGGGGTTCTTCCATTGCTATAGTAAATCCATCTCTCCAAGAGGCAGTAGCTAGGTTAATGGAAGAATTCTTCCATTGACCTAGCAGTGTCTACATCACTGGGGCTTATGTCAGCTTAATTACTTTGCATGAATTTTTTCGCAGCCCTGAGCAATGTAGTTAACCTGACCTAACTTTGCAGTGCAGACCAGCCCTAAGGCTGTATCTTTCACGGAGGCAGCAAGCAGCAGTGTGGCTTGTTTCATTAAAGGAGGATCACAGCCGAACATGGCTGAAATATGCTGGAAATATTTTGGGTGAGGGAAAACCACCTGTCTGTAGAAGTTATCCTGTTAATTAAGTTTAAGTTTTAGAGTGCATATTATGGTTTTGTTGTACATGTAACCATTTATTTCCAATATTCTTATTCCCTATCACTTGAATCTCTGTTCTTTGATAATAAACTTATCCCTGTTTTCCTATTCTCATTTTCATTATAAATATATCAAAGTACTGTGTGTTCAGCAGAGCGGTGTTCTAAGGTATATCTAATACGCTTCAGTAGACTGTTCCTCTGGGACCAGCAAGCCTGGTAATTCTGTGAGCGTTCAGTGGATAAGGGGCTGGACACTACAGGGAACACCTGGGAGTTGGCGTGTGCCTATCACTACCTATACAGAGAGAGCAGCCTGCAGAGGCCTGGAAGGCAGGGCATGTGTTGCCAGAAGCTGGTGGTTTCAGGGAGCCGATCCACAATAGGCACAAGCAAGCTAAGGACAGGTGGTGGTAAGATGCCTTACAGCCCTAGGTACCCTTGGGAAGCATCACATTGGTTTATCACCAGGGTGGTGCAGTTTATCACATGGCTGCAGAAACACAGGAACTGATCACATGGATATTATTACCACATATTCCACCATATGGAATTATGTACATTTATATAAATACCAATATATCTATACTTCCCTTCTGTATAGATTCTTATTTTACATCCCATTCCTGTGATAGCAGGGCATGTTTCTGTATCTGTTTATAGCTGCACACACAGTATATCAGACATACAGATATAAATTAAGGATTTACCTTAAGTCACTGACTGAATAGGTCAGCTGACAGGTTTCTTCTGTATCTGTTTATAGCTGCACACACAGTATATCAGACATACAGATATAAATTAAGGATTTACCTTAAGTCACTGACTGAATAGGTCAGCTGACAGGTTTCTCCTTGCACCCAACACCCACATACCATCCACCAAGACTCCTTGTGACAAATCTTTATAAATATGTTTTAAGCAAATTTAGAATTTGTAAAGGTGTTACAATGATAAACCTAGACAAGTCCTCTTGTCACGGGGTAGCTGGTCCCTGCGGATAGACTAAGCCCAGTGCCCCAGCCCAGAGCAGGTGAGTCCAATCCAGCCAATTAAAGAGCACTTGGTTGCTCTGCAGTGTGGGGGATGGACTGACACTGGTTGTGCCCTGGAGAGGGAAAGCTACACTGGAGTGGAGTTAGCTCCTGGGGCGGGTCCTTGGCATAGGGGCTCAGAGAAGCAGCCCAGGAGCTGCCGCTCCAGGAAGGGAGCGGAGCTAACTGAAACTGGGAGGCTGCCAGGAACAGGAGTGCCAGAGACCCCAGGGAAGGATGGGCCTGAGGCTAAGGAAGAAGTTAAAAGACAGTTTTCCTGTTTGCTTGCCAACCTTGGCTAAGAAAATGAACCCCCTTGCCAAAGACTGGGCGTGGCAGTGCATGTTCTGGGGCTGGGAAGAAGCATGGCCCAGTGACTTCTCTCCATAGAACAGATACAGCATGGACAGTAGCAGTATATGCTTTCCACACCCCACACTGTCCATGCACTGCAATCTTGGGCAGGAGGGATCAGCTGTAGGCTAAGAGAACAGTTATTTAATGCAATCTAGTACCTTAACAAAGAGGTAAGGACCTGAGCCAAAGTCCATTGACCCTGGCATAGCTCCTGCTGAGTACAATGGGTTCTGGATCAGGATCTGAGAGCAGAAAATAAAAATTTCTCTCATGTCAATAAACTGCATTCACTCTTAGTTGGCCTTGATCTAGCAGTGAAAAGCCAGCTCCCTATCTCAAGATTATAGTTCCTCTGAGCTATTTTATCCTTGACTTTTCCAGATGCTAAAGCCACTTTATTCTTAGTCATGCCATGACAGAAAACTGTTTAGTCTAGCAAACAGCATAATCCATAATGCCATAAGTAATGACTGCGGAAGCTGGACTACACTTGAATACACCTTTATATACAGGCTTGCAGAAGCATCTACTAGCTGCTAATGTCACAAGCTGTTCATTGATATGCAGGCAACTATCAAAGGGCAGAACTGAGATCTAAATGTTTGCACTCAGTTATATATTGCATATCTCAAGTATGCTAAAAGTATTTTAAAATATCATGCTTAAGCAGATACCACACGCCAGGAGGTAAGATAATATAAAGTTCCTGCATAAACACTCTTAAGCATTTCCTGGATGAAAGGAGTCTGAGTTTTAGGTATTTGGCTTCCATTGTGTCCAAGTCGGAGTCTGTTTCTACTCTAAGCTCTTTCCTTACCCCTGGCATTTCAGAGACAGTGGTTGAAACACTCCTTATATTTAATTCATGCTTTTATCTACTTTCCCTCATTGTACTGCCATCTAGATATAGGACTTTTTCACTATCCCTTATGCAAGTCATTATCTCCTTTTCAGACAATCAGATTGCCTTTCGTAACTCCTGAGTTCCCGGCTATCTCGCTCAACCATCTGATTTCAGAGTAGCAGCCGTGTTAGTCTGTATTCGCAAAAAGAAAAGGAGTACGTGTGGCACCTTAGAGACTAACAAATTTATTAGAGCATAAGCTTTCGTGAGCTACAGCTCAAGTGAGCTGTAGCTCACGAAAGCTTATGCTCTAATAAATTTGTTAGTCTCTAAGGTGCCACACGTACTCCTTTTCTTTCAACCATCTGAGACTCCTAGCATGAAACACTGTCTGTTCTTTCTTCCTACTCTAGGGGGCAGCTGACTTAATCACAGTTTAACAATTCCTGTGTCTGCAGCTGTTCTTGTAACTTTTTGATCCCTAAGATTTCACTTCACACTGCATATTACACACAGCAACAAAGATTCAGAACACAACACAGAAACCCTCAGGGTGTTGTGTTTGCAAGCCACTTCTGTCTTCTGAGCAGGTTAAGATGCCTGCATGAGCAGAAACCTGCTATATCACAAAGCTATGTTCGCAAGTACTCAGAGATATTCACTGAACATATTCCCTTGATGGTTACAGTGTAAATGATGAGGAAGTAATTTGTGCATAAGATTACAAACATGAAGGTGTATTTATATGATATGTATCCACTCTTAGGAGACTCCTGCCCTTGCAGGAGAATTGAATTAGTCACAAATAGGATTTTTCACTTGCTAAATTTAATGATCCTATTTTCATTGCATGTACCAGGCAACCTGTTACACGAAGCATACTACAGTAATAAGCATATTTTCCACAGTCATTTACCAGGAGTTCTTAATGGGAGTTAATCACTAAAGAGACTCTGATGCAATCTTCTCTTGATGCTGATCATCCATGGTAGCCTTTAACCTTAGTCTCATCTCAAGCTCTTTTCGCCTATGGAATGCTCTCTGGTGATTTGCTGCCTTCTCATGGCATGCCAGATTTCTAGCCAGATTTTTCCAGTTCTTTGTTCCTGTAGAACCCAATGTGGCTGGAACATTAGACTGGAAGAGTTTGCAACAAAAACAGTATGCAGCATTCTGGGGTTTTGAGTACATAAGCTGTGACCTCTCCACTTTATCACCATTGGGGATTTCACGTCAGTAATGTGTTGGTTAGAAACTTCTATTTTTATTGTCTTTGGGGAACATGAAGTTTTTCACTTGCTGTGGCCCATGCAGTACAATGAAGTCCCTCAGGCTACTGTTCAAGTGGATCCACAGTCCAGGATCATCTAGACTTGAGGAACTAAACTCAGCAGCAGCTGTTTCTTGCGCCTCCACCACTCTTCTCTGATCTACACTTTTCTTCAGGAATATGCATGGTTATGTCCATTTGAGATGGAGATATGGATGCTGCAGTAGCTGCCAGGTCACCTGCACTCTGACTAACTGAAAGATCAGGCATCTCCTCACCACTCACATCCTCACTGGGGCCAGAAGACTCACCGTGAACATTTGTGTCTATGTATCTCAGGAGAGCTCCTTCCTGCTTAGATAGAAAAGCTTCCTTTGCTTGCTTTCTTTTTCTGAATGCTGCCCCAGAGGGGGGTTTTCTTCTTTCACTCATGACTGCTGTTCTGTGCCAGCTATAATGGCTCTCAACGCTCAGTTGAAGGGGACAAATAAGCTGGCTGGTAGCAGGGCCTGAGGGAAGATAGCACCGTCTTAAGGGCCTAACTGGCTCCTACTACTTCAGTTGACTGCCTGTTCTCCTCAAGTGGGTTCAGGGAAGCAGGAGGAAACAGGAAGCTCCCTGAAAAGCTGGTGTTAATCAGTCTAGGGTCCTGGGGGTGCCAGAGAGGTACATAAGAGGCTCCTCCTCCTCCTCTCTCTCCCTGCAGCTCCTGCTGCTTTCTGTTATTCCCTCTCACCTTTTCTCCTGCCTGCCTGTTATGTCTCTTGTGCCCTCCTTCCTCCAGCACAGCACTCTACCATCTCTGTGCATCTAGAGCAGAGAGAATACATATGCCCCAGCAGCAGACACAATTTTCTACACTCTGGGTCCTAGTGGAGCCCCCCCACAGTCTGGCACCTGAGGCGGCCGCCTCAGTTCGCCTCATGGTAAGGCCAGCCCTGGGTACAAAGAACAAGCTCAGATGAAGTTTCTAGTAGTTTACATAGAGTGAAATTCACCCACGGGTATAGGAGTTGTGGAAAGCCTCGAAGGCAGAGGAACCACTATGGTCCTGATGCACAGGGAGGTATGAACTTCACATGTTGGATTTAGGTTCTGTTCAGCTCTACAAAACCCGGAACAGAGAGTCGGGGAAGGCTGAGGTCCTTTGGACATGGTCACTAGGACCATAACACAGATCCAGTTGCCACCAAACCCTTGAGTAGAGGTGTACAGGGTATGCAGCCTCTGGTCCAGTCTAAGTCCTGGAAGATAGTCCACAGAAAACATCAGAACTGTATGCACCATCAACTGGAGGATAGATTTCTTCCCCAAAAACTGCCACAGAATTCCTTCCATAAAGCCCATTTCCTTTGCCTGAGGACAGACACTAACTGAGAAATTAATTCCCACTCTCAGCCCTTGTCTATACTGGGATTTTATCGACCAGTGTAATAGCGATAGCCCTGGTGCAAAGCATTAGGGTAAACTAGGACTGTCAAGCGATTAAAAAAATTGTGATTAATCACAGTTTTAATCATAGTGTTAAACAATAATAGAATATTATTTATTTAAATATTTTGGATTTTTCTACATTTCAAATATATTGATTTCAATTACAACACAGAATACAAAGTGTACAGTGCTCACTTTATTATTTTTAATTACAAATATTTGACTGTAAAAAGATAAACAAAAGAAATAGTATTTTTCAATTCACCTCATACACATACTATAGTGCAATCTCTTTATTGTGAAAGTGCAACATACAAATGTAGATTATTTTATTTTTCAGTGCAGTTATGTTAAAAAAAAAATAGAGCCTACAAGTCCCCTCAGTCGTACTTCTTGTTCAGCCAATCGCTAAGCTTCCATGCTAATGACGTATCCCTCGATAATGACCCAAAGCAATATGGACTGACACATGTTCATTTTTCATCATCTGAGTCAGATGCTAACAACAGAAGGTTGATTTTCTTTTTTGGTGGTTCGGGTTCTATAGTTTCTGAATTGGAGTGTTGCTCTCTTAAGACTTCAAACAGTATGTGCCACACCTCATCCCTCTCAGATTTTGGAAGGCACTTCAGAGTCTTAAACCTTGGGTCGAGTGCTGTAGCTTTCTTTAGAAATCTCATATTGGTACCTTCTTTGACTTTTGTCAAATCTGCAATGAAAGTGTTCTTAAATCGAACATATGCTGGGTCATCATCCAAGATTGCCATAACATGAAATATATGGGGAATGCAGGTAAAACCACGAAGCAGGAGACATGGAATTCTCCCCCAAGGAGTTCAGTCACAGATGTAATTAATGCATTCTTTTTTTAATAAGTGTCATCAGCATCAAAGCATGTAATCTGGAATGATGGTCGAAGCATGAAGGGGCATACAAATGCTTAGCATGTCTGAAATGTAAATACCTTGCAACGCTGGCTACAAAAGTGCCATGGGAACGCCTGTTCTCACTTTCAGGAGACATAGTAAATAAGAAGTGGGCAGCATTATCTCCCGTAAATGTAAACAAACTTGTTTCTCCTAGTGATTGGCTGACCAAAAAGTAGGACTGAATGGACTTGTAGGCTCTAAAGTTTTACGTTGTTTTGTTTTTGAGAGAAGTTATGTAAAAAAAAATTTACATTTGTAAGTTGCATTTTCATGTTAAAAAGATTGCACTACAGTAGTTGGATGAGGTGAATTGAAAAATACTATTTCTTTTCTCTTCTACAGTGCAAATATTTGTATTCAAAAATAATAATATAAAGTGAGCATTGTAAACTTTGTATTCTGTGTTGTAATTGAAATATATTTGAAAATATAGAAAAAATCCAAAAATATTTGTAATAAATTTAAATTGGTATTCTATTATTGCTTAATAGTGTGATTAAAACTGCAATTAATCACAATTAATTTTTTTAATCGAGTTAATCTGTTTTGAGTTAATCACGTGAGTTAACTGCAATTGACTGCCCTAGTGTAAACGTGATTTATATGGGTGCAGTGTGATGTGGGGTAAGCTACATCCATGCAAACTGTGCTGCACTGGTGTAAATTGGGTGTATACTAGGGGTCTGCACTGTTGGCTAAAAATAAGGACTTGATTCTCCATTGCTCTGTTCTCCATCTGTTGTCAATTACGTTGGTGAAAAGGGAATGTAAAATGCTGTTTTTCTGATCTGGTAGCATTTTACATTTACTTTGCCCTGATGTAAATGATGACACATGGGTCAGAGTGTTGGAGAATCAGGCCCTACGTATAGACAGGGGGTGAATTTCACAGCTAATGCATGCTTGGCAAAACAAGTTCTTATGGAAAGAGTGTGATGCCAGAACTACAAAGGCTGTGATGTCATAAAGTTCCTCTGCATGGCAGAGAACAAGTGATTCTCCTGAAAATGACAGGAAAACAAGGTATGGTCAGTGACCCTAACTCCCTTTCAAAAGCAATTTATTTTTTTTCTTGGTTAATGTTGAAAACAAAGTTGTAATTCAATCATCAACAATAGAATTTATCCCAGAAGAGGGGCAAGGGACCACCTAGAGCATGAACCAGGTGTAAATTATAGATAGCACCACCACGATGACTTCTGTGTCCCACAGGGACTTATGCTACAGTTCATACCAAAGAGTTCTTTAAAAAAATGCCTGCATCTTCACTAGTTACATTTTCTTACAATTTACTTAGACTGTAAATTCTTCAGGGCAGGGACTATCTTTTGGTATACATTTGTACAGCACCTAGCACGATAGGGCCCTGATTGAGACCCCTAGGCACTACCACAATAATAAAAATAGTTTCAGGATCTGCAGTTCCTCTCAGCAAACCTCTCTGTGTGGGGTAGGAGGCACAGTGATCATAATGATGGCTGCAGAGCAGTTCTAGAGGTGCTTCTGAGCTTGGGAGAGGATTCCATTCCCCTGGGAAGCACTCATGCAAATACAGCATATTCGGGCTTTGCACACAGGAAATGGTTTAGCTCAATGGGAATCTGGAAATGTAGGTGTACTGACGAAAAATAACACAAGCTGATGATTTTCAGGGGGTAAAGAGGATATCTCCCATCTACTGTGAATTTCTGAGGAACCACACTGAATTTGACTTTCTTCCAAAGCCTTAGTTTGTGTACTGACATTTCCCCTGATTCCAGTGATTTATTTGGGAGATGGAGAAGATATAACCAGGGAAATTTCCCCTTCTAAACTAGCTGACATTGGGTCTCAATGTTCAATAATTTCCCAGCTATAGAATGTATTTGTTCCTCTCTTCCTGTATAAATAGGAAGGGAGAAAAAGACCCAGCAAAAGTTATTTTGGTATTTAAACTATTAATTCAATTCAAGGCAGATATGGGAGGGAGGCCTTTAGAAATTAAAAGGTTTTTCAAACTCAATGAGTCACACTTAACATAATACAGTTTCTTGCCTTTATTATACAATATGTCTTTCACACTAAAGAATCACTTCAACCACCAATGAAATGCTGTCACTTCTGGGATGGAATACACCAGCTGTTTAGCAGCAGACAGCAACAGTACACAACAAGTGAAAAACAAAATCATACCCATTAAAGAGCAGTTGAGGGAGGCAGAATTATTATCTAAGGTGAAATCTGCAACTGATCTATAACTCCTGAACTCCAAAAAGAGCCAGGGGGTTCTTTATTGACTACAGGCCCTTCGTTTTACATCTTCCCTGAAAGATGGGACCTTTAGCTCACAACATCCCTAACACTAGGCTTTTGGTTGGTTGAAACTGACTGAGTGAAGAGTGCCACCTACTGAATTACCAACACCACTTTCTGAAGTGAGTGGATTTTCCTTGGGGATCTCCTATCTAAGTAGTGAGAAGGCTCAACCCTGCTTTAGCTAAGGAGATCTACCCAGATCACTGCCTGAGGTGTTACACCGATCATACAGATTAGCTTTGCTGTTAGAACCATTACTCTTTGAGTAGATATCTTTTCCTGTTTTGTTTTGTTGTTAGTACCCAGATAATCTGCATTGCATTTCCACAGAGTCAAGTATGGGTTTACATTTCCCTTGTCAAACTATATAACAGTGAGAGGGCAGGAACTAATCTGTAGGTCTGGCCCCAATGTAGCCTCTGGAAAGTACTTGGTTGCTCCTTGACTCTGAACAGTATTTCTGAGTTGCTTCAACAAACTAATGTCTTGGTTTATTTGTTTGAAGGAGCAGGGACAGGATATTTCCACCACTCCAAATTGGATTAAAAATATCTTTGAAACCCTTATTGCAAGTTTTCCCAGGCCCAGCTCGGCCTGAAAGGCGAAGGCTTTCTACAATACACTGTATGTTTCCTGACAAAATTTTCCATTCATACTACAATTTACAAATTCAAATATGCTCTTCTCAAAAGCTAAAACAAATGCCCTGATTCAGTGTATCAAGGAAAGTGATTTAAATTGGATTCTCACATTGGGTCCAGCTTGAAAACAAGGAACAGTTGCAACAAAATAAACTCATTGACCCCATGTTTTCCTATCTTCCTTTAGCTCTTTCAATAAGTGCTTTCTCCCTCATAACTTCAGTTTCTCCTTCTACTTTATCTGACAGTGAAGAAGTCCTATGCTTTTAACATCTGTTTCTATGGAAATTATTGTGATGTCATCAACAGGGCACAATGACTTCAACCATATTAAAGGTAACAGGTTTATGAGGTAGTTACATAGACTTGAAATAAAGTTTTCCCTGGGCCAATTGCAAGTTTCTCTTTAAAGAGTCCTGTGCAAAATTAGCTGCCATGACAGTGATCAAATCATCATTGCTACAGAAATTACAAAAGAAATCGAATACCCCACTTATGTGACACAATAAAGAAAGCTCTGCTGAAGTACAGAGGATGGGCTAGTGGCTCAGGGGCTGGGAATGAGGTTTTAGGGTTCAATTCCTTACTTCCTTTGTGATTTTGGACAATCTACCCTTTCCTTAGTACCCCTTGGTAAAATGAAGATTGCAGTTATTTCTCTAAAAGAAAAGGAGTACTTGTGGCATTTTAGAGACTAACAAATTTATTTGAGCATAAGCTTTTGTGAGCTACAGCTCACTTCATCGGATGCATTCAGTGGAAAATACAGTGGGGAGATTTATATACACACACAGAGAACATAAAACAATGGGTTTTATCATACACGCTGTAAGGAGAGTGATCACTTAAGATGAGCTATTACCAGCGGCGGGGGCGGGGGGAGGAAGAAAACCTTTTGTGGTGATAATCAAGGTGGGCCATTTCCAGCATTTGACAAAAACGTCTGAGGAACAGTGGGGGGGGAGGGCGAGGGGAATAACATGGGGAAATAGTTTTACTTTATGTAATGACCCATCCACACCCAGTCTCTATTCAAGCCTAAGTTAATTGTATCCAGTTTGCAAATTAATTCCAATTCAGCAGTCTCTCATTGGAGTCTGTTTCTGAAGTTTTTTTGTTGAAGAATTGCCACTCTCAGGTCTGTAATCTAGTGACCAGAGAGACTGAAGTGTTCTCCGACTCGTTTTTGAATGTTATAATGTCAAGCATGGCAAAATAACGTTTAGTTCTTATGACAGGTTTCAGAGTAGCAGCCGTGTTAGTCTGTATTCGCAAAAAGAAAAGGAATACTTGTGGCACCTGAGAGACTAACAAATTTATTTGAGCATAAGCTTTCGTGAGCTACAGCTCACTTCACCGGATGCGTGCATTACCTTGTATATGTACAACATGTAGCATCATGAGACTCTGATCTTGGACGGTGCCTCTAAGATGGGGTGGGCAAACTTTTTGGCCCAAGGGCCACATCGGGGTGCGAAACTGTATGGAGGATCGGGTAGGGAAGGCTGTGCCTCCCCAAACAGCCTGGCCCTGCCTCCTATCACCCCCTCCCACTTCCTGCCCCCTGACTGCCCCCCCTCAGAACCACTGACCCATCCAACCCCCCCTGCTCCTTGTCCCCTGACCGCCCCTTCCCAGGACCCCCTGCCTCAAACCTCCCCCCCCAGGACCCCACCCCCTATCCAACCCCCCTGCTCCCTGTCCCCTTTCTGCCCCCCCCAACCCCTATCCACACCCCGGCCTCCTGACAGGCCCACAGGGACTCCCACGCCCTATCCAACCCCCCTCCACCCATCCCCTGACCATGCCCCCCAGAACCTCTGCCCCATCCAACCGCTCCCTGTCTCCTGACTGCCCCCTGGGACCCCCTGTCCCTTATCCAACACCCCTCCCCCCACACCGCCCCCTTACCATGCCGCTCAGAGCAGCAGGAGCTCGCAGCCCCGCCACCCGGATGGAGCCAGCCGTGCTGGCCACGCAGTGGTATAGCTGTGGGAGAGGGGGGACAGCAGGGGAGGGGCCAGGGGCCAGCCTCACCGGCCAGGAGCTCAGGGGCCAGGCAGGATGGTCCCACAGGCTGGATGTGGCCTGCAGGCCATAGTTTGCCTACCTCTGCTCTAAGAGCTACTGTAATACAAATTACAAAATCAATTAATAATAAATCAAATCAAATCCATTCATGACTGTGAGATGCTCAGATTCTAAGGTGATAAGGGCCATATATTCATTTAAATACATAAGTAGACAGGGCATGACTCCAAGGGCAAAGCATGTCCAATCGGAGGCATTCTAGGCTTGGTTTGCAGAGTGGGTGAGCACTCACAGCTCTCGTTAACTTAATTTACCACCAGTATGAATCCACAGTAACTCCCTCTAAATCAGTGCAGTTCTACTGGTGTAAGTGAGATTGGAATCAGGACTAAAATTTCCACATAGTTTCATAAACTATTTATTTTATATATTCAAAGTATAAGGAAATTGGTAGCTCAAGAGTGGAGTCAGACCTTTTTCTCCTCTCTATGGTTTTATATGTATAAGATAGTTCCTGGAGAGGGATCACATCAGTGCTGTAGTTTTTAATTTACAGTTTTCTTCCTGATCTTAGCTTTGTTCTGACACCATCCACAGAGCCATTACATTAACTCTGCGTAGTTCAGGCACAAAGCTCCTGTATTTACTCTGAGATTGTGCCAGATTTCATCTTTCTTGTTTATGGAAAGATGCATTTAATCCTTGAATGGTTTAAAAAAGTAGTTCAGTCTGGAGTAATCATAACAAGCTTAATTCCAACGGAAGGAGGGGAAATGGTTAATATTACCAAATACATATACATACACGTAGCCCTATAGGAGAGTATCATTTTCCCCAATTTACATCTTGGAAACTGAGGCACTGAGAGGTGACTTGCCCTAGGTTGTACAGCAGGTCTGCCAGAGTTGGGAAAAATACTCCCATCTGCAGACGCCCAATCCAGTGTTGTTTCCACTGAATCATACTACTTTCCTGAAGCATGCTACCTCCCACAGCCTTCCTTCCTGTGAAAGTGGACTGTCAGCTTGCATTGACAGCAGTGGGAGTGAGAGTGCTCCACACTGTGAAAGATCAGGCCCTGAGTGATATTTTCTGATACTGCTTGACCATCAGGCCCAGAAGATGCCTCATTTCCTGATCTAATGTCTAAGGTTTATTTTTTTAACAGCACTGTGGTGTTTTCTTTGCAATACTGTATCCAAAAGCCATCAGCAGTGGTTAAGCTCTGACACACTTGCAGCAGTATGGTGGATGTGGCATAGTGCTAAATGACATTGGGTTCAGGCTGGCACAAAAATCAAGGAGCTGCAAGTAACTAGCCCCTTACTGGCCCACCTAATTCTCTTGCTCTGAATGGAGCATCAAGCTTGGTAACTGTTATTCCAAAGAAAAAGTTGCTTTAGATACATCGTTTTAAACCACTGGAAATCACGAGTTATGTTATACAAACAGTTCTGACACCAACCTTAGCTTCCATTCTATGCAAAGAAACCAGTGAATGGAGTTATTGACACTCAGCAGCATCAACACACCTTTAAATCTGCTCTTGTAGCTCTAAATAGAATTTAATGGGTGTATTTAATTTTAAAAATTCAAAAATGATCACATCTGTGTATATTTCAGATGGAGAACTGAATATGCGTATTCCAAAGCAACATAGCATGCATGGAATAGACTGGAGTGTACATAAATGATGATACTCTGCCCCCACAGAGTTCTTTTGTGATGCTGGGGCAAGTCACCTCTGCCAGACTTTTCGACAGTTGGCCACTACTGTGTGATTCTCATTTTCTGGATGCCCAATTTGAAACCATGAGGTGATGAAGTGCTGAGCCCTCACTGCAGCAACTGAAGTCAATGGGAGCTCTGCCCTGAACAAATAAAGTGCTATAAAATTTTAAGGGTTTTTTTTTTTAAATCAGATCATAGTGTCTCAAATTGGGTACCCCAAATTAGTGGACACTTTGACATTAATGGTGTTATTCCTTAGTTCCCCATCTCTACAATCAGAATAATGCCACTTTCCCTCCCGGGGGCAATGTGAAGATAAATGTATTAATGTTTGTGAAGCAGTCAGATGCTACAGTGCTGAGGAAATTAAAACTAGAAGGGTATGGAAACACACACTTTGCCATTGAGTTTTACAGCTTACAGCAAAGGAATGTGGGACTCAGGAATAATAGATTCAATTCTACGTTCTTCAAAGGAGTGATCTATAGTGGTTATTTGGACACTTCTGCCCCTGTCCCCCAGTAACCTCTCCCTCTTCTTCTGCTATCCATCTACCCCCTGCCAGCTCCTGTTCATTACTCCCCACCCTAATCCTGCCTGTCCCCACCCTGCTCCTATCCTCCCCCACCAGCTCCAGTCCTGTGCCCCCTTTGCTTGTCTCCTTCCTCTGTCTCTCGCCTTTTGCTCCAGCCCTTATCCCTTACTTCTGCCAGTGTTCTCCCCACAACCTTCTTCCAACCCTGTTCCTATGGCGCCTCCTCTTCTGTCTCCCCCTGCTCCTGCCTCCTTCCTACTCCCACCTCCTAACCCTCCACCCCCAGGCTCCTATCCTCCCTTCCCTCATTTTCCCTCAGTCTTCACCTCTCTCCATCTGAGTCAGGCACTTTGTTTCCTTTTCCTTCTCCTCCATGCTTGGGCACCAGCATGGCAAGAATTGGGAGCGCAGGAGAGCTAGTCACCCTGCTGCCGGTTCTGGTTCGTGTTGCCGTAGTGGCCTCTATAGACTGGAGGAGCAATAGCAGGGAAAGTCCTGCTCAGCCTCTGTAGCCCTGAGTGGGATCACGCTCATTTGATCAGTAAGGATGATGCATGCACAGTCCAGTCACACACAGGACCTGTGAGGGTCAGGAAACTTAAGCAGTAGCAAGTATCTACTGAGCATGTGTGAACTATGATTTTTCAGAACCTTATAATTTGACCAAATTTGGGCATAGTTTCATGGGAAGAGCAATAAGCACATCTATAACACAAAGGCAATCCTCCTGCCAAATTTCAAGGCCCTGCTCCAAGGTATGAAAGTGCTAGCTTCCCAATGAAATGGTTATATGCACTTTTTTACCATCAGCAAAATAATCTGTTTTTCCCTAACCTTGTTCTGAGAAACAGATGAACTGGTTTAGCTGAAACTTTCCCCAAAACCTCAGTCAGAAGCAAAGACCTGCCATGGAAAATTTCAGCTCAAGCAATTTAAATTTGGCAATGTTATAAGCAACTGAAAACAAGATTTTATAATGGGAAGTATCAAGCAATCTTAAGTACAGGTGTCACTACCTGCATTGCATGTTCGTTTGTTTGTTTATATTAAGTGTGAGGGTTAATTCCAACACCAACAGTGCTGTTTTATTGTAAGGAGCAGATTTTTTATGATCTTGAGTAAAAGATTAGATTCGATTATGTTCCCAGCCTCGCTCTCTGGTAAGGACAGTTCTCTGATGAAGCATACCACTACCACATCTACTTTACACAAAAGTCACACACCACAACCTTAACTCTCCCTCACTATGGATACCCACTCTCCAGTACACCCTTTGCCAAACTTCACCTTTTAAGCATGCCAGAATTCCATAACTGATAGCAAGGGACAGGCTGAAGTAGTGTAGTCCAAGTGGGAGGGTACTGAACTAGGACTCAGGAGACCTGGGGTCTATTCCAACGTATGCTAGATGCCACCAGTCGAGCTGCCGATTGAATGGGGCTCCGCTTCAATGCAAAGAAGTGCGCATCTCTCCACATCGACGGCAGCAAAAGAGACTCGGTGCAGGCGACAGGGTTCCAGATCCAGGGCGAGCCCATCATCCCCCTGGCAGAGGGGCAGGCGTACTGGCACCTCGGCACGCCGACGGGTTTCCGCGTCCGGCAGACACCCGAGGACACCATCCAGGAGATCTTACAAGATGCCGCCAAGATCGACGCCTCCCTGCTAGCACCATGGCAGAAGATAAACTCCCAGAACACCTTCCTGATCCCCCGCATCTCTTTCGTCCTGGGGATCTGCCGTGGCGAAGGTACCCCTCAACAAGGCAGACAAGATCGTCCGGCAGCTGGTGAAGAAGTGGCTGTTCCTTTCTCAGAGAGCCAGCAACAAGCTGGTCTATATCACCCACAGGCATGGCGATGCCAATGTCCCCCGCATGGATGACCTCTGTGACATCGCGGTGATCACCCACGCCTTCCATCTGCTGACGTGTCCCGATGCCATGGTAAGGAACATCGCAGCAAATGCCCTCCATGACGCAACAAAGAAGTGGATCGGCAGAGCCCCCTCCAATCAAGACACCGCCAGATTCCTGAGCGGTTCTCTGGATGGCGAATTTGGACGGGACAGTGGTGACATCGCTTCACTGTGGTCCCGTGCTCGCAATGCCACGCATCGCCTGGGGAAGCGCATCAGCTGCCGCTGGGAGTGGTGCGAGGAGCGCAGGAACTGGGAGTCCTGGTGCCGCAGATCAGGTCCGACGACTACACCATCTTCACCCCGAGCACCAGGGGCATGCTGGAGAGGACCCTGAAGGCGGCCATCCACTTGTTGTATATGGAAACCCTGAAGCGTAAACCAGACCAGGGTAAAGTCTTCGAACTTACCAGCAAGTGGGACGCCAGCAACCACTTCCTCGCCGGGGGCAGCTTCACCCGTTTCGCCGACTGGCGGTTCATCCACCGCGCCCGGCTCAACTGCATCCCGCTCAACGGAGCCGTCCACCACGGGAACCAAGACGAGCGTTGCAGGAAGTCCGGCTATTCCAATGAGACCCTGCCCCATCTCCTGTGCAGCTGCAAGCCCCACTCCAGAGCCTGGCAGCTGCGCCACAACGCCGTCCAGAACCGCCTGGTGAAAGCCATTGGACCGTGCCTGGGGGAGGTCGCCGTGAACTCCACCATCCCCGGGACGGACAGCCAGTTACGACCTGACGTGGTAGTCACCAACGAGGACCAGAAAAAGATCATCCTCATCGACATCACGGGAGAACAGGACCCCGGCCTTCCGCGAATCCCGAGCTCGTAAGCTGGAAAAATACGCCCCCCTGGCCGACACCCTGAGAGTGAAGGGCTACGAGGTGCAGATGGATGCCCTGATTGTCGGAGCCCTGGGTGCTTGGGACCCCTGCAACGAGCGTGTGCTGCGGACCTGCGGGATCGGTTGACGGTACGCACAGCTCATGCGGCGCCTCATGGTCTCAGACACAATCCAATGGTCCAGGGACATCTACATCAAACACATCACCGGCCACCGACAGTACCAGGAGGTGTGAGCCGGTACAACATCGTGCATCAACTATGGGAAAGGGACTGAGATACCTTTTTTTAATTGGACCATATGAACTGGAACCATAAGCTCACTGAACATTAAATCCCACCAAATGAGGGTAGATCCATCCTCATCATCGTATCCGCTCATTATACTCCACACCTGAACATAGCCATTATATGGACAACATACCCCCATATCTCAATGTCTGTACTTTGACCCGTTAAACTTTTACCCCCAATTGGGGAGATTGCAGATTATGTATTCCTTACGCCACCTGCTCCTAAACTGAACTTCGCACCCCTTGATAATCTGTACCTTATTCCCTGATAACCAGAAACTTCTATGCCTAAACTCTGTACCATTTTTTTTACTTCAACATTATCTTAATAAAATTATTAACATGAGTCAATTTGCCTTTCTGTTTCCCCTCCTTCTCTTTTCTATTTTGTCTGTTTAGATTGCAAGCTTTTCAGAGTGGGGACTGTCTCTTATTTATGCGCTTTTACAGTGCCTGGCACAATGGAACAGGCTGGGGTCTTTATGTGGTCCTGTAATACAAATAATAATAAAGGAGGGTGGAGAAGGGAAAGCTGAGGAATAGTTTGTGGGTGTTTTGGTAAAGGGGGTGCTGGAAGGCTGGCATCCCTATGGGGGCAGAGTTAAGATTGTGATGAGTGATCTGTGGCATGCAGTGGTAAAGTGCCTTCCTCTGGGTGAAGTAGAGGATAAATACTGTGATATGGCTTAACTTTTCATTTCCTTGCTTTTGTGGGTTTGCGTCAGGCGTACTATGTGTATAGCAACCTTAAATATTTCATAACTTTTTTTGTGATATGATATATTTTAGGCCTGGGTGGAGTTAAAAGGAGATGTGAGGGGAGAACTGTGCTGGGCCCTGTTGAAGCTGGGAACGTAGGAGAGCGGTGGGGTTAGGTCCAAAGAAGTGGAAGGGAGGCTGGGTGAGATCCTACTGAGGCAATTGAGTGAGTATGTGGAGGCCACGTGAAGCCATACTGAAGCAACTGGGTCTGAATACTTAGAGGGGTGTACATATAGAAGTGGAGAGGAATGAGATGGCTGAGTGTACAGGATGAGCGGACTAGATGCAGCTGTAATGAGAGGAGGGTGTGTATGAGTGAGGCGGGAGTATGCTGAAGTAGGGGGAATCAGACGGGGCTGTAATGAAGGGGCTGGATGTGTGGAGAATATACACAGAGGTGGTGGGCAGGAGATGGGTCCTTTGTAAAGTGTGTGGAGTGGGTACACAGAAGTGGGGGGACTGGATGGAGCCACAGTGAGGAGATTGTATATGTGCATGTGTGATGGGGAGGATATGTGGCAGCGGGGAGTACTGGACTGGGCTGTAGTGAGGACAACTGGGTGTGGGTATGGGGATACAGAGTTGGGGGGGGGGGGGTGAACAGAGCCACAATGAGGAAGCTTTGCATGTAGGCACAGGATCAGACAGGTTTCTAATGAGGCATGTGGGTGTGAGGATGGGGACACACAGGTGAGGGAGTTAGATCCACAGTGAGGAGGGTGTGTATAAGTTTGTAGGTGTAGGGACCAGTCACAGCTGTAATGAGGAGGCTGGAGGTCTGTATGGTGAGTATGTGCAGTGCTGCAAGTGCCAGGCATTAGGGGTGACAGGGCTCCAGATACATAAGTGTCATGCTTGCCCGCAGCCCTAGTGAGGTGTCAGTCACCAGTACAGCAGGCAGCAATGAGGCAGCAGGGATTCCCCATGCAGTCTCTTCCTGGTCTCAGAGTTGCTGTGGTACCTGTAAAGCAGCTAGGCCAGCTGCTTCTCCTCCTGTCTAGCTGCTCCTGGCTAGCTGGCAGAGATGGTGGCTGACACGGGCTATTATAGCACCGCACTGGTGGGCAGGTCAGGGAGGGGAATGGAAGAAGCTGGGAATTGAGGGAGGGGAAAAACAATGTGGCCCCATGCAAAGTCTGGCTCACGCCTCTCACATCTGTGAGAGACCTCACGCAAAGGGCTCTAAACAGTGGGGCATGCAAAAGCAGGGGAGTGTATATTGGAGGGGGAGGCTAGTCAAGGCAGAAAGAAGGGGGCTGGATGAGGCAATAAGCAGAAGGGTGTGTGGGAGCTGGGAACCAAAGGTTACCATAATAAGGCTAGGGCCCGCATAAACTGATGCAGGGAGAGGCAGAAGGGGACTGGGTGGGGTGGTAAAGAGGGGGCTGGAGCTTGGGTATGTGCGTGTGTATGTCTGGTGGGGAATGGAGCTGGAGGAGGCCTTAGTAAGGCTGGGGGTGGGAATGGATATGGGGAGGCTGGGTCTGAGAGGACTGGATAGGGGAATAATGCAGAGATGGGGGCAGTGGGCATGCGCAGATGGAGAAGACCAGAAAAGGGGGGGGGGGGGCTGGCAAAGTGTGTTGAAGAGGTAGATGCTGGCTGGACCAACAATGAGGAGGGTGGGGAATTTTGTGGAGGTGGCCATGCAGAAGTGGGGGGAGGGGCACTAGACGAGGCTGGAGTGAGGAGAGGCGGGGTGGGGGCTGCTAGTCCATTATTCCCCTCTGAAGCTCTAGTCTGGGGCTGGGGAGGAGACAAGCGCGGGGAGCATATTCTCCAGGCTGAAGGCTGCTAGCGGCATTTCCCAAGGAGCTGGCCCTGGCTGGCAGGCGCTGCGAGAGGCAGAGGCGGCAGCAGGAGCCAGCGCGCGCCGGCGGGCCCAGCTCTCCTCGCCGCCTGGAGGGAGGGGCTGGGTCAAGGGACTAGAGGTCATGAATATTTAATGAGCATATTCAAATCAGCCAGTTGCCAGGGCGACCTGCGGCCTGGCCGCTACCTGCCGCCTACCCCGACCTGGAAGGCCGGAGGGCAGCGGAAAGGCTGCGGGCCGGCCTGCGTGGGGGCACCGCCTGCGGGGGCAGGGGCCGGGTCTTTCCCCCGGTGGCGGGAGGGAGGTGTGCTGAGCTCCTTCCACCTCTGCTGGCAGCAGGCGATAAGCCGCAGGTAGGAGTCTCTGCCCCCCCCCGGGGCGGGCTGCCCCCCCGGGGCATGTTTGGACCAGAGGATGGGGGGAGACGCAGCTACCCGGGGGTGTGAGGAAGGGGAAACAGCAGGAACGGCCTTCCCTGTGCGCATAGCGCCCCCGCCCCAAGCAGGCACTGGGATCGGGGCTGCCATACGCCAGCCCCTGTGCGCCCTGGTATGAAGAGGAGCTGCCCATCCGGGTCCAAAACCACGAGGAGCCCTTGTGGCACCTTCGAGACTAACCCATTTCTTTGGGCATAAGCTTTCGTGGGCTGTCACCCACTTTAGCCCTCGAAAGCTCATGCCCAAATCAATCCGTTAGTCTCGAAGGCGCCACAAGGACTCCTCTTGGTTTTTGCTGATCCCGACTCCCACAGCTACCCCTCTGAAGCCCATCCTGGTGTTTGTGGGATTCTCCTCATTTTTGAGGGGTGACCTTCCGGGTCCTTTCCCAGTCTGAGCAAACATGGTTCTGCCTTTGGGGTGCTGCATCCTGGCACAAGGACATTATAGTGTAAAGTTAGTGACGTGCTAATAAAGTGGTGTCGGGCCATGGGACTGCGTAAATATCTTAGACGTGGTAGCCCTGCTGGTGGTACTCTTAGCTTTCCACTACCCCTATCTTAATGATATGTCTCTATGCTGCACGAGGTGCAGGCTGCTATCTGCTTTCCAAGCCACTTGCTATGAAGTTTGTGTTTCTGAAAATCCCAATCCTGTGATTTTTGAGACGTCGCAGTTTGAACACAAAACAGGGAGCCAGAAATTCCTGGGTTCTAATCCTGGCTCTGCTTATTGTGTGACCCTAGGCAAGTCCCACTGTTTTTTTTGTGCCTCTTTTTCCTGATCTATAATATGCAGATGAGAACACTTGCTTACTTGATGGGGGTGTTCTGAAAATTATTTAATGTTTGTTTAGTTCTTGGAGAATAGAAAATGCTGTAAAGTGTAAAGGACTATTCATTATTATTATTTATTAGTAATATATGCCCAACTGAACAGGAGGCAGCAGGCACTGATTGGTACAGTTAAACTCATACAATTATCTGAAAAGACTGGGAACACTGATTTAGACAAGCCTTTCAGAATAAGCAAAAATCTTTTTTAGTGAATATGTCTAATAAATTCTAAGGTTTTAAGACCAAAGACAGTTTGTGTTCCTGTTCTAGAGCATCTACCGTACTGGAGGGGGGAAAATCCTTTATACAGAATGTTTGATGTTCTCTGCTTGTTTCAGGGCTGACAATCTGTTTTGGTTTTTTTTAATTGCACATTTAAATTATAGAAGTCTGTGGAGCTTTGAGGGGAAGCATACTGAAATATAAATAACCCAGGCTAATCCCAAAATGTAGGGAATTATCCCTGATTATTTTAAGAGATGGGAATAATTTATTGTTCATAGTTTTTAGCTGGTTCTGAAATGGACAAAGACATTTATTTATTCAGTAATTGAAGTGCTGGTCCTGTAGCGCATTAGGGGCCTGATCCTGTATAGGTGCTGTGCATCCTCAACTCGCATTGGCCTTCATGGGAGTTCAGCACCATGCAGGATGTGCTTTTCACTTTACAAGATTGAGCCATAGTTTATTCAAGTGCAGTATGTTCCCAATGCACTATTGGGAGTGTGTGTTGGATGCCCCCTGTTAAAGTCAAGATGGTACTTTGTGCAGGTGATGCCCATGATTTCCAACTAGAGAGTGCATGCTCCAGGGAACATGGCCAGCACTCAGTCATGAACCTTCTACGTAATACAGAAGGCCTCCATATTGTGTACCTATTTTGTGCAGTAATCGCCTGAATACTTTAGTAGTTTTCTTCATGAGAACAAATGTGATTGTTCTAATGTAAACATCTATTGCATTTCTCATTCTGACTGTTTTTTCCAGGCAATACTTTCTGCAGTTAAAATGCAATAAATGTTGACTTCAGCCTTTTATTCAATGCTAGGCTAAAACAAACACTTTTCTTACCACATTGAGTTAGTTTGCTTCTTATGGCCACAAAGACAACTATTGTTTCTGGCGTTCAGTAAATAACTGGTCCCAGGCACATCAGTTGTACTTTATTAAATCCTTTACCTTGTCCTGATTACTTCTGGAAGCTGCCTTCAGTTTTTATTTCTTTATGCAGTTCTAAGTTATATTCCATTAGGTACTGTCACATTTTTAGGACATATTAAGCACAGTCCTCTGCTATTGTGACTGACGAAGCAACAGTTTTCCTCCTATTTATTACAGAATACTCCAGCCTTTAGAATCCATTTTCCTTTTCTTTTCTTTTTATTGAAGACAAGCATCTTAATGTTGTTTTAATAGGACATGGAGCAAGCACATGAGACACTGCACTAGAAGCCCATTTGCTACTAAAGACCAATGGAAATGTGACTAGTAAAAGAAAATTGCCATAAGAGGAGAGGGAGATGGATATGAAAAGAAGGCAGAACAACGGTGGATAGAAAAGAAAAGGTGAAAGATAAAAGCTCGGGGGTGAATGACTTTACTTTGTTTTTAAAAAATTTTACAAAATACCCATAATGTTTCAGGCTTCTGCATTTTTAAAAATCTTTTCTTCTATAACATGCGCGCTCTCTCTCTCTCTCCCATCCTCCATCCCCTCCTTCAAAAAACCCCCCAACCCTTGAAGGCTTTGCCTAATCAAATACCTGGATAAGAAAGTAGTGTGCAGTCATGTCAGAGTTCAGGATTGTTGCAATCTAAAAGCTTTTCTGATGCTTGCACTCTCTTCCTATGCTTGAGCTTTAGATAATATTCTTTATTACCAGCAAGTCACAGAGGAAGAGCAAATAATACATAGAACTAATGGCCTGAGGACTGGCTGTGGTATAAAGTGTGGTGGCTGTAAAGTGTATTCTTCAGCACTAGGATTGCATAGATTCATGCTGCCGAAGACTGACATGTTGGAGGAGTAGTTGCGGATCATACGTTCCTCTGTAGCAGGAAGGAAGAACAGCAGTTTTCAGTGTAAGGATCTGGTGTCCTATTGAATTCATCCGTAACAAAATCTTTTGGTCTGTATCTTTCCACAGTGGAGTGTTCACGTGTCAGTGGAAAGAATAAAAAAAAGTCTATGATGTCAGCAAGCTACCTTTCATGACACTGTGGGATTCAGTATGTGAGCTGTCCTTTGAGCAGAAGTGAGTTTGGCTTCTCCAGGGTGGGTAACTACTTGTTCCACTGTCTAACTGAAACGTATTTTGGGACAGAACTAGAATACAGCATCCAATCTTTTCAACCTGCAATAGTATAAAATTGTTAATGCTACAAAATAATATGAATAAAATTCCTCATCTTGGAGTTACTTCATTTCATATTAATGTGAAAGGTTTGATTTTTACTTCTGAGAATTATAGATATGTTGTTCTTGAGTTAGAACATCCTTGAGCAACTCACCAAAATGAATTTAGAAGTATTTAACTGTCTTGAATTTGCTAGTAAAACTGAGTCTGGTTAGTGTTTTTGTTACCATTATGTGTTCACAAAACACGGTAACAAATCCACCAAATAGTATTTGATGATATTACATGGGCTACACATAGTTGCCATTATACAAGTTGAAAGTTGATTTGCCATGGCAGGTATTATGTAAAGGCTAATAGAACTGCACTAAAAATGGAAAATCATGGCTCAGGAGCTAAGCTTTTTTAAAGGGGCACGTCTGATTAAAATTTGGATATTTTTAAAAAAACAGATGGTGTTACTTGTATAACTATTAACATCTCAAGTTACTAAAACTGGAAGAATATTAAAAGTGTAACTTACTTTTCACTGTGTATCTGGTTTACTTCTTGCACTACATTGATCTTAGACAATTTCACTTTTGTTTATAGTTGGTTACTAATCCATTTCACGTCCTCCTTTTTATACAATACCAGTATACTGTAGTGTTTGGATTGAAAATGGAAACATTTTGTTGATTATTGTGTATACAATACCTACATTGATTTGACAGTGTTCCTTTAAATTTAAACAGTTTTTCTTTGCCAATTTTTTGGGAGCATTTTGTACCCAAATGTGCTCCTGAGCTGTTTTCTGTTGTTTTCCTTTGACTTCTGCTAGACCTGAGTTTCATTATCAGAAAACTTGGTCTGAGCATAGCACTGGAAGTGAGGACATTTTTTGTTCTGAAAGTGACTCCTTTTGTGACCGTGGCCACAACTCATATAACCTCTCTTCAGTGGTGGATGTAGAGTTAGTGGGGCCCTGTGCTCAGCTTCATTTTTGGGGTCCCTCCTTGGGACCCAGCCAAAAAAAAGAACATTCTCTCTTATCTCCCTCTGCCCCCATTTTTCATTCTTTTTTTCTTCATCCTCCTCCTATAAGTAATAGGAAGTAAATGAAAATAAAGTGAGGTACCTTGATTGTTTTTATAGTCTATTTTATTTTTCCACAGACCACTTGAAAATTGCTAAGGGTCTCGGCAGACCACTTAATGATCTTTCCAAATATTGTTTGTACCATTAGATAACTATTGTAAAGCGCTTTGGATAAGAAAGCTTTATTAAAAAAAATGTAAAAAAAATTGGGATGTGGGGTCTGGCCAGGACTTAGGGCGCAGGAGGGGGCTCGGGGCTGGGGATACAGGGACTGGGAGGAAGTTAGAGTGCAGGAGCAGGCTGAGGGTTGGGGTGCAGGATCTGGCCAGGAATTAGGGTGCGGGACAGGGCTCAGGCTGGGGCAGGGGGTTGGGATGTGGAGCGTTTACCTGGGGCAGCTCCCGTTTGGTGCGAGGGGTGCAGGTGGGGATGTGGGAGGTGCAGGAGTCAGGGGGCTAAGAGGTGTTGGGGGGTGCAGGAGTCAGGGAGGCCAGGGGGCTAGGGGCATTGGGGGGCAGTAGGTATGGGAGGTTACAGGACTCAGGGAGGGCAGGGGGCTGGGGGGTGTGAGAGGGGTGCAGGAGTTAGGGCTGGGAGTGTGTGAGGGGTGTACAGGAGTCGAGTCAGGGCAGGGGGCTAGGGGTGTGGGCTGGGGTCGTGGGGGTGCTCCCAGCCTCCTGCCCTACCCCAGCCCCCTGCCCCGAGCAGCTCACAGCAGGGGGCAAGGGGGGGTATGTGTTGGGGGAGTGCGGGGGCCCCGCCTTTGCTCAGTCCTGCGCCAATTCCACCCCCTTCCCAAGGGCCCACCGTGAGCTGCTTAAATGTTACTTTCTTTTCTACAATATGGGCAAATCATAATTTTTGTATATTATTTTTCAGACTACATGCTGAGGAAGCAACACTTTTGTTCCTAGTTGTTAAATCTGCTGTGTAAGAGGAGAGACCCCTGGAGGTAACTTTTCTTTTTAGCAGTATACAAAGATTTGAACATGGAGTCGGGATAGAAATGGGATGTGCTATGGTGTTCTGGTGCATTCAGCACTATGCTGTCTCAGTTCTGCAGTCCAGTCCTAGAGTCTCAGATCTTAGATTTCGTGTTTTAAGTCTCCTAAGCAAAACCAAGTCTAAGTCCTAAGTCTACATGGAAATGAGGTCTGAGACAACTTTAACTTCAACTTCAGTTAGACCTATGAGACTTTATGCTAACTTGGCATGGCTGATTAGGAAAAGGGAGACCTTCAGACTTTTTTCTGATAAAGCTACTGTGAAGAAGGAATATAAAGCATTGGAAACTCACAGGGATGGTTTTTTATATTCTAAATGATTAAGACCACATTTAGGCAAAACTTTACTCACATGTTTAACTTTACTTATAGTGAATAGTCCCACTACTCACTGTGTGTAAAGTTCAACGTGTGAATAAGCCTTTGTAGGATCAGGGCCTAAAACCGAACGTTGAGCTGTGTCTTCTTCTGTGTTTGGAAAGTGTTTAGCACGATGGGTGCTACTGCACCTTTAATAATACTTCAGTACATAAGGGTAGCCTGAGAATATTAGGTCAATTGAGAAATTAGTACTTGGGTTATTGTCCCTTAAATGTCACAGAAGATCCAACGTATATTGAGAGAACTTGTAGAATACTGAACTGTAGATCAAATCTTTACTCAGCTCAAGATAATACAATTATCTGTAGACTGCATCCCTTGGAGGAGATTTTGGAGCTGGAGTGTAAAAAGAAGAATATTAAGTACTCTCAGGCAAAAGACTTCATTACATTGGAGTTAAGGCTGAAATTGATACCTATATCTTGGGGATGGGTGGGAGGAGTATGGTTGAAATTTAGATATACTAACTTTTAAAAAAAAGTTTTTTTAAAAATAAAATTAAGATTCCTCCGCAACTTTAATTATTTCCCCAATATTGTGCTCCCTGGTGTATCCTCCATGTAAGACTACCATGTGTTTATGATAAACAACAACTAGCTGACATCTTAATTTCTGTATCATCATCCATGATGATAGGGAGAATTTAAACACTGTGGCCCTGATTCTCTACTACATCCAAGCTGTGCTCAGATGGTTGCCTGGTGGAAGTTAGAACAGGAAGGGGTGGGCAGTGCTGACTTCCACCACTAGTGTAAGGTCTTATACCAGTGAACGATCAGAAATAGAAGAGCTCTGCTTCACCACAACCCCTGCTGTCCACATCATGCCCCCAGTAAGCCTCTCTCCTTTCCTTATGTTAGATGTGGGAAGAGGCTGGTGCAGAAGCAAGCAGAGCCACCTCTGCCAGATTTCTGCCACCAGAGGGTCTCCCTATGCAAGAGTAATTCTCTATCAGCACTCTCTGGCCACTTCGTGCCACAGGAGCCAGTGAATCTAGCTCTGTATCCTTTGGTGGTTTGTAGCCACAGATTAATTTGTGGACTTGTATTCATTGACATCCTCTGTGGTGTACATAGCAGTGCATAACTAGTATTCTACCTCCACAGGCTGCTAACAATAAAGACTGTAACAATTGATTCAACTTTGATTTACTGTTTCACTGATTCCTAATAGCACATATAATGGAGAAAAAACATTTGGCAACTAATCACAGAATTATTTAACTTAGAGGCATTTCCAGCACATACGATAAAAATTTCTCACTTTCATCAGAGATCTGGCAAAGTATTATACATCTTGCTCTTTATACATGCAATGTGTGTGTGTGTGTGTGTGTGTGTGTGTGTGTGCAGGCTTTGCATTATATATGTACTTAAAAGCCACAAACTTCTGTTTTATACTTACCTATAATATAAACTTGTGATTTTAAAATACACTGCTTTTTTATTTATCTATATTACATTTTGTAAAAAAATGAAATGAAGCTTTCACCTCCAAGTTGCTGTTTCAAATCCAATCTGGGTTTATAGCGTGGGCCTGCTGCACAGAAGTGAATTTCACTCTGAATAAGCATAAAGACTGAAGACGCCTCTCACTCAGGATGAAATTCACCCCTACATAGAGGGCTGGCATAAAGGCTATGCACCACTTACTGCCTGTTTTTAGAGTTTAAGTGGAACCTAAGTGGGGCATAGGCCTTGTGAATTTCACCCCAATGGCATCTCGAGGTCAGGGTTTATGCACATTGCTAAAAGCTGTGAGGAAGCTTTTGCTGTGGCTAAATAGAGGACTTGGTACCCTTCACAAGCAGTAAATTCACACAGGAAGAATGTAAACAATGGGCCAAATCAGATTTTCTACCATGAGTGAATTTGGCCTAACGAATTCAAACTCAAATTCAGCAAAGCACTTAGATACATACTTAATTTAAAGCATGGCCTTAATTCCCATTGATGTCAGTTGGACTATGCTTAAAATTAAGTGTGTGCTTCAGTGGTTTACTGAATCGAGCCTTCATGTGGTTGTACAGTGAGGAGGGCCTGATTCCAGTCCCAGTTACACCTGTGTAAATTGGATATGACTACATTAAAGCCACTGGGTTTTCAATGCTGTAAGCAAGAGGAGAATCAAGGCCTGATAGTCCAAATACTTATGAAAACAAGAGACGTGTCAGGGAATATGTGAATGGAATGATTATTAATGCTTTATACAGTGATTGCTCTTAACCCTTTACAATTTTGTCTTTGAAAACAAGATAGCATTACTGCAGTGTTCACTTCTTTCCCCGTACTTAAGAATAACAAAAGATTAATGCAGTAACATCTAGTTATCCAAGGTAAAAAGCTGTTGAGGGTGACTGCTATATCTAAAAAACATATTTTTAACTTTTTTATTACACCTGCTAAAATAGAGTAGTGTAGGATGCTGCATATTACATAAGTGTTGCAGGGAATTGTTTTTCCCCTTTAGGGATTGATTAAAGTAACGGTAGTTTCCTGATGACATCATAGTAGATTCCAGCTGCCCAAACAGTCATTTTCCAGAAGAGGTTATCTGCAGTGCACTTACACAGAATTACACTTAAAAGGGCACTTACAGTTCCCTTAGAACTTTTAAACCTAACTCAGAGTTGAATCCTTGGTAAACACAGAATTCTTTGTTTTCATTTAGTGACGGTGGTAATGCTGGGAGCACAGCCATGGCTTGTGATTCTGCAGTTAAATGAATAATTACATAATCATGGACTGCAGGAAAAATTAAATACTTCAATGGACGTTCCATGTATTGAGAAGACAGCAGTATGTTTTGTATAGAGAATTTTCAGACCTGCAGCATAGGAAGAAGATAATATGGAACTCCAGTGCCATACCTGAAATTAGACTCATTGCTGCGCAGAGTAACTTTTTGAAGGCATGAGCAGCCAAAAAGCAGAAAAGGCTGCTTCTTCAGCAGCTGGCTAGGAGAGCAGGACTGTGCTTGTTATGGGGTGCTGACTGATTTCTTTGCTTCCTGGAGTAGCTAAGGAAAAGCCTGAAGAGGTGAGAAGAGAGGCTTAACCAGGAGATGGGAGGGAAAGAAATGGTGGAAGCACAAGGAGTGGTGTGACTGACAGCAGAGAGATGGAAACCAAGTTTTTTTGGCTCCCATTCTTCAGATAAGAACTATAGGGACTATTTCACTAGTTCAGAAGGCACTAAAAGTTAACCAAAGGTTTCCGTTTGTCACTTAGGGCTGTATTTCAGTAGCGTTTGGTGGCTCATGTGGTGACACCAGCACAATGTATACTGAGGAGTTACTTACAACAGAAGATAGCAACAGTGACATTGA
The DNA here is from genome assembly GCF_009764565.3 of Dermochelys coriacea. Taxonomy (NCBI): domain Eukaryota; kingdom Metazoa; phylum Chordata; order Testudines; family Dermochelyidae; genus Dermochelys; species Dermochelys coriacea. The sequence goes on from NC_050073.1 coordinate 16,297,231, forward strand.
GGGACTTGCAAATGGTAAAACTTCCAATCCCGGTATGCTGTGTCCTCCTCTTCCCTTGGGACATTTGGGGCATTCAGCTGTATTTATTTTTATATTTGCTAGGACAGTTTTAATATGTGGATTTATAAATTTTCCTAGCATAATGCCGGATCAGTCTGTGTAGCTATTGTTTTTAAAAACAACAGCCTATTTACATTATGTGGACAAGAGCTTTTGCTAATACTTTGATGTATGAGCTTAGAAGTGCTAAGGGCGAGGCACAGTCCAAAGGGTTTTTCCCAAGTTTCAGGGGAAAAAAAGGGGCGGGGAGGTGGGAATTAATGTAGAGGCATATGCTTCTGGTAACTGCCATGTTTGAAAAGCATATTTATATATATTTAATGAAGAATGCACTACATCATCATTAACTCTCATATAAATCTTTTTAGAAAGACGGCACAGTCTTGGAGCTTCACCAACTTGCCAGGACCTAATCACATCAATTTACTAGGAAGAAATTGGCAGAGAAGAGTTAATTAGTCTGTTCTACAGGGAGTTCTAATAACACAATAGTCCAAGGACAATTTTGATAATAATCCTTATCATTTATATTCTGTAGAACCTTACATGTTCAAAATTTTGTACAAGTCATCTTCACAACACACCTATAGCGAATGTAGGTAGGGTCAGTATTATCACCCCCATTTTAAAATGTGATGTGATTTGTTGAGGCTACGCAGTAAGTGTCTGGGAGATTAGAACTCCTGACTCCATGCCCTAACCATTGACTTCAGTGGGGCTAGTCATGTGCTTAAGTCCCTTGCTGAATAAAGGCCTGTGTCCCCAATCCTGCAATCACTAATGCATATTCTTAATATGGCATTTATTCAGGTGAGTAGTCCCACTGAGGTCAGTAGGACTACTCATAACGTGGATTTCCTGGGGTTTGTTTTTTTTTAATGATTGGGCTGAGGGTGGTTATACTTGAGCTACCTTACCTGTTTCAGAATTTAATGTTATTGTGTAGGATATGATAGAGCCAAGGAAAGCCTGCAATGTATAAGGAGTTCAGCAGCCAGTCTGTGCTGAGAGTAGAGGAGAACCCTAGGGAAGCTTTAGAATATCAATAGGCTTATAAGAAACCCTAGGGCAGATGCTTAGTGACTTGCTGTTGCTGGTGGCTACTGTCTTTCCACAATTGACCTGTACACAAAGTAGCACATGAGCATGTGCTCACAGAAGACCTAGATTCCATGACTTTACATTTTTCTTTAGCCTAATTTTTTTCCCTTCTCACCTGGACAAAGGAAGTTCTGTTACCATATACTGCATATATCTCCTGTGGGTGCGGTAGTTTTGCCAGCTATCCCAGCACATATTTCTGGGATTAACTGGATTTTTGTTTGAGCAGTATACTTTACCTTTAGGATTCCTGCATCACTGTCTTGTATTTCTCATTTTGGACATTATTCCTCAAAGTTCTGTCTCCTCTTGAGGAAGTTTTAACATGGTCAAAGTGCACCCTAGAAGATTGATATTGTTTACAGACAACAACTCTGTTTCAACACAGACAATTTGTAATGAAAATATTGTTCTCTTTACTACTCCAGTAGTTATGAATAACAGATCAATTGCAGGAAGTACAGAATTGGGAGCATCACTTCAGATATTAAACCACAAATTGATCTGCTTGTCAAATCTTAAGTAAGTGCTGCATCAACACATGCCAGAGATGGGAGGACATTTTGAAAAGTTGTAGCGATGGACTGAAACAATGAGATAAATGTTTCTTTTATATAAGTGGGTTAACTCTTTAGTGCCAGTGTCTGCACATTCCTGCTGTTAGCACAGTTGCATTTTGCACTGATGGATCACATCAATAATTCAAGACTCCAGAAAAACACACTGAATGTATACAGTAGGCAAATCTGTCACCTGATGGTGATATCTTTGCTAGAATTAAAAGGAACTATAAACCTTTATAAATAATCTAACAAAACAGCCATACTTATTTATCTGTCATCCATGTCATACAGCCATACAATGGACACTGTAATCCCAGTCAGACACTGGACAATCAATTCTCCAAGCAAAACTAGGCTTCCTTTGATTACTTTTGTCTTTTTATTTTAGTCTTCTGTTCTGCTTCATATCAGCAAGATCTGACTCTTTTGAACTATTGGGGACTAGTATTACCCAAAGTTTTGAATAAAGCTAACATTGTCTAAACGAATGGGACCAAATTCTTCCCAGCAATCTGCATAGGAGTATGCTGGAAAACCCACACTCAACAAGTGACGAGAAGGATCAAAGCTGATTGAATTGATTTCTTGTGTATCTGAAACAATGGTATAAGGATACTTCACAAAACCTGGGTGACAGAAAACACAGGGGAGTGTTACCCGACATGGCCTGGAAATCAGAGATCATGCTTCACACAGATATGTCCATACTCCCTGGCCAAGGACAGACCATTATTATCTTCCTGTTCAGGTCTAATATAGGGTCTCACTCTCACATAGATTATTCTCATACTTATTAGGAATAAATTCTCAGTGGGTTGTCTGCAAACCTGGTCATGGCAATAATATGGGTTTAATTTAATGCCTTCTGCAGCAATACAGGACATATGTCCATTTGGGAGCTGTTTATGTATGTTTTTATGTTCCAGCTGGAGTTTGATCCTAGTTTTTAAGTTAAAACTTGCCTTTTGTGATCGTTGGTATTCTCCTCTGTAGGAACATGTAAGAAAGAGCCAACCATATAAGAAAACTAAGACTTGGAGGTTATACTCTTGAGTCATGCAGGCTCTTTTGTAAAACCCAGCCCTCTTTCTTTACAGGAAGGAAAGTATATTCATTGAAGCCCTAGCTGAAAAATGCAAGCCCTCACTGGATGGAGGTGGGTGGGAAGGGTCTCCCTTCTGAACAGAACTTTGTAAAAGAATGATGTGTTAGTGAAAGAAATTACAATGAAAAAAATAAAATGGTAGATCTTATGGAAAAAAAACAAAGTAATGAAAATATATAGGTTAGGAACTCAGGATTTTCAAAATCCTTTCCCCACCCCCTCCTTCATTTTAATGGGCAACTCTGGTGTTTTAGAAGCTACGAGCCTCATGGTTCAACTCAAGTGTAGTTTTATGGTGCTTACGTATAAGCGGTTAAAAGTATAAAAAGCAATAAGTGGGTGCAGAGGAATCAGCTCTTTAATATTTTTAGGTATTACACTATGTTATGGTTCAGAGCTAGTGAATTTGAAATGACAGAGTAGGCAGTTTTTTCCTATGGAATCATAGAAATTTAGAGCTGGAATGGACCTTGAGAAGTCAAGTCCAGCCCCCTGCTCTGAGGCAGAGCCAAGTAAGCCTAGACCAGTGGTGGGCAACCTGCTCTTAAAAACCTCCAAAGCCAGAGAGTCCACAACTTCCCTTGGAGCTTAACTACCCCACTAGTTAGAAATGTTTTCCTAATATCTAACTAAATCTCCCTTGCTGCAGATTAAGTTTATTTCTTGTCCCACCTTCAGTGGACATGGAGAACAGCTGATCACCATCCGCTTTATAACAGCCCTTAACATATTTGCAGACTGTTATTAGGTCTCCCAGCCCGGTCTTCTTTTCTTAAGACTAAACTTGCCCATTTTTTTTAAGCTTTCCTCATAGGTCAGATTTTCTAAAGCTCTCGTCATTTTTGTTACTCTCCTCTGGACTCTCTCTCTAATTTATCCTCATCTTTCTTAAAGTGTAGTGCTCAGAACTGGACACAATACTCCAGCTGAGGCCTCACCTGTGCTGAGTACAGAGGGACAGTTACTTCCCGTGTCTTACATACATCACTCCTGTTAATAAACCCCAGAATGATATTAGCCTTTTTTTTTGCAACTGCACCACGTTGTTGACTCTCATTCATTTTATGATCCACTATAAATCCCATATCCTTTTCAGAAGTATTACCACCTAGCCAGTCATTCCTCATTTTGTAGTTCTGTGTTTTCTTCCTAAGTGAAGTACTTTGCCCCATTTTTATTGAATTTAATCTTGTTGAATTCAGACCAATTCTCCAATTTGTCAAGGTCTTTTTGAATCCTGTCTCCAAAGCACTTCAACCTCTCCCAGCCTGATGTCATCTGTAAATTTAATATGCATACTCTCCACTCCATTATTCAAGTCACTAATGAAACTTGATCCAGTACTGGCCGCTTCAGGACCGCACTAGATACACTCTCCTAGTCTGACAGTGAATCATTGATAAACTATTGTTTGAGTACAGTCTTTCAACCAGTGGTGCACCCACCTTATAGTGAATTCATCTAAACCCCATTTCCCTAGTTTGCTTCTGAGACTGTAATGTAAGACACTAATTCAAAGTGGCACCAGACCTGCCATAACCACAGATACAAAATCTGCAGCAATATTTCTACTGCTACAATGATCAATACCACCCACAATACACCTTTCAAGATCCATGGGTCCTATGCATGCCTATCACAATATGTGGTGTACCTCCTCCAGTGCACTAAATGCCTCAATAACAACTCTGTGGGGAAATGAGAAAATCACTATGCTCCCAAATGAACTCACACAGAAAAATGATAAATGACCTGAACAAGAGTTCTCTATAAGCCAGCACACACACGCATACTCCGTAGACTTTGATATTTCAAAATCAGTTGCTATAAGTTTTGTCCAGAGTAGTAGATCTGGGAACCAAATAATGGTCTGGTTCAGTATGAATTAATTTAGATAACTACTTCAATCCTATCCCCTTAAACTTTATCTTATTCCTCCCTTGAAACAGGTGTGATTTGTTTTGTTTATAAAAAAAGACAGTTTTCAGCAGTAGGAACTAGTCGACATGTTCTGACTCACATTAACAATTCATATCTCTTTCACATAGTACAGAACATCCTATACTGCAACCTATTTTGTCCATGGTTAAAGCTTAAGAAGCTGGAGAAAAGTAATTGTATGTTTTGGTACTTACACTGGCAGTATGAGCTTCTATAAGTTCTTTTCTTTGTCATTTACAATCCTCAGAGGGGTTGGGTAAGGTGCAAGTGTGGCAGAGGGGGAAGTGGGCTATGGTGTTATTGGAGGAGGCAGATGAGTGTAATGGGAGGAGTGGGAGGGAAAACCCTTCACGTGAATATCCTAAGTTTATTATTGTTAAAGAACGTTTGTATATAGAGCATAGTGTTTTATATAGCTAATAAAAGACAAAATCCCTGCCCCAAAAGCTTACAGTCTAAATTGATCATGGCAAGACAGGACCTGAGAGGAGATCACGAGAGGCTAAAGGAGGAGAGAGAAAAGGAACATACAGAATAAGGTTGAAGTTGCTTGGGTATCATATTATGTATCAGTTTAGTTTCTATTTGTTTTTGATCATTTATAGCAGTGGTTCTCAAAGCCGGTCTGCCGCTTGTTCAGGGAAAGCGCCTGGCGGGCCGGACCGGTTTGTTTACCTGCCACATCTGCAGGTTCGGCCGATTGCGGCTCTCACTGGCCGCGGTTCGCTGCTCCAGGCCAATGGGGGCTGCAGGAAGGGCGGCCAGCACGTCCCTTGGCCCGCGCCACTTCCCGCATCCTCTATTGGCCTGGAGCGGCGAACTGCAGCCAATGGGAGCCGCGATTGGCCGAACCTGCAGACGTGGCAGGTAAACAAACTGGTCTGACCCACCAGGGGCTTTCCCTGAACAAGCAGCGGACCGGCTTTGAGAACCACTGATTTATAGCGCCTTGTGGAAATTCTGCCAGCTCCCAAGATGAGTCAAATTAACCTTTGCTAAGAGTATGCAGTAAATACTGAAAAAGAAAACTAGTTCTTGTTCTTGTTTTTATTGCTTAGGCCATATCGAAATGGAACTAAACTGGAACCTCCGTCCAGGCTCAGCCACAGTCCGGGTGACTGATTTGAGGTGGCAGGGTCTCCTGAATCCTAGCCCATTGGTTAAAGATGATAGAGAGCTACTTATGGATGAATACCTTTCCCCCAGTAAACTGGTGAGTGGCCTCTCATTTTTTTAATGCAGCTGTGAGGAGCACACTAGCATATAGTCACATTATCCTTGCTTGCTAACAGCTCTAATCAAGACTGCATAAATATAGAATAGCTGACCGTTAGAATTTCATGGAAAGTGGTCTCTATCTTAAGATCATTTAACATATACATTTGTCTGTTTCATATACAGATATGACCAATGTAGTTCCTTCCATGTTTGTTTTCGACCTAGTGAGGTAGGCATAAAATAGTGCATGTAGCATAATCATAATTCAAAACATATCTAATTAATTCTTTCTAAAGTGCATTGAGTTCTATCAGAACATCAGAAGAGGGATTTCTACATGGATTGTGTGCTGGAAATTGAAACCGTAATTAATAATTTAATTTTTATTCCTGAATAGAATAAAATCATCCAAACGACACTCTCACTTGCCTATATGTTAGTCTTGAGAGCCAATTATAAAGTACTGAAAGTATTTTAAGTACGTTCTATATTTATCAAAGTGCCTATAGTTTTCCACTTCTGTCAAAGCGTAATTGAAAGCCATTCTGTTTTTTGACAAGGGAAAATGATCTTGGTGCAGCCTCTTGTAAGAGAATGATGCATTGAAATCTATTGTGAAGAAACCCTTTATTTCACAGTATATGGTATCTACTGAGTACTAGTGAAGAACACAAACCTTTGTGGTCCTGAGAAGCTGAGGAATGCTGAAGTGGAGAGAGCTAAGCAACAGAGAAGTTGCAATAAAGACTGCACCTCCCTGCATGTCACACAGCTGAGCTTCATGGCAGAACTTTGTACAAGAGTGATGGGGCTGAGGTTGTGTTTTAGACAGGCCAGGGGAGTGGTGGGAATATGGTCACTGCATCTATGAACTGCCTAGATCCCCTGGGCCTCAACTCCAGTTTTGTGGGAGGGTAAGTTGATGGCAACTAAAAAGCCAAATCAGAAATCAGTCATAGCTGTAGGAAGAACAGAAGTCTAACTCTGGTAAGTTTAAGTGTTCCTCTGCATTCTGCTCTAAAAAGTACGGTACAAGTACTCTGCTACTGGCTGTATACAGCAGCTCTTGGAGTCACATAATTACCTCAGGTTCTAAGTTTCATTTTAAGAAAACAAAAGCAATTTTGTAGCCCTCACAGTTGGGAGGAAAAGATTGAACACGTGACCTGAGTGAATCAATAAGTGATGTTTGCTTGAGTCTGCAGACAGCCTGTGTCAATAGCCCTGAGAGGTGAAGAAGTGCAGTGGGCCTGGCCACCCATATAGATACACCCATCTGCTGGGGTAAATTGTGGGGGGCACCTCCGCTGCCACCACTTCTCTGGGGTAAGAAGTGAACCCTGCTGTTTCTGAGTGGGAGAGGCCTCAAGTTTTACCCTTGCCATTGCTTTCAGGGGCAGAGAGGGCTACTTGCTGCCAGCCCTGCCTCCCCAGGGTGGAAGACAGGCCCCCTTCTACTGTGTGGGGCCAGGGCCACACCATAGCTTGAGGGCAGGGTCATGAGGAGCCTCCTTGTCATGGCATGCCTAGGGCACCTGATTGATTGCCTGATCCTGTTGCTGGCTCCTTTTAGTGACTCGGCTTGAGAGAGGCAGTGGGGACTGGCACAGCAGCAACAAAAGAGGATTAGATGATGGTGATATTGGTTATGGAAGTGAATGGCTGTGGTGTGAGTAACATATTTCTGAAGAGTTACTAAGTCTAAGCTGAGAGAAACGAAAGGTTGAAAAGTTTTGTTTCTCCTCTCTGTGCCGAAGAATATGTCACATATAAGGCTCTGCATAGGAGAAAATATCAGTTCCCAAGACGTGATCTGTGGAGGTTGTCTCTTTCAGAGAACTAAAATACTGTTTAATTTCTCTTATTTCTTTCTCCAAATTCCCAATTTACAATTTTTTTTTTTTTTTTTACTATCTAAGAATCATAATGGGATGCTGATCCATGACTAGGGCTCCTAGGTGCTATGTAATACAAATGATAATAAAAGTCATGAACTTGACAGTGCACTTTTGATTAGATAACTAGTTACAATGAGAACTGCCCCCTTCATATTTGGCGCTCTTCCTGTTCATGAAATGTTTAGATGTGAAAATAATTTCTTGGTGAGTATATAGAATATAAATCTCTGAATAGTTGCCACATTTTAGGGTATACCTTGTTCTGTTTCTTTTGATTACACCCAATGACTGTGATGTCTCTGTGCATGTCTGCTTGTTCTTAGTTAGTCTTTGACAATAGATTATGTCCAGTGTAATATGTATACATATAATATGTGTGTGGACTAAAAAGTTCCCAGGATTTTATGCAGTGCTGTTGTAGCCATGTTGGTCCTGGGATATTAGAGAATCAAGGTGGGTGAGGTAATTTCTTTTATTGAACCAATTTCTGTTGGTGAGAGAGAGAAGCATTCAAGCTACACAGAGTTCTTCACCTTGAATGGTTCCTTAGAATATGTGAAAAGAAAAGGAGTACTTGTGGCACCTTAGAGACTAACAAATTTATTAGAGCATAAGCTTTCGTGAGCTACAGCTCACTTCATCGGATGCATTTGGTGGAAAAAACAGATGCATCCGATGAAGTGAGCTGTAGCTCACGAAAGCTTATGCTCTAATAAATTTGTTAGTCTCTAAGGTGCCACAAGTCCTCCTTTTCTTTTTGCGAATACAGACTAACACGGCTGCTACTCTGAAACTTAGAATATGTGCTAACTACAGGGCCGTTCTTAGCCATAGGCAGAATAGGCAGCTGCGTAGGGCACCACTGTGCCTAGGGCACACTGTGCTGGGAGTCTGGACAGACAGGAAGCAGTGGAGCTTGTAAGAGCAGGGCTGCTGGGTCCTAGAGAGAGCCAAATGCAGCACAGTCTGAGGAGACTGGCTGCTGGGGTCTCTGGGAAGGGGAGAGGGTAGAGGTGGGGGAAGGAGGAACTCACCTGTGAGTGTGACTCTCTCCCCCAGCGTGAGGTGAGGCAGGCTCAGCGGTTGCAGTATCCTTTGTCGTCCCCCATAAGGTCCATTCTTCTCCCCGCCCCCACGGAGCACCCTCCTTCCCCCCCCTCGGAGCACCCCTCTCTCCCCTCCGGCAGGACTGGGTTGGATGAGGGGAAGGGGGGGCTGACTGGCTGCATGCTGAGGAATGAAAGTGAAAGTAACTCACTTCATCGGCAGCCAGACAGGATTGGAATGGTCACATGCAGCTGGCTGGGCCAGATAGCATCAGTGAAAAATCAGGATGGGGGTTGGGGTGGGGTACCAGATGTCCCACTTTTATAGGGACAGTCCCAATTTTTGGGTCTTTTTCTTATATAGGCTCCATTACCCTCCACCCCCGACCTGATTTTTCACACTTGCTGTCTGGTCACCCTGGGTGGGGGTAATTGGTGCCTATATAAGACAAAGCCCCAAATATCGGGACTGGCCCTATAAAATCAGGACATCTGGTCACTCTAGCTGGGGAGCGCGTCTCTCCCCTGGGCTGGCAGCGATCGATCTCATCCGGGGGGAGCTGCGCAGGACAGGATGAGCTGCTGTGGCTCCGTGGGTGCCCCGTCCCTGAGATCAGATGCTGTGCTAACTTCACCGTGGTCCGTTGGGCTGGCGGTGGTGCCCATTGGCGTGTGATCAGACCTGAAGGTTTGCTGCTGCTGTTGCCACTCTGTACCCCAAGAGGTGGATTTTGTGGTACTGCAGTTTTCCACCTATCTCCTCCTCTACTGCAGCTGTTGGATCAGCAGGCTGGGGGTTGAGTGAGCCAAGCAGGAAAGCAGTATTGTGTTGCCATTTAGATTGTCATTTAACAACTTTGTTTGCCAAAAACGCTTGCTAAAAATCCTGAATCCAATTTCAATACTTTTTTTTAAAAATCAATATCTTAACCAAAAACGAAAATTAAGTTGTTGACAATTATTTGTGACAAGTTTGGTTTGGGGCAGGGAGCGGGCCAGTTTTCATCAGAGAAACAAAAAAATGTTGACTGGCTTTCCTATAGTCCAGTTACTGCTAAATAAAGTCCTCCAACAACTGTAATATGCTCATCTCCTTACTAGTGTATAGAGTGACCATATGTTGTACTAAGATTCTCTTGCTTTTTTTTCCAGCGAGTCAGTATAGTTTTTGCAAGCCCAGAGGTTGGGAAGCCAATGTCTTACATTTTCACAATGTTTTGTCCAAGTTCCATAAAGTAAATACACGGTTAATATGAGTTAAATAGGCCAGGGACACTTCTTTGTGAAGAATCTGCGCAGCAGATCATGCTAGAGCTGTGAAAATGTCAGTTTTTGATAGAACTTTAGAGGCAGTGATTTATCATGTATTGCTGGCCATGCCCAAAATGTGCTGCTATTGGTAATGTCTTTCCAAACAAAAATAAGGCACAATAGGACTTCTGTAACATTTCTATGCTACCTTAATCTAGATGAGATGATTCTGTGCTGACTTCATTTTGGTCACTTTGTGCTTTACCTAGGAGTAAAACTAGGGTTATGTTTTTGGAAACCCATCTTATTAAACTGGATAATGCCATTGATCTATTTACAGTATAAGGTTGATATAGAGTTGTAACTAACATTAAGACTGATGCCCACTATACATTTAAAACTAAAAAGTGGCTTTGTAAAAATGGCATGGGTTTCCAACTCTACTGTGTCTCAGTCAGGGTGGAGATCCTTGTGAGGTGTCTTCAATTTAGCTCAAGATCACAGACTCATGACTATCCTATATTAGTTATTTTAGATAATATTTCTGATAATCTGATCATTTAAAGTTATTTCTTTAAAAAACACCCTTATAAGTTATGTCGTATTGAAAACAACTTTCTGGGTCACAAAAAAGAAAACGAAAAGATGAAATAGAATTAGCTGTACAAGCACAGAAGGGTTCTATACTTAAGTTTGTATGTCATGAAAACAATGAAGTTGATCAAGATCATCAGGTAACTGCTGAAGAAAATTTTTATGCAGATGAAGCTCAAGAAACTCAACAACACACAGAACAGTCATTTGAAAAGACGCAGACACAAAACAAGAAATTACAACAGTTGAAACTGTACTAGCATGGGATATAGATGACATTGGCACATGGCTGCAATCTTTAAACAATTAATTCCGTGCCATTATACTTGAGAAAGACCCTGGGAGAAAAAAAGGTCTTGAATATCCTAAAGACATTAGAGGTAGGAAATTCACAGAAAACAATTACTACAAAAGACTTTCTAATGATGAAATTGTCAACAGACGGTGCCTTGTGTACTCCAAATGCAAGGATGCTATATTTTGTTTCCCATGCAAGCTTTTCAATAGTTGCAATTTTAAGATAGCAACCATGGGTATTAATGATTGGAAAAACCTTAGTCACATATTACCGCAACATGAAAAGGCACAACACCACATTGAAAGTATGCACAAATGGTGTGAGCTGAGTGTAAGGTTAAAAAATCAGACAACTCTTGATGCCCAAAATCAAAGATTGCTGGAGTCAGAGAAGCAGCATTGCAACATGTGACCTCATAAAAGTCCTTGGATACTATCATATTTTCAATCTAGGGAGAGTCCATTCACATTTTTTTTGAGGCTACTCTGTGTGCATTTCAATAACTTCTTCCCACAACCAGTTTGTGAATTGAAATGACGTTATGTCATCTCTCAGCTATCTTAGCAATATAGGAACTGAAAGTAGGTAGATTTTAATACAACACCCTTTACACAAGGACCAATCTCACTGTCTTTATTCAAGCCCTTTTTGGGGGAAAAAATCCATCCTCCCACAATTCCATGAAGCTTTTCAATGATAATCCATCATAGAATCATATTATATATATTACTGCTGCTCCTTCATCTGGTCACTTAACATATTTTGTGACTGAGCTTTATTATGGCTGACTAGTCTCTCCACTTCAATTTATAAACACTTAGCAGAACCAGATCTTTCTATTTTCTTGAACGTCTATTATCTATTGTTGAATATCTATCAACAAACAATCTTGCTTTTAGAGGAAGCGTTGAGAAATTATTCCAGCCCAAAAATGGCAATTTTTTGGGCCTTGTACAACTGCTGGGAAAATTTGACACAGTGATGAGTGAACGTCTCCGAAGAGTAATTGAAAATGAAATACATGACCACTATTTGGGACCAAGAATTAAAAATGAACTGATCTTGCTAATGAGCGATAAAGTGAGAGACAAAATTGTTTTATTGGTTACTTTGGCAAAATATTTTGCTGTAATTCTAGATTGCACTCCGGTCATAAGTCATCAAGAACAGATGTCGTTAGTATTGAGATTTATTGACATTAGTGATTCAGCACAGATTACAGTTAAGGAATTATTTATCACATTTTTAGAAGTAGAGTACACTGCAGATTTTGGACTTCAAGCTCTCCTTGATGAACTAAAATGAATGGGATTGTCCATAATGAACATTAGAGGACAAGGCTATGATAATGGTGCCAATATGAGAGGATGCATTTCTGGCGTGCAAGCTAGTTTGCTGGCAGAAAATCCATGAGCCTTTTTTGTTCCATGTTCATGCCACAGCCTTAATTTGATGTGTGATATGGCCAAGTCTTCTGTGGAAGCTATTTCTTTTTTTGGTTTTCTGCAATGCATTTACGTGCCCTTTTCAGCTTCCACTCAACGGTGGCAAATATTCAAAGCACATGTCAATGATATTACCATTAAGCCTCTATTTGAGACACACTGGGAAAGCAGAGTAGAAAGTGCAAAAACATTGAGATATCAATCTGAGGAAGTTTACGAAGCACTGGTTGCTATTTCAGAAGAAGCCAGAGATCCAAAAGCTAAAAGTGAAGCACAGTCATTGGCCTCTGAAATATCCAGCTTCAAGATTCTAACATCTGTCGTAATCTGGTATGACATTCTTGTTAAAATCTCAAGTGTAAGCAAAATAATGCAGAGTCCAATGATGCAACTTGATTCAACACTTTACCTTACTAAACAACACACAAGACTTTTTTGTGAAGTACAGAGAAAATGGATTCAAAGAAGCACAAGTTACAGCAAGAGAGCTTGCACAGAACCAAAATTTCCCTGTCTGAACATGACACGAGTTTCAAGGAAAAAACGGCAAGCAGAATATGAAGGCGTAGAAGAGCCCATAGACGATCCAGAAAAGAAATTTGAGGTTGAATTTTTTAATGTTGTGATGGATAAAGCAATATCTGCCGTTGATGAAAGGCTTAATACCTTACAAGCACACCATGAACAGTTTGGATTTTTGTATGACATAACTAAATTCAACGAACTAGGAAAACAAGAGCAGCAAATGACGAAGTGCAAGAACCTAGAAGAACCTGAAGCACAGTGATAGTTTTGATTTAAATGGACTTGAACTGTATGAAGAATTGAGTATATTGTCATCAATGTTGCCATATGCAAAATCGGTGATGGACATTGTACAGTTTATTCATATCAGCAAACTTGTCGACATATATCCTAATGTGTACCTTGCCACTCGTATTCTACTGACAACTCCTGTAACAGTAGCATCAGGAGAATGGAGTTTCTCAAAACTAAAGCTCATTAAAAACTATCTCCGTTCTACAATGAGTCAGGAATGCTTGACTAGTCTTGCTATTCTTGCAATCGAAGAAGACATCACTTTTGTCTTTGTCAGACAATGACATTATTACTGATTTTGCAGCCAAAAAAGACAGAAAGATCTCTTTTAATTAAAAACAAATCCTTGTTTCAATACCTCTTCATAGAAATTTCCAATAAAATGTTGACAAATTAAAAACATTATATTATTTGCATCTTTTTGTCAATAAATCAGAATTTTTTCTATAGCGCTACTTCTTTCGTGCTAGTCCATCAGCATTACAGTGTGCTTAATTCAGTTAATAAATAAATGTTTTTAATAAAGTGCATGTGGCAAGTTTTCCAATACTGTAAGCTTATGTTTGTGTTGCTAAGAGCAAGTCAGGCATAGGGGCACCAGTTTAATAATCTCGCCTAGGACACCGTAATTCCTAAGGACGGCCTTGGCTAACTACTTAAGCTAAACGATCTGTTCCACCTTGCATTTTGCTGTGACACTTTAAGTACCTTTCCCAGACCTGAGGAGGAGCTGTGTAGTTCAAAAACTTGTTTCTCTCACTAACAGAAGTTGGTCCAATAAAAGATATTGCCTCACCCACCTTTCTCTCTAAAGTAGCCTTTTGCTTTCTTAGGGAGCCTTATCCAGACCCATTGAAGTCAATGAAAAGATACCTATGGACTTCAGTGGGCTTTGGATAAGGCTTTAAGACATTACTTCACCCAGCATATATCCCTTCTTTTTCCAAAGCCATATTGCTTTTTATTAAATAATAAACTATTATGAGAAAAGCTTTAATGTTATCATCATCCCTAGCAACTGAAATTTCATTATACACTTTATTTCTTGTATTAACAACCAGTTAGACCCTCCTACAAATATGAATCTCTTTCTTTTTTTCAGTGAAGCTAAAGCAGTTTATTTTGTGTCCACACCCTAGTGGATTGGATCAAGCCCAAGCACTTCAAGGTTGCATGTTTTCAAATTGATAGGGAAGCCCACTTATCAGAACAAGTATTAAATGAACATGTTTTGTCTATCTGATTTCTACTGTATATGGTCACTTATTTGCCCTAGAATCTGACTTTTGTGATGGCATTGTTGGAACATACTTCCTCTTCAAAGGAAAAATTATACGACATTGTCAAGGAAACATTAACAATGTTTACAGCTTGTTTTAATAACGTATCTAATTTATCTATTCTTTGACCTTTATGTTGATCAAGTTGAAACAGCTGCTTCCATAAAGTCACTTCCTCAGCTTTTTCAAATATAAAAATAGAGCCACTGCTCAAACACTTTATCTGAAACAAATCTTCATGTGGGAAGTTTTTAAAACAACCACATGCCATTAATTATCAAGATGTGTGAAAGACTTGGTTTTATTTTTAAAAGCATATTTACAGTATCTTTCTTATTGTCTCTTTAGCTGTGAAGGTTTTGGGTGTTATTGCTGTGTTCTAGTCTCTGCAGTCTTCCAAAAAAGAAATTGAATACAAGAGTGAAATTAAAATAAAATACACACACACAGATGTATTTTTCATTCATGTGAGAACACGCTTAGGACCTGATCCTTCAAACTGCTGCATGTGGGCAGACCTCTGTGCTTGCACTGAGCTCCAGTGAGGTCCACCAATGGGTCTCTGTACAGACTCGGTAAGTTGCCGGATCAGGAGCCTTATGCCCCCCCCTTCCCCACCACACACGCACCTTGAAGCATTGTGTAAGCCTCCATTGAAATCTATGATGCTCTATGCAGGCACAGAGATCCAGCTGCACCAGAACATGTTGCAGGCTCAGGGCCTTACTTCTTGGTTTTTAGCTCTACAGGGTGTTCCACTCTTGCATCTGATTCTTATTTTATGGAAGCACTGTTGGTTTAAGGAAATATTGATGTTATCTTCATGGTATAGAAATATTGCACCATGGCGCCAGTGTGGATGCCCTGGTCTATCAATGTGCTCTGATCGGCCTCCAGAAGTGTCCCACAATGCCTGTTCTAGCCACTCTGGTCATCACTTTGAACTCTACTGCCCTGTCCTCAGGTGACCAATTGTCAGACCCGCCCTTTAAATTCTCTGGGAATTTTGAAAATCCCCTTCCTGTTTTCTCAGCAAGGCGTGGAGTCCTCTCAGCAAATCTTTCCAGGTGACCATGGCTCCACGTGCCAGGCAATCCTCAGTATGGAGCAATGGCGAGGTGCTGGACCTCGTCCGTGTTTGGGGGGAGGAAGCTATCCAATCCCAGCTGCACTCCAGCTGTAGGAATTACTATACTTTTGGGCAGATATCAAGGGACATGACCGGGAAGCACTGCAGTGCAGGGTTAAAGTGAAGGAGCTGCAGAATGCCTACCACAAAGCCCACAAAACAAACTGCTGCTCCGGTGCTGCCCCCGCAACCTGCCGTTTTTACAAAGAGCTGGATGCAATACTTGGAGGTGAGCCCACCTCCACTCCAAAGATCACCATGGACACTTCAGAGCCCAGTTCAACAAGGCAGGAGGAGGAGGAGGAGGAAAGCGGGAGTGAGGGTGCTGAGGAGGAGGGAGACAGCCCGGCATCCCTAGATGCATTCAGCCAGGAGCTGTTTTCAAGCCAGGAGGAAGGTAGCCAGTTGCAGTGGACGGTGCTTGAGGAAGGACAAACACCAGAGGAGGTGCTTGGTAAGCAGCTTTTATTTTGGGAAGGAAGTTGTTCGGTTCAGGCTCTTGGAATGAGGAGGGTTAGGGCTGCATGCATGCCTAGATGCGGAATAGGGCATTGATGTGCTCTCTCACATCATACTAATCAGCCTAAGTGATCTCTTCAAAGGTCTCATGCAGAAGCTGGGCAATCCACTTGCACAGGTTCCTTGGCAGAGCTACTGTGCTCCTTGTCCCAGTAAAGCTAACATGTCCGTGCCACTGTGCTGTGAGGGGTGAGGGACCATTGCTGCACACAGGTAAGCTGCATATGGACCAGGGCAGAAGAGGCATTGTAGTAGAAGACCCTCCCTTGCTTCTCAGGTCACCAGCGAGATATCTTCAAGGACAAACTCCTGTGGAAACTGTGGGGAGAGTGTTCAGTACAGGAGCCCCCTGCAGCTGTTAGCTCTCCCCAAGGCACAGAACCCCAGAGGACAGTAGGGCCGTGAAACAATCAGTCCCCCTTGCCCCTGTGCTTACTCACCATTTTGGGGCTCCTGTGGATTATGTGCACTTGCTCTGGGACGGGCAATTTCTGCTATTGTGTACACTGTGCTTGTCTTTAAGTACGGCTGAATCATTGCTCTGTCTGGTGTGAACAATGCTGCTTCTGTTAAGTGTCGCATTTTGCAATGCGACCTTGAGATCCCAGCTGTCCTTGTTATCAACAGTCAAAAGACTCCAAAGAATCAGGAAGTGGCCATGTAGAAGCAAAGAGGTTATGCTGCATGAAGTAATGCAGCAGTCCCTTAATGAAAATCAAAAAGTGCAGGAGTGGCGGGAGAGAGAAAGAAGGGTCCACCAGCAGAATGCGGATCGCCGGCACTAAAGCACAGAGCAGCTGCTAAGCATCATGGAACCGCCAAGTGGACTCGATACAGGTGCTCATAGCAATGCAGGCACAGCACTTCTGTGCCGCGTTCCCTCCCCCCCCCGCCGCAGCCCTTGTTCCAAAACTCTTTCCCTTGTGCCCCCATGTCACCTCCAACCCACTTTCCCCAACATCCAGGTTCTTATTGCCACCAGCTGCCTCCAACATCTGTAGTTTCACCACCCAGCCCTGCACCCTGCAAACTATGACCCTTACCCACTGCACTCAACCCATGCACCACGCATTTTCGTCAGCCTGAAGTTCAGCACTCATTGCATGGCATTCCAGACAGGAAGGCTGAGTATGATAACAGGACATAGGCAAATCTGTAATTGTCCCGTTCCCCACCCCACCGCACCCCCTTCCCTCATCCCACACAACACAGAAGTGTCATGCCCTTTCTGTTTCCCAAGCAGTTGTGTTTCTTTTCAATAAATGAAAATTTTGGCTTTGAAAACATTCTTTATTATTGCATTAAGTAAGATACCGTAGCCCATGAAAGCCATAGGCACTGAAAATCAGTACATCATATGCAGCAAACACAGATTCCTACTAACATTGGAACCACTGCACTTTGCTCCCATGCAGGGCACCAAACATTACTGGTGGCTTTCAGCCTCAAATTGCTTCCTCAAGACATCCCTAAACCTTGCAGCCCCGCGCTGGGCCCCTCTAATAGCCGTGCTCTCTGGCTGTTCAAATTCAGCCTCCAGGTGTTGAACCTCCGAGATCCATGCCTGAATGAATCTTTCACCCTTCCCATCACAAATATTATGGAGGGTACAGCACGCAGATTTAACCATGAAGATGTTGTCATCGGCCAGGTCCAGCTTCCCATACAGACAGCACTAGCGGCCTTTTAAATGGCCAAAAGTACACTCCACAGTCATTCTGCACCGACTCAGCCTGTTGTTGAACCGCTCCTTGCTGCTGTCAAGGCTCCCTGTGTAGGGTTTCATGAGCCATGGCATTAAAGGGTAAGCAGGGTCTCCAAGGATCACAATGGGCATTTTGACTTCCCCTATGGTGATCTTCTGGTCTGGGAAGAAAATCCTGGCTTGCAGCTTCCTGAACAGGCCTGTGTTCCGAAAGATGCATGCGTCATGCACCTTTCCAGACCAGCCTGCGTTAATGTCAGTGAAACGCCCACAGTGATCCACAATTGCCTGGAGAACCATAAAGAAATACCCCTTCTGATGAACGTACTCGGAGGCTAGGTGGAATGGTGCCAGAATTGGATTATGCGTCCCATCTATCGCCCCTCTGCAATTAGTGAAACCCATTTGTGCAAAGCCAGCCACAATGTCATGCATGTTACCCCAGTGTGCTTGCAGCTGACAGTGTGAACACACTGCAGCGCTTTCCCTGCTGCGGTCTCCGAGGGCTGGTTTAACTCACAGCGCTCTACATCTGCAAGTGTAGCCATGCCCTTGGAGAGACTCAGCAATGCCCCCCGGACATGCCTGAACTTGTGCTCCCCAAGCACATGAACTGAGGGTATAAAACAGACAGAGTGGATTCATATTGGGCCCTTCTCCTGCCCCCACCTTCACTGCAAGCAACTAAGGACTTGTCTATACTGGCAATTTACAGCCCCATGAGCGCACCAAGTTTCAGTGCTGTAAAGCGCCAGTGTAAACAGTGCACCAGCACTCTCCGAGTGCTATGCTGCAACCACACAAGCCAAGTTAAAGAGCTGCTGCAGCAGCACTTTAGCTTTGCCAGTGTAGACTAGCCCTAAGACACTGAGAGGAAGACAAGAGTCCAACAGAGGAGATTGGCCCACATTTAAGGAACAAACCTGTATATTAAGGACTGCAATATCCAGTGCGGTGAGAAAAACTGCTTAATCTAGATGTTGCCCAGTCTAATAGAGTTGAGAGTTTAGACTGTGCTTATATTTTATTTTATTTTGGTAACCACTCTGACTTTTTGCCTATCACTTAATATTACTTAAAATCTACCTTTTATAGTCAATAAATGTGTTTAATTGTTTATCTTTACAGTGAGTTTGTATGAAGTGTGGGGCAAATCTACTCAGGTTGGCAAATGTTGGTGTATGTCCACTTTCCATTGTTGAAGTGGTGAACCAATTAATAAATCTGCACTGTCCATCTTGAACAGTGCAAGACGGTATATTACTGCGGTCCAGTGCTGGGCACTGGGGGGATTTGGCTGGTGCCTTTCTCTGTGTGATTCATGAGTGGCTCCGGGAGCACTCACGCAATCTAGCTGGGTATGTGGGGCTCCACATGCAGTTGTGCTGAGTGATCACAGCGCCTGGAGGGGTTTGCTGCTGGTCACTAGCAAGGCATTGTGAGAGACAGCCCAGGCTGGGGAGAATTCAGGGGGCCCAGTCCCAGGCTGCACCCCGGGGGAGCCCATCACAATTTCCATTTCTGAATTTCTGAGACTGTCAAGGTGTGTATGTGTGATCTTTACAGCCGAAAGGAAGCGTTTTACGTGTCTTGCTTTTTATTGATCTTGCTCCACTACCTTGCCTGATAAATTGCAGCAGTGTTTTGCTCTGCAAAGTGATATACGCGTATTCAGAAGTGGTTGTTACTTCCATTGCTGAAGAGGTTGGGGTGTATTTCATGTGCTATATGCTCATTCTCTTGGGAGAAGAGAAAATATCGGAGATCTGCATCTACAGATTGGACTCTTACTGAACTGACTAAATACCTTCCTTTTTTCCTGGGCTGAAAGTTAGCCTCTGAGTTGTAAACAAAATAAATTTGACATAAAAGCCACAGATGGAGCAAACAAGTGCAAAATCATGATGAACAATTACAAGTGCAGTAAAGATCTAAACGAAGGAGAGAGAGAGAATTAGCTTCATTGGGATCTAATGATGCTCTGCATCCGATGATGTGAGCTGTAGCTCACGAAAGCTTATGCTCAAATAAATTTGTTAGTCTCTAAGGTGCCACAAGTCCTCCTTTTCTTTTTCTGCTTTATTGTAGTTCACTATAGATGTTAACATGATTAAAACTATGGGGAAGGAATCTCGGCACCAAGACCCTATTTAGTCCCAAATCTTTTCTTTTATGCATTTTTACCTAATTTTTAATACTGTTAAAAATTATAGTGAAAGCTTGCATCTGTTATAATAGTGCTTATCCTGCTGCTTAGACAACATCTGACGTTGCACACTGAAAACAGCCTGACAAAAACCTTGTTCATTTTTTTCATAAATCAGATTTTGATTTTACATGGTCATGTCTGCTTAGCTAATATACCATAACAACAAATTAAAAATTCTTATCATTTCATGAGTTTGTTGCCTCAATGTTGTATCACTCTAGCCTTAACTACTTGATAGGTAAACAAGGTAAAGAATCATTGCATAACAAATAGATCTTTTGGTATATCTTGTGGTGTATCTACCTGTAGGGAGAGGGAGAATCTTTAAAACAAATTAAAAACAAAAACTGATACAAAAATGTATATCTCTTACTCACTCCAGCAAAAATCTTGAATGTTGTATACAATTAAAATTGAGAATTTATTACAGAAAATGTAAGACCTGATCTTGGGAGATGCTCAGCACCTCTTGAAACGTCCTGAATGCCATAAATTTCTTTGGAAGTCAGTGGTCATTGAGGGTTCTCAGCAACTCGGCATGGAAAATATGTTGTTTAGTAGTTAAGCATTGAAGCTCCAATCCTGCAAATTGCTCCGAAGTTTCCTCTGTCCCCATCCTAAACTCTGCCACCAATACCCTTTCCTACTCTCCACATAAAGGCCAGGAAATGCTCCATTACCACCCATCTTCCTTCCATCCACACTCTTGATTATCTGTTAGAGGCCTAGCTTAACCTCTCAGTATCAGCTGGAAGGGAGAGTAGGTAATGCATATGCATAAGGTGGCAGAATGAAAGTTAGTGTAGAGATGCTGGGTGTTTCCAGTCTGTACGTGGGAAGCATATGGGGGGACAGAGGAAAGGTTTATAATGGAACCTTAACTGAGAATTTCCTCAAAAAGAAAAGGAGGACTTGTGGCACCTTAGAGACTAACAAATTTATTTGAGCGCAAGCTTTCGTGAGCTACAGCTCACTTCATTGGATGCTACTTTGAAACCTGAGAATTTCCTGACTTTGTATTGTGTAAATTCTCAATTATAAGGTTCTAATAAATTTAATTTTAAAAGGAATAAATTATTAGCCTTATAGCAACATTAACATTTTTGTGTAGAGGAGTTTAAGCTACAGTGGGAAACATGAGCTTAGAATCTCTGTGAAAAGCAAATAAAACATGAGTGGACACGACTCCAGTGTTTGCAAACAGACATAGTATTTAGTCAGAAAATAAGCTCACCATTAAGGAATTCTTGAATTTGTCAAATTAAGCAGGACTGACAGAACAAGCGTACAGCTGGAAAAGCTTCTGTGACAACTGTACACAACTTGCTCTTCAAGGCTTTGTACAGCGTATCTGCTTTTAGAGGAGTGCATGAAAAAACTGAGGAATAGCGAAAACATTAGTTGTATGCACTAGTATTAAACAAATGTTACATGCCAGTTAAGGAATTTATATAGAGAGGTTGCAAGAGGGTCTAGAATCTAATTTCCTAGCATTCCCAGGTGACTGTTCTGGCAGTTGTGAAGCACTGCCAGATCAGAAAAGTTTTATTTTATTTTATGTTATTTTATTTTAACTCAGAACTCTATGTAAAATATTTATTGCTTTTACTTGTCATTAGGAAGAATAGCTTTCTAAACTAGTGCAAACTTTGCCATTAAATCCCTGCCAGCCCCTTCTGGTGATATGAGTAGTGCATAAGACACCATGGAGTATTTTGCTAAAAATACTGGCAGTGTAGATTACTAATTGTTCCTACAGTTTCACATGGGAAAATGCTTGAGCAGTTTGTTCTTTAGGAAAGAGGCCCAGAGATGTCAAGTGAACTTTGTGTCTCTCTGTTATACTGACAATACATCAGTACTCAAGGAATTGCAAAGTACTTTTCACAGAAGTCTCTCCGTATAATAAATAAATAGTACACGCTCAGAAATTCATTTGTTTAACCTCTGATGTACAGAATCCGATGAAGTGAGCTGTATCTCACGAAAGCTTATGCTCTAATAAATTTGTTAGTCTCTAAGGTGCCACAAGTACTCCTTTTCTTTTTGCGAATACAGACTAACACGGCTGCTACTCTGAAACCAGAAAACTTAGGGCAGCCCATAGGATTTGCTTGGCTGGATCAGACTTTTGGGTCATCTAATTAAGCATCCCACATCAGAAAGTAATTAATATCTGATTCTTCAGAAAGTAACCTCCTCTGCCCATAAAATACCGAGCTTTTTTGTGCAGTGCTTTATGTGGGTGTAGGATAGGGAATTCTTTCCTGATACCAACAGATGATCATTTTATCCCCTGAGGCGGGAGTTTTGATTTCTTTAATTTATCTTCTCTCACAGAGTGATCATGAATTCATCCAGCATCTTTCAAAACCATCTGTTAGACCAGGTTGTCACCTTTTTCTGCCTGCTTTGGCTGGGACAAAGCAGCTGAAAACAACTGAAGATTCCTCTGGTGTGAAGGGATCCTCGGGGGCATAGAGCCTGCATATCTAGCTTTATGCCCTTCCCCTTCCTGGCTCCTGGCATAGTAGGCAATACTGGAGAAAAGAGATATGGCAAGAGTGACTCTGTGCTCCAGCATATCCTAGCTACCAAAATGTCCATTAGGCCTGTGGACAGCCAGGCATAACTCTGAGCAGCCCTGAGGCATCCGTAATTTATGCCAAAAACTGTTTCGGCCCCAGGGTTGGCCCCAAGAACAAAGAGGTACAAAAATGACTGAGATCCAGTTTTACCCCACTCTCCATTTCCATATGCACCAAACACTTCTCTGCCCCAGCTGAGATCTTGCCCATAGTGCTTGAGCTTTACTTATTATACTTACACTATATGTATAGCAGTAAATTCCACAGGTTGTCTGTGTACTGTGTTGTGATGCTCTCCTCAGGGCAGCCCAGAACTATAAGCCATTGTGTTACCCCTCTGCCTTAACAAGAGTGAGCTTTGCTAGAGATTACACTGTGTGTCAGCTTCCTGCCATATTAGTCTGTCTGTTTTACCAGCAAACTCCTCAAGACTCTGCCAGTCTAAACCTTGCTTTGCAAATAGTAATCAGTGAACCCGAGTTCCCCAGAGATGTCTCTCTGTACTCTCCAGTACCTGTCACTGAGCACTCACAGAAATTATTAAATTTACTGCCTCCAGAGAAACAGTATACAGTCAGGTTTCAGAGTGATAGCTGTTTTAGTCTTCAGAGTAGCAGCTGTGTTAGTCTGTATTCTCAAAAAGAAAAGGAGTACTTGTGGCACCTTAGAGACTAACAAATTTATTAGAGCATAAGCTTTCGTGAGCTACAGCTCAATGCATCCGATGAAGTGAGCTGTAGGTCACGAAAGCTTATGCTGTAATAAAGTTGTTAGTCTCTAAGGTGCCACAAGTACTCCTTTTCTTTCTGTGTTAGTCTGTATCAGCAAAACAGTGAGGAGTCCTTGTGGCACCTTAGAGACTAACAAATTTATTTGGGCATAAGCTTTCATAGGCTAAAACCCACTTCATCAGATGTATGGAGTGAAAAATACAGTAAACAGTATATATATTGCAGTACATGAAAAGATGAGAGTTGCCTTACCAAGTTGGGGGTCAGTGCAAATGAGGCCAATTCAATTAAAGTGGACGTTGCCCATTCCCAACAGTTGACAAGAAGGTGTGAGTATCAACAGAGGGAAAATTACTTTTTGTAGTGACCCAGGCACTCCCAGTCTTTATTCAGGCCTAATTTGATGGTGTTCATTTTACAAATTAATTCCAGTTCTGCAGTTTGTCATTGAAGTCTATTTTTGAAGTTTTTTTTGTTAAAGAATTGCCACTTTTAAGTCTGTTATTGAGTGTCCAGGGAGATTGAAGTGCTTTCCTACTGGTTTTTGAATGTTACAATTCTTGACGTCTGATTTGTGTCCATTTATTCTTTTGCGTAGAGACTGTCCGTTTTGGCCAATGTACATGGCAGAGGAGCATTGCTGGCACATGATGGCATATATCACATTGGTAGATGTGCAGGTGAATGAGCCTCTGATGGTGTGGCTGATGTGGTTAGGTCCTATGATGGTGTCCCTTGAATAAATATGTGGACAGAGTTGGCAACGGGGTTTATTGCAGGGATTGGTTCCTGAGTTAGTGTTTTTGTTGTGTGGTGTGTAGTTGCTGGTGAGTATTTGCTTCAGGTTGGGGGGCTGTCTGTAAGCAAGGACTGGCCTGTCTCCCAAGATCTGTGAGAGTGAGGGATTGTCCTTCAGGATAGGTTGTAGATCCTTGATGATGCGCTGGAGAGGTTTTAGTTGGGGGCTGCAGGTGACGGCTAGTGGCGTTCTGTTACTTTCTTTGTTGGGCCTGTCCTGTCATAGGTGACTTCTGGGTACTCTTCTGGCTCTGTCAATCTGTTTCTTCACTTCACCAGATGGGTATTACAGTTTTAAGAATGCTTGATAGAGATCCTGTAGGTGTTTGTCTCTGTCTGAGGGATTGGAGCAAATGTGGTTTTATCTTAGAGCTTAGCTGTAGACAATGGATCGTGTGATGTGGTCTGGATGAAAGCTGGAGGCATGTAGGTAAGTATAGTGGTCAGTAGGTTTCCGGTATAGGGTGGTGGTTATGTGACCATCATTTATTTGCACTGTAGTATCCAGGAAGTGGATCTCTTGTGTGGGCAATCCAGGCTGAGGTTGATGATGGGGTGGAAATTGTTGAAATCCTGCTGGAATTCCTCAAGGGCCTCCTTCCCGTGGGTCCAGATGATGAAGATGTCATCAATGTAGCACAAGTAGAGTAGGGGCGCTAGGGGACAAGAGCTGAGGAAGTATTGTTCTAAGTCAGCCATAAAAATGTTGGCATACTTGGGGCCATGCGGGTACCCATAGCAGTGCTGCTGACTTGAAGGTATAAATTGCCCCAAATCTGAAATAGTGGGTGAGGACAAAGTCACAAAGTTCAGCCACCAGGTTTGCCGTGACATTATCGGGGATACTGTTCCTGAAGGCTTGTAGTCCATTTTTATGTGGAATATTGGGGTAGAGAACTTTTTTGTTAGTCTCTAAGGTGCCACAAGGACTTCTCATTGTTTCTACATCCATAGTTGCTAGGATGGTGTTTTCTGGAAGATCACCAATGGATTGTAGTTTTCTCAGGAAGTCAGTGGTGTGTACAGTCATTTGGTTTAACTGAGGACTCACATTTAATTCAGCATGACAGCACTAAAAGGGTTTATAGTAAAATTAAAAATAAGTTTATTAACAAAGAATAGAAATGTAAGTGATACTAAGCAGAGGTAAGAGAAACAGAAAATGGTTACAAACAAAACGAAAAAAACCCACATGCTTTCTACCCAGTGTCTAAGTCTTAACTTTAGCAAACTATATATTTCTCTAAACAGTTTCTCACTTACAGCAAGTTAGCAGCAGTTCCTGCCCTTCAGGCCAGGAAGATCACCCATTCACATGCTCAGAGGTGCTGAGTGATAGATAATTAAAGGGTTCTCTTACTTTCTTTTCATAGTCCAGTAAGATTTTGAAAAATATTCTTTAAAAAGTAAACCCAGATAAAGTTCCTCTCCCCTGCTGGGTTGTAGACGCCATGCTGTCTTCCTCATCCTGTGGTCAACTTTTTTTTCAATTGGCTTAATCACTTTGTTTACTTTAGATGTAATTGTACTTCCAGTGTCTCTGGCCTCACCTTGCTCAATTAACTTTGGAGACACAGGCAAACAGCTGAAACAACTTCCCTTTGTCTAGGGCAGGCTTGATTTATGACTCCTAAACACATTTTAAGAATATATTTCCAACATGCATATTGTATTCTTTATATACAACCTGTACATACATCATGCATTGATATTCTTGCCCAGTGTGTCACCAGTTTACATATGATACCTTAGAAGATACCTTTTGGACACATATTATGACAACAGTGTGTGTCAGGCCTGATATGAATTACAATATAGTTGGCCCTCTGCCAGTGGGCATTGAGGGGCTCTTAGCATTTCATTTTATTTGTTCTAAATTTTCTCCCTGTTAATTTTGTTGAGTGTCTCCATGTTCTCATAGTATGGACCAGCCTAAAAAGGAGAGAGACTGATGAATGTTCAGTATGAACTTCATAATTTTGAATGTCACCGTGAAATCCCTTCCCCAACTCTTCTCCTTTCCAGGCTCCATAATTCTAGTTGTGACATGCTGATATGAAATATACTTCATATTTCCAACTACTTTAATATTCCATGAAAAATGCCTTTGAAATAGGAATTTCTCCAACTATTCTTCTTCACAACTCAACACCCTATTTAACTGCCCCCTCTGCCTTCTGTTTGTTAAAGAGCTTATATGCAGTGTTGTTGTAGCCGTGTTGGTTCAAAGATTAGAGAGACAGGGTGGGTGAGGGAATATCTTTAATTGGACCAACTTCTGTTGGTGAGAGAGACAAGCTCAGAGCTCTTCTTCATGTCTGGGAAACATACTAGTGTCACAGCTAAACACAAGGTGGAACAAATTGTTTAGCATAAGATTTCAGGGAACCATCCAAGATGAAAGGTTTCAGAGTGGTAGACTTGTTAATCTGTATCAGTAAAAAAAACGAGGAGTACTTATGGCACCTTAGAGACTAACAAATTTATTTGGGCATAAGCTTTCATGGGCTAAAACCCACTTCATTGGATGCATGCAGTGGAAAATACAGAAGGAAGATATATATACACAGAGAACGTGAAAAAATGGGTGTTGCCATATCAACTGTAAAAAGACTAATCAATTAAGGTGGGCTATTATTAGCAGGAGAAAAACTTTTGCAGTGATAATCAGGATGGCCCATTTCAAACAGTTGACAAGAAGGAGTAACAGTAAGAGAAAAATTAGCATGGGGAAATAGTTTTTACTTTGTGTATAACGACCCATCCACACCCAGTCTTTTTTCAAGCCTAATTTAATGGTGTCCAGTTTGCAAATTAATTCCAATTCAGCAGTTTCTTGTTGGAGTGTGTTTTTGAAGTTTTTTTGTTGGAGAATTGCGACTTTTAGGTCTGAAATTGAGTGACCAGGGAGATTGGAGTGTTCTCCGACTGGTTTTTGCATGTTATAATCCTTGACATCTGATTTGTGTCCATTTATTCTTTTGCACAGAGATTGTCTGGTTTGGCCAATGTACATAGTAGAGGGGCATTGCTGGCACCTGATGGCATATATCACATTGGTAGATGTGCAGGTGAACGAGCCTCTGATGGTGTGGCTGATGTGATTAGGCCCTATGATGATGTCCCCTGAATAGATATGTGGACACAGTTGGCAATGGGCTTTGTTGCAAGGATAGGTTTCTGGGTTAGTGTTTTTGTTGTGTGCTGTGTGATTGTTGGTGAGTATTTGCTTCAGGTTGGCGGGCTGTCTGTAAGTGAGGACTGGCTTGTCTCCCAAGATCTGTGAGAGTGAGGTATCGTCTTTCAGGATAGGTTGTAGATCCTTGATGATGCACTGGAGAGGTTTTAGTTGGGGGCTGCAGGTGACGGCTAGTGGCGTTCTGTTACTTTCTTTGTTGGGCCTGTCCTGTCGTAGGTGACTTCTGGGTACTCTTCTGGCTCTGTCAATCTGTTTCTTCACTTCACCAGTTTATTGTAGTTGTAGGAATGCATGATAGAGATCTTGTAGGTGTTTGTCTCTGTCTGAGGGATTGGAGCAAATGCGGTTGTATCTTAGAGTTTGGCTGTAGACAATGGATCGTGTGATGTGGTCTGGATGAAAGTGAAGTGACCCATTAACACCCCTCCAGGAGGGAAAGGAAGTGGGAGGGGAAGGCAGCTGTGGGGGGTGGGGGAGTTGTTAGTGGGTTATAGATTGTTGTAATACATCATAAATCCAGTTTCTTTATTCAGTCCGTGATTTAGCAAAGTTATGAATTTAAGCTTCCAACCTTATCTTTTGAAGGTGTTGTTCAGGTTTCCTTTGAGGAGGAGGACTTATAGGTCAGATATAAAGTGATCGCTTCACCTGCAGGTGAAGATGCTCTCTTTAATAAACTTGCATACTCTTCCTGTGGTAGCAGTGTCCCTTGCAAGGGGTGTACCTGCTCTGCTGCTGTCTGTTATGCCAAGTACTCCTTCCTCATTCTTGCCTCTTGTACCAGGTGTGTCATGAGGTTGGTTCCATGGTGATTTTAGTAAAACATCAGCAAATCAAAGAAGCTGAGCTGAGCTGATGGAGTTAAGACCCAGGAGCCAAACAGTTAAAGTATTTGGAAGAGCCTCATGAGCATGTTAAATAATAAAGAAATAGAGACTCACATGAGCACAACATGCTTCCTCTCTTCCAACCCCCCCTCGTCCCCCCCCCAAAATAAAACACTGCTCAGACACACTCTGATGCTTAGTCTGCATGTTCCTGGCCGGACACACTTGGCCTGGAGCCATAGGTGTGATGATGCTGTCTGTGGCAAGCTTCTCTCAGAGTTCTGTGCAGAGCAGAAATCCAAGGGGCTTTTTGAGCTGAAATCTGAGCAGGAGTTAATGATGGTAAAAAGATCGGCTCCAGCTGAGGCCTGTCCATGGATTCTACTGTATAGCCACAACAAAGTGGAGTTGAGAGCAGCACCACTCCTAAGAGAGTTCTGGTGGAGGTAGAGACTGGGCAACTGTGCAATGTGGAATGCCAGAGGACTGAAGGGAGTCCTTTTCTGCAGATAGATCTTTGAATCTGCTGAGTTTACGGGCCTCCTCTGTGAGTTGCCACAATCTCCTCCACACTGAGAGAAGGATCAGAAATGCTAAAACAGCTGAGCTTTCTAATCCTTCTGCAGGACTGTTTGAGGGAGTATGGCATCTAACAGTAAACCAGTAGATGCACAAACCATGTCCTCTGTTGGAAAAGCTTACTGCAACAGTGAGTGCAACAGTGAGGAATTTCTGATTTATTGTGAGGATAACGTCACTCAAATTTGGAGGAAACTACCTCCATGGAAGCAGGACAGTTTCTGTGGGAGACAAATATGAGGGCTTCTCTGTGGTTGTTGTGGCAGGGACACTCACTGAGGTTCTGGATGTTCTTGGGGAGCTTTAGGCTAGCACTTTACGCCTTTTTACCTCTCATCTAATAAAATCTAGTGGGAACAAAATACATTCCATACATTTTATTGGACCCAGTGCACTTAAAACTGTAGTTTAAAAATCAGTTTAACAAATACTTAAAACTCAGTTTTGTATTAATACAGTGTCCTCTTTTAAAGAAGAAAATGATTAAATGCACTAAGACTGAGTTTGATCCCCTCTCTGTAAGTGCACATGGCCAATTAAACCGTGTTGTGCCCACTTACATCACATCTGAATTTGACCCAGTGAGTGGGAATATTGTAATTCCTACATCTCTGTGTTAAGTGTCTAAAAATATTTCGACACTTAACTCCCATTGAAATAAATGGGAATTAGGTGGCCAAATACCTTTGAAGATCAGGGACTACATGCTTGTGTTTTTCCTAAAACACATAAATAGAGGTGGACTCACACATATTGTCTTCCCATAAATCATTTCCCTGCCATTAATGTTATTCTCCAGATTAAAACAAAATAAACAAAGAACGCTGTAACTTTTTAATGTTAAAATTTCTCCAATACGTGGGGACCAACTAATTGCTTTCTGCTCCCCTATCCTCTTCTTAATACAGGCGCAAAGGACAACCCATATTGTATAAAGAAGAATGTCAGTATGCATGTGCATGTTGACTGTTGGAGCTTTTGGTTATTTTGAGCCTGATCCAGTGAGGTATTGAGTGCCTCTTGCAAAGTATGGAATGCATTCAGTTCGTATTATTTAGCATTTCACAGGATTTAGCCCTATGACCAAGATCTTCAGAAGTGACTAAATATTTTGGGTGCCCAACTTTATAAAGGAGCCTGATTTTCAGAGGGTGTGTGCTCAGCATTTTCTGAAAATCAGACCCCATTAAGACATTTGACATTGGGCACTTAAAATCGCTAGTTACTTTTTACAGTTTTTTTCCTAAGAGTGTAAACAGCATGACTATGAAAAAAAAAATGTTACATTAATCTCACTATATACATGTCCTTGATTGCAGTGTGCATCAAGAGCAAAGTTCATCCCTGTGCAGAGTCCTAGCGCAAAGCTTATGTAGTAGTTAAGACTTCAAAATAATGCTTCAGTTAGATTTAACTAGTGTGTAGGTCTTGGGCTGTGTCTCAGTTCAAGGGCGAATTCCACCCTGAGTGCAGATTTTTTTGTTACTGTAAACAATGCAAGTGTTACATGCAATCCGGAGTGATTTGAAGCTACTGGAAGAAATTCATTTAGAATATATTGGAAGAGGGCCATTGTGATGTGGAGAACATGCTGCCAAAGTACTGACTGGAAGCATTTCCACACCGTGTCATCTGCCTTACTTTCTGCGAGTTTACATCTATTTCTTCTTATCTTTACAGAAAGTGCTGACGGGGGTAGATGATCTGCAGCAAGTGAAGGCCCTAGAGATGCGTGTGGACACAAGAGAGAACAGCTTGGGAAACTTTGGTGAGAAAACACTTCATCCTGTACTTAATCTCTTACTCTTTTATTTATTTTGGCGTGAAGGAGAAGCATGCTGAACATGAGGGGCTGGTGGCTCAGAAAGCAGTGGAATGTGTGAAATACAGTCTTGTTAGAGATTTTCTTAAAACACAGGCATCAGTCATCATCTTATCAGCTTTTTACTGTGAAGAGCTGAATAATAGAACCATAAATATATATAAATGTGATGAACAATACCAGTTCAATTTCAGCTCCATTCGGTTTGCGCTGCTTGTAGCTGGGCAATAAGATTTAGCTGATTTTGTTTGTCTCTAAGGTGCCACAAGTACTCCTTTTCTTTTTGTTTTTCTGGTGTCTCATGCCTGATTTTATGTTGCTAGGATGAATAATGCTGCACTCAAAGGAAAACAAATAGGAAAATTCCAGTCTAGATTAATTACCACTATTCCTGGATGTGATTGTTCAGAGACCTGTGAGCCAACTTCAAAATTACGAACTGCAGTAATCTTGAAGAGCTGCATTCAACACCCATAGTCTTTAAACTAGTGTGTGCAAGGTTTTCTGGTTCATTAAGGCTGCTTTATGCTACTCCAGGTGGACAAAACAGCCTAAACTCATCTTAACTGCCCAGTAGAAGATTTTACTTGTAAATTGAAATCTTCTAGTGGCGATAGGTCCATCCTTTTGGCCCCTGATATAAGAGATGTCTGGGAGAAAGGGGGTACAGATAGAGGCCTCTGTGTTCTCCGGCCGGTGGAACAGCCCCCTGGGGCAATATGAGATGGGGTGAAAAGATTGTGCAATTCTGAGGCTGCTGATCAGATCAGGAGCTGCACAGTTCCAAGCTTTTTTGGCCACCTTTGCCTCCCCATTCATTCTGCAAAATGCTCATCTTAGCAAGATCAGGCGGTCAGTCCCTTTATTCTTCAATCGATCTATGGTACCAGATGCAACAGAACTAATTTTCTCTTGTCCAGTTGTAATCATTGACAAGTCCAGTGACCAAGGTAGATTTGATATCTCACTGCTAAAGAGATTGGAAGATCTCAGCTCATGCTGGCCTGGTTTCTTTTGCATAGAGTCAGTCTGTATCTGCTTACAGTACTTAACTATCTCATCCAGTCCTGTTAAAAATGGCATATCTAACTATGCTAGAGAATGGACTTGAAAGAAATTCTATGTGCTCCACAATTTTGATGAATGCTGTCAATACTTGTCACTTATTGGTCTTCTCCCTGTGAATGTCAATGGGCTTGAGAAAAAGGAAGTAAGGTACTTTGAGAAAACTTCTTGTATAGGAAGGTTTACATTGAGCTTGTCAGCGCCCATCCTCCAATTCTTGTTTAGCCCTTTCTTTCAGCAACACTCTGATTCTTATCATCACCAAAAACATCTCCTCTACCGTGTTCCAACACAGAAACTATGGTACAGTGGGATGGTCTCGCTCCCTGTAGCCAGAGACCAACTCCAGGAAGTGGATGGCACTGGCAGGGTATTTTCAGTCAAGGAACTTGTTCTCACTTGCAGTCCACCAAATTCTGTGGATGGCCACCTTTAATATGCGAAGGATGATCTTTTGAAGGAAGCCTTTTGATTTGGCAGAGATTTTTAGATAGGGATTGAGAAGTAAGGTGGTACGAGAATTGTGTTGATTTGTCCAGCCATTTTGCACCCTTTTCTTTGATAATTTTGATGCCCGGATCTTTTTATGACATGCATATGATAATTTAGTACATAATTAAACCATCTCCTTTGTAGCACTCCATAATGCACTCAGATTTCCCTAATGGAGATGATGCATTGCGGGGGCATGCAGGGGCATGTGCCCACCCAGATTTTCTGCTTGGCTTGTATTGAACATGCTCACACAGAGTGAACATGCTCAGTAACCCTGCTGAAACCAGCTGCCCTCACTCTGCCCCTCCAATATCAGCAGACACTGGTCATCTCCCTAAGGAAATTTCCTTTTGCCTTTCCCATTCTTTTCTTCCCCAAAGTTGAGTTTCCATTCAGCCATATTTTTCCGTTGTGTGTGACAAGCCAGTTACAAGATGTACATCCTCCATGCCTTTTCTGGTTGTTTTAATGTGTAGCCCCTTCCATTGCCTGCTTCAGTCTTTATCTCTGCTGTCTGTTCTTCCTCATATGCTCATGCAAAAAAAAATTATCTGTTTATTAGATTTTCCCAATCATTCTGGCTAGAAAGAAAGAACAAAGAAAACTGTTTATTTACCATCTCACTGTTCTCTTTTCCTCTCTCATGTGTTCCCTTCAGGTCATGGTTCCCTTTCCTTCCTAGTACTGGAATAAATCTGTCACTCTCCAGTCCCTTCCGATAGACTTTTGCTAACTTCTCTCGATATAGCGAACTATCTCTGGGTTGCATGCAGACACTGTTTAGTCCAAGTCTACACAGAGAGCTGGCCTTTGGATCCAACAAATCCCATAGCTGTAAGTTGCCAATGACTTTAAGTAATGCAAAATATCAAGCCAATCTGAACTGTAATTTTTCATGAGTAAGTTTTTAGCTCTTTCCTTCTGAAAACACCCTGGAAAATGGCAATAGGTGGCTAGGTTGGAAAGTTTGCCACTTGGATTATTCTTAAATTTCACTGGTCATTCATTATCTCTCTCCACCTGACAGCTATCTGAGGCTGGGTTTTTTTCTGTTTGTTTGTTTTTTGGACCTGTGGAATGGGGCCTGGGTTTGTAGGGTTATCCCAAGACAATTTGCCTTTGTGGAAGGGGCAGTGCCACCTAGGCTTCCTGTGAAGGTGCCAGACTCAGTACAAATAACTGCCCAACCAATTGCACTTGAATCACTTCTCTGCTGAGCAGCTATTGTGGCCTCTGGTAACTAATCTGAGAGACAGAATAGGCTAAGTAAGCTAGTCATGCATTCTAAACCTGACTATGACATTGATTTTCTCTGTGGCCTTAATCAGGTCACTTAACCTCTCTGCTATATAAAGTCACCAGACTGTACATGAAACCCTCCAGTAGCGAAAACCCCAGCAGCCCCCAAATCCACAATTTGTATGGAGAATTTCCTCTTGAAAATTTTAAAGTATTCATAGCTATGTATGGACCCCAGCAGAAGCACTCAAGATCCACATCTCCGAGAGCACAAGGTTAGGGGTGACCTAAAGATCTCCCCTGTTATATAAAATTGGTCTGTTCAGTTTTGGGGAATGGAGGACTTTAATGAATAATCCAGTCGACCTTCTCTTGAGTTGTCAGACCAGCCCTCTGCACAGTGATATGATCATAGTGGAGACGAGCTGGTTATATTTCTCAAAGAAAGGGTGTGTGCAAAAGTATTATAAGATAGATCCTTGCAAAAATGTTGTCACATGGACTATTTTAAAGTAATTATGGGCTTTATGTCAGCAGTTGAAAATTAAGCCCCATTATTGTTTCAGGTTGTTGCTGAAGTCTCTGGTGCTTTATTTTCTATGTGTCTTGTTGAATGGCACGCAAAAAATTGAACTCTCCTGGAAGTCTCTTTTCAAGGTCCACAGCATTTGGATTTACTTGTGCACTCTTCTTTATTTGCATGTGGTGTTTAGTTTAGAGTAAAGAAGATAGACTATTTTTTTCTATGTGTTTACCCCTTCAATTTTGATTGCTGATAGATCTGAACTGTATTCATGACCAACCTGTAGAAATCCCTGTTTAAAGTAATGGTGGATACATTCATCTAAGACATTACATGGCTTCTCTTCTGCCTATGTGATTTTAATCAAGTTGCCCACAATGCTGTGCATTCTGTTTCAATTGTTGCCTTCTGGCAGCCATTCTAAGTTGGATCCATTCTTGGATCTATGCGTAATGAGTCAGGATCATTGAAACACTTAGACAGACAATGAACTCTTAACATAAATGAAGCAATTGTATATGTATTATTAAAACTTAAAGGGAGAGCCTGTAGTATTGGAGAGAGATGTTGTAAAATACCCCATATAGCTTTACAATGCCCCATATGGCATCAAACTGATGATGCTTTTCTTATGGTTTGGAGAAAGGGTTCTGTCTGCAAAGTGACTGGAGGTTTGTATTGGGAAATTCTCCCTGTCTAGTGGAATTTCCGCTGGTAGAAAACTGGTGGAGATAGAACCATGCCACGTCTGTTGCTCAACTCTACCAGCTTCTGTGTCTGTCACTTAAATAGAACATTTGTTTTTGACAATTAAAAGGGGCTCTAGCGTACTGTGTTTTATAAAATATGTCATACAACTACACCATATAGTGAAACCAGGATGCCCATAGACACCATTTTAAAGTCTTTCCTTCATCTATGGTAACTAAAACAAAATACATTGGACTGAATTATAAGATCTAGAATTATTTAGAGATGGTGGCTGAGATACAGAATTTGTACCTGTATCCAAATTGCTCCAAGGTTTAGAGGAGTTTGGTTTTGTGGTTTTGGTTCAGAACTGCCTCTAGAAATAAGTGAAAAAGAAAATGTTCAATGGGATGAGAGTGAAAAATTTAAAATAATTAAATAAAGGTTGCTCATGATTATGAAACTTACAAAACCAAGCAGTAAACAATAGATTATATGCAGAAAACACATGAAAGTAGATAACAAAACAAAGTAGGATTTTGGGGATCTTGGTCAATGCAATTATAAC
The DNA here is from genome assembly GCF_009764565.3 of Dermochelys coriacea. Lineage (NCBI taxonomy): Eukaryota > Metazoa > Chordata > Testudines > Dermochelyidae > Dermochelys > Dermochelys coriacea. Next base: position 16,332,536 of record NC_050073.1, read on the forward strand.
TAAGGCTACGTTTTAGTCACAAGCATTTTTAGTAAAAGTCATGGACAGGTCATGGGCAGTAAATGTGAGGAGGAGGTGGGCAGTGGCCCAAGACTTCCCCAGCAGCGGCCAGTGAGGCTGGCCCAGGGGATGCCCGAGCTCCTCAGGCAGCCCCTGGGCCAGCCGCTGCAGAAGTCCCGGAGGTCCCAGAAAGTCACAGAATCCGTGATCTTTGTGACCAACCTGCAGCCTTAATTATAACATGATTGGCTTGTGACAAATAAAATGGCACCTTTTGCTGATTGGGTCAAAAATCACAGTTAGAAGAAATACAGTAAGGGGATTTCAGTTCCTCAAATGAAGTATGACTTGGCTGTAAGACACATATACTGCAATTCCATCACCAGTTATTATGCAATAGGCAACAGTGTAGAGAGAGATGTAGACGAGAGGATCAAGAGCGAACTATAAAAAACACGGGGATATGTTGCACACATGGAGATAATGTAACTCTTTCTTAACTCTTCAGAATAAGTCATTAATCGGACAGAGCAACACATGATCACCTCCAGGCATACCTTGTGTTAATGTTTGATCTTGTCGGGAATGATGCCACAGGGTGCTTTTCAGAGGGGAGTTTCAAAGGTTGTAACTGTGAAACCACTGCAGCTAACATGCAAGTTTTTAATGAGAGAATGCAGAGGCTGGAATGTTGCACAACTGAAATAATGTAATTAACTTTTCAGACATTGTCTAGTGTGTTAGAGGTGGTCTAGACGAGTGAGAAGTGCATCTGAAAAATCTGTGGGCTGCTTGAGCTTGTGAGGTCAGACATATGTTTCCTATGTTCTGTAACCAGTTCTACAAAATGATTCTTTATTCTGATCCTGCAGGTGCTTATCTCCCTAATCTAAGACAACTGAAATTGAACAACAGTTTACTCGTATCTGTGAGGTAAGAAAGAAACCCATAATTGGAATAAACATGAGGAATATAACACCTTTCCTTTCCCTGTTTGGGTGGTAAAATGTTCATTTCTGCTGCCTTTATTCCCTGCCACCCCTTAAAAGCAGTGTAGGAAAATTCTATACATGTCTAATAACCTCCAGATTTAGGGCCAGAACCTCAGCTGGTATAAATCAACGTAGCTCCAGTGATGTCAATGGTGTTACACTGGTATACCCTAACTGAGAATCTGGGGTGAAATCCTGGCCTCACTGAAGTCAAAGGGAATTTTGTCACTGACTTCAATGGGGACAGGATTTCATCCCAGTCTGTAGTCAGGGTTAGATGGGTTATTGTGGTGGGGTATATAAGCCCCATACTGGGACTGAAGAGGTTAAGGAGCAAATCTGGCCCAAGGCGACCCTGCCCACCCCACCTTCAGAGCATGCTACAGATGGAGGTGGGGCTTAAAAGGGAGCCAGACAGCTCAGCAAATTCCTGGCAGGGCAGGGAGATAGACCTAACCTGAGAACTCCTAAAGAAGGATGCTCCAGAAGCCTTTCCCTGGGAATAAGAGCCTGCCTTCTGAGCCCAGAGGGGTGGAAGGTTCCGTTACTCATTCTTCACTAACTTGTGTCAAACTATAAGTCTTTATTGAGAGAGCAGGCATTAGGAAGTGGCCCAGAGAGGCAGCCTTAAGGCATTCCTGGGTGCTGAACATTGCTGCCTCTTACAGGGTCCTGAGCTGGGTCCTGGGCTGGGGTCCAGTGGAGTGACAGGGCCAGCGCTGCCCTACCAACCATCCTTGTTATGAAGAGCATGAAAACCCTCACTTCCAAACTCACCCTTGGGGAAGCAAGGGCGGGGTAGAGACTTTGAAAACACTGCAACTGGGACTGGATTCCTGCAAGGGGTCAACAGATAGACTGATGTTCCCCCCAGTTGTGAGGGCGTGGGACCCAATATCTTCCTTGGAGCCTAATTAGTGACCTGACCAGAGTGTCAAGTCAATACCCAACAAAAGGCAGACCCCAAGGGGCATGAAAATGACCAGTGAGAGACACTGGAGGCGGGGTGAGTAGAGACTTAATATCCTAAACATTAGGTGACACCAGCAGTGAGCACTGCCCATCACAACTTGATGGAGAATGTGGTCTCTCATCCCAGGTCTTCTATAAGGCCTTGTGTGGGGGGGAGGGGAAGCATGGATATAGACAAATTGATGAAGTGGCTGATAGACAGCCAACCACTTCAGGCCTCCCAACAACAGCAGGAACAGAACCAGCTATTTCAACAAATGGCCACCCAACAGTAAGCAGCACAACATCAACAGCAAGAACAACAGATCATCTGGGAGGTTGAGATGAAACAGCAAGAGCAGCAATAATGCCTGGTCAAGCAGGTGGCAACCCTTTTACAACCACGAGGGGCTAGCAGCTAGGATGCTGAACCACACCCCAGCCCCAAGGCTTCTCATAAAACACACAAAGATAGGACTTTGGGACATCCTGGATGCTTTCCTCTTCAGTTTTGAGAGGGTCACCACAGCAGCTCGATGACCATCTGTACACTGGGCTATTTTACTGGCACCTTATCTTACTGGGCCAGCTCAAGCTGTGTATTGGAGCCTCAGCTCTGTGGACACACAAGACTATGCACAGGGCAAGGTGGCTATTTTAGACATCTTTGATATCAATGCCAAGACCCACTGACAGCACTTTCTCCAGGAAAAATTTCCACTGGGGGCCTTACCTTATGCTGCAGCCCAGAGATTTAAAGAATACTGTTAGTGGTGGCGCTGGTGGCTGAGCAGGTCATGCTGGAGCAATTTTCGGAAATTCTCCTGGCTGGGGGATGGGAGCAGGTGCTGCGGCACAGGCCTGAGACATTGGCCCTCACAGTACAGCTGTCAGAAAACTATGGCAGCTGCATGCCCAGCCAGTGAAATACCCAGGCCCAAAGATGCTCATTAAGATCTACACACTGTGTAGACTACGGATCTCTCGGCCTGGCAATGGGAGCAAGCTCCGAGGAACCAAATACAAAGCTTAGTCCACTTAGTCCACAGTTATGGCAAGACCTCAGAAGCCTGGTCTCACTGGGAACAAAGGGTTTAGGAAAAACCCAATCCTGAGGGAAGGCCCCCCTCAGACACCCAACTTCCCCTAAGGCAGTCAAGGAACAGGGCACGTCCCTTGATCAGAAGTTGTTTTTCACGTGGACAGTGAGGACATTTCTGCCATGACTGCCTCTTCATGGTTAGCAACTCTGAACAGGCTTGGACGACATGGCTAGGAAAAGAGGCCTGATCAAGATATTAGTTCCTGTGTGGGCTAATGGGGTAGAAGTACCGGGAACTAATATAACAACCCCCTGGAGTCAGAGAGGCAGAAGATCCGAGCAAAGGGAGCTTCCAGCAGGAGCTGTGCCCTCCCTGTATTCAGGGGAAGCAGAGGATCTCACACTCCCTAGACTTAAACTTACTGGCGGCCGATGTAGTTTTTATAGCAGTCAGAAAGACAATCCAACTCTGAGCAGGGCGTATGACCAACTTGCCAGTATAAATTGGTGAGATGATAAATACATGACAGATGAAGTAGTGGCTTTTATTTGAACTCAAAGAGGGGAGACTGTATCAGGTGGCGAAGGACCCCCAAACCAGAGAAGTAAGGAGTACAACTTCTTGCCCTGAAGAAACTCTGCTGCAAAGTACTACACTGGCACATGCAATACCTTGAGGGAGACAAATGGGGCGAGAGAAGACTCTTAAAAGGGTGGCCCTCAAATTTTATTGTCAGGGGAACAAAAAGGGACTATTGCTCATTGTGCCCAGCGTGCCAATGGACAGGCCCCCAAAAGTTCCACCATGGGCGGGCGCATGAACTGCTGGCTGGGGGAGGCTAGTGCCAAGCCTCGCCCCTTCCACCTGAGGCGCTGCCCCGCCCCCTCTGGAGCCCAGAGCCCCAGCAACACAGCCACTGACCCCTGCCACAGGCTAGTGCCCTCAGCCCCGGAGTGCCTGGAGGGAGGGCTGTTGGCGTCACTTCAGCCCCCCCAACCCCGGAGCATCGGGAGGGCAGGCGGCATGGCCCCAGCCCCTGGAGTCGGGCCGCAGAGCGGAAGCCGGGGCCTTGGGGTGGAGCATGGGTGGGGCCATGCTTGGCTGTTTGGGGAGGCAGAGCCTTCCCCAGCCTATGATACCCGCCACTCATGAGTTCCACTACTCCCTCTCCCTTTGAGAGGATCAGTATGGACCTGATGGGACCACTGAATAGAGTGTGGCCAGGTACCAGTGCATTCTGGTGATAATGGATTATGTCACATGGTGCCCAGAGGCCATCTCCCTTTGCACAACCACTGCGGCTACTATCACCACCAAATCAATGAAGGTTTTTGCACAGGTGGATAATGAAGGAGATATTGACTGACCAGGGGATCAGCTTTACTTCAAAGCTAATGGGGGAATTATGTGACTTCTTGAAAATCAAGGCCTTAAAGACATCAGTCTATCACCCTCAGACAGATGAGCTGGTAGAATGCTTCTGTAAGATACTGAAAGAGATGCTTAAGAAATTTATGACCTTGGATCCGTCATTAGTAGTGGTTGTTCCCACCCTGCCTTTTCGCTATCGGCGAAGTACCACAGGCATCTATGAGGTTATCCCCATTAAAGAAAAGAAATCTTACTAATAAATTAAGCAGATTTGATGAGATTAAGAGTATGGATGACATGGAGCCCTATGATGTCATTTGTATGGAGTCAATTTCAGGCACAAAATGCTCATTCAATCACAAATGTCCTTATAAATAAGGGTTCTGAGTCAACAGGAAAACAGTTAAACAAACAGTACTTAGTATGAAAGGTGAGGAGTTTCATTTTTATGTATTTAGTTTTCCTTGTCCCCTTATTAATTATTAGATACAGTATTTGTGGTTTAAATAAAGCCTGTTTTCATCCTGGCCCATCTTTACCTATTTGTTTGAAATGCTGAAACTACATTACTTCAATCGTTTTCATAGCAACCTGCTGTTAAATCATAAGCATAGGATTACAATTTTGCTGCAGGATTGCATAGGAGGAAAAAATATATGGTGAAAGGAATGATTTTGTTGAAACCATTTTTGCCAATATCCAAGGGCAAGTTTTGAATTAAACTTGCATTCTAATTTGCCTCAGTCAGAAAATCCCTTTTTAAACAAAACAGACTTTCCAAAATTTTTCTCCATAATATTATTCCATAGTAGAGATTTTGTAGAATGTTTGAAGGAAATTGAACAGTGCATAAATGTAATATTAGGGTTCCAAAAATGTGGCATTTTTCAATTCAGGTATTTTGTTCTGTTTTTTGCCTGAAATGTTTCAAAACCGGGATGGCCTAGGCACTCAAAATGTGTTTTACTCTATTGCCCTTCATAGGGAATGGTGCCTTTTGCTCCTTTTGGAGAGTTGGGAGGACAAATTAGGTATAAAAGGGGATTAATTGGAAGAGGTTTGGCCTCCCAATTTGTGAGAACAGTTGTGGGCACAGGTGTTTCCAAGCTAGGAGTCGCAAAAAAGAAAAGGAGTACTTGTGGCACCTTAGAGACTAACAAATTTATTTGAGCATAAGCTTCGTGAGCTACAGCTCACTTCATCGGATGCACTCGGTGGAAAATACAGTGGGGAGATTTATATATACACACAGAGAACATGAAACAGTGGGTTTTATCATACACACTGTAAGGAGAGTGATCACTTAAGATGAGCTATTACCAGCAAGAAGGAGGGGGGAAGGAGGAAAACCTTTTGTGGTGATAATCAAGGTGAGCCATTTCTAGCAGTTAACAAGAACGTCTGAGGAACAGTCTGGGGTGGGGTGGGGGGAGAAATAACATGGGGAAACAGTTTTACTTTATGTAATGACCCATCCACTCCCAATCTCTATTCAAACCTAAGTTAATTGTATCCAGTTTGCAAATTAATTCCAATTCAGCAGTCTCTCGTCGGAGTCTGTTTTTGAAGTTTTTTTGTTGAAGGATAGCCACTCTCAGGTCTGTAATCGTGTGATCGGAGAGATTGAAGTGTTCTCCGACTGGTTTTTGAATGTTATAATTCTTGACGTCTGATTTGTGTCCATTTATTCTTTTATGTAGAGACTTTCCAGTTTGACCAATGAACATGGCAGAGTGGCATTGCTGGCACATGATGGCATATATCACATTGGTAGATGCGCAGGTGAACGAGCCTCTGATAGTGTGGCTGATGTGATTAGGCCTTATGATGGTGTCCCCTGAATAGATATATGGACAGAGTTGGCAACGGGCTTTGTTGCAAGCTAGTAGTTTACATCAAGGTGTCACAGACATACTGCTTTAAAATACCTGGGTGAAAATATGTAATTAATTTAAGAGAAACAAACCTCAATAGAAACTTAGGATTTTGAGCTCATGAAAAGTGCTAGATTGACATTTCTGGATAGCAGAATTTAGCACATGTATTAATGACCTCTCTGCAGGGCAGTAGAGAATCAGGGGCATTGTCACTCTGGAGCTATTAGCAGAAACACAAGTAATTGAAATGAACACTGTGTATTTGCAGGATACACTCTATTAGGTCATTTACGAATTTGCTGTGAACTCTCTGCTTGGCCTTTGCCTGTTGTTGTTATTTTGTCTTTTGGAATTGTTTGGTATTTAGAACTGATCAAAAAAGCATAGCATTTTTTAGTAAAATGTAAACAAATATTTGCATTTATTTTAAATTTTCCCTCAAAGATTTGGTTTATAACCAAAAAAACAAAAATGTTCAGTTCTTAAAAATAATTTTTGATAAAAGGTTTCAGATTTTAAAAACTGAATTTGTCCCCAAACATGAAATATTTTATCATTAAAAAAAAAGGAAAATTTTGCCCAAAATGAATTTTTTTGTTTTGGGCAAAAAGCAACTTTTCCTCAAAAGTTTTGATGAAAGTATTTCAACCAGCTCTATTGGTTTTGCCTTTAGGCCCCCATTCAAGAAATATTTTATCAAAATTGTTTTTCATTGGAAAAAAATGAAAATTTTGCCCAAAATGAAGATTTTTGTTTTGAGTAAAAAGCAACTTTTCCTCAAAAGTTTTGATGAAAATATTTCAACCAGCTCTATCGGTTTTGCATTTAGGCCCCCATTCAAGAAAGGATTTAAGTATGTCCTTAAGTCCCATTGACTTGAATTGAAGCTTTAGGGAGATTTTGCTCTTGTCTCTGTACTTGAGGAATCCAACTCCTGGCATGAAAAGATTTAACAAAATAATTCCTGACACCTGACATTCTTTTGGTCTTGGAAACTAGTGAGAGTTAGTCTTAAATTTAGCAGTAATTTGATCAAATACAATTCATAACTGTTTTGGCATGGATATCTGCTTTAATGTTATCTATGACACTTGCCAGGCTCAGAAGTACCAGCAGAAGCCAGCCCACACCTCTTTTAAATAAACATGTCTTCTACATGTCAATTAAATGAAATTACAGGGAGTAGGCAAAGGAGGGACTAGAACCTGGCAGTGTTCCCAGAGCAGAATTCTGCTAGCTGAGTTAAAAAAAGCAGCTCTGCTAGTCCAACACAGCAGTGGCTTTCAGACATTAGAGCTCAGTGGTTTAAGCATTGGCCTGCTCAACCCAGGGTTGTGAGTTCAATCCTTGAGGGGGCCATTTAGGGATCTGGGGCAAAAATTGGGGATTGGAGCAGCGGGTTGGACTAGATGACCTCCTGAGGTCCCTTCCAATCCTGATATTCTATGATTCTGTATTACTTCCAGTCTCCAGCCTTGGGATAAACTGGGAGTACTTAAGGGCAAAGCCCACACATGCACGGTGTGTCTACTTGAACTATATTTTTGGGCATCTGTATTGTGTCAATATAATACCTGTTATTACAACATCCTAAAATAAGATGCTATCATGGGAGCAGCTATGACTGCGATAGTTAATGTTGCATAATGGTTTCCATCCTAAAGCTCCGTTTTTAGTCACTCATAGTCAAAGAAATTTCACTTTTGGGATTGAGATTTTCCATGCTTGGTCTCTGTCCAAAAGGTGATTCTTTTTCTTAAAGAGCAAATAAGAGATTGTATATTTTTGAGTATGAGGACAGTGGGGGAGAAATGTACTTTTCTCATTATAAAAATAATTCCTATGAACCTTTTTGAATAGACATAAAGCCAGAATGGTTGGGAATAGGAAGCTGAAAACTATTTTTAGAGATAAATTCCAAGCTGTTAAAGATAGACTGGACCACTGTTAGAACAATGAAAATACAGTGAGTATATCATAGAAGTGTAGGGCTGGAAGGGATCTTGAGAAGTCATCCAGTCCAGCCCCCAGCACTCAGGCAGGACAAGTAAACCTAGACCATCCCTGACAGGACTTTGTCTAACCTGTTCTTACAAACCTCCAGTGATGGGGATTCCACAACCTCCCTTAGAATTAGAAATTGAACTATCCTTGCAATTAGAATTTTTTTCCGAATATCTAACTAAATCTCCCTTGCTGAAGATTAAGCTCATTCCTTCTTGTCCTACCTTCAGTGGACTTGGAGAACAATTGATCACAGTCCTCTTTAATACAATCCTTAGCATTATGAAGACTGGAATTTTTTTCCCAGATGTTGCACATGTCTCTAATGTGATAGAAAGAATATCAGATACTATATTGTATGATATGACAAATAGTTTGTGGTCATGTAATTAAAGAGTGTATCATAATTCATGCACATGAGGAGGCATGATGCATATTGCCACTTTCCAACTTGTGTGCTTATCTAGGCAACCTTAAATTTCTCTTAATGTAGGTTTTGTCTGGAATTTCCTATTTTTTTAAGATGGGAAATAATAAAAGCATTTTTTAAAATCTGAAAACAAGAAAAGGCCACTTCTGGAAATCAAACCATGTATATTTAGGTGCTTAAATGAGAATTTAGGAACCTACCTGTGGGTACCCATTTTTAAAAATCTTGGCATTTAGGTCATCTACCTCACACTGGAGTTAAAATTGTGAGTGTGATTGTGAGGTAATAGAGGTTGGTTATGTAGTATGTTGGAATTGAAAAGGAGTTTGATGTGGAGCTGAGGAATCATTTGAAGAGGCTGACATTTCATTGGTATGTCTCGTGAGTTGAGGTTGATTGTTGGCTTAAAATGTGATTTCCGGGAATTTTTATGATTCCATTGGTAGGGAATGTAACTGAGCAGCCTTAGCCATAAGTTAATGAGTTGTCTTTTTTGTGGGGGTAGTTTATAAAGTTTGCATTACTTTGGGATACCTCCGAATGGAAGGCACTATATAACTGCAAGCTATTATTATATATCATATAGATGGTCAATAAGTTCCGGTTTATTTGCCAAATATGTGCATTTTTTCAGTTTCAATGTTTTTCCTACAGATCTCTTTCAAAAATGGAAATACTTTTTGAGAATATAGTATATGATGAAAAGGAATTACTTCAGGTCCTTGTTAATTTGCTACATTACACTGATTTTATGAGGTTCTCACTTATTACCTCCATCCTTCTCGTATCAGCCAAGAAACTCTAGATTTATGAACTGATAATTAAGGAAGAAACATGGAACCTATTCTGAAGAGTGTGAGTTAAAAGACTCTCTTTCACGGTTTTGTGATGACACGTTACTTGTCTTCCTAATGATTACAGCAAAAAGAACTATATTTCAAAACTAATGAGCTCTCTTCTAGTATGGCTATCATCCTATATGTTTTATCTAATAGCTTTCATTCTAATTTCAGGGATGAATAAAGAGACTTGTGTAAAATGTTAGACATTTGCCTTCTTGGAAGGCTTTTTTTTAAACTGAAGTAAATTCTTGGTAACTTGTGCCCATAAGTTCATAGCACAAGCAACAGTTAACCAGACTGAAACCTCTGCTCTACCACTACCCACTACCTCCCATTCAGCTGTAGGGACTGTAGCTCACAAGACAGCAGGGCTTCTCCAAACCTCGCTCTTGCAATTCCTTACAATAGAGAAGTAACATCTGCAGCTCAGGAGCTGAAATTAATGTTGCTGCATGTATGTGGTTTCATTGAGACGGGAAAGGTGGGTGCACATCAACATATTGCTCAGAGGGTGTGGGAAGGAAGTAGGAACAGAGCAAAGATAATGCAGAACTCTGTAATCCAAATACAGACACATTTAAAATGTGTCTGTGCTGCAGTCTGTGTTGCATTCAGTTTTGGAGCTGTCTGTGCACAACTGAATGAAAGGAAAGTCGTGCTGGAGCACTAGTATCCAGTAAAAGTTGCAGGGAGACGAGGAGGTGGCAATACTTAACTAAAGGCTCATTCCTGGAAGGTTCAGAGCACTACAACTGTTGCCTGCTCTTACACGTTTATCAAGAGTCTCGTGACACTGGGTGTTTATCTTAAAGCTTAGCTGCTGGAGGCAAATGATTGCATGAGACTCTCCACATTCTTTTTTTTTTTTTTTTAAAGTAAGTCCCTAGCCCTCATGGCTGTGTAGAAAAGCCTGAAAATGTGATGTGAATGCAACCTAAAGACTTGGGGTGAAAATCTGGTCCCACAGACGTCAATGAAAATTTTGCCATTGGTTTCAGTTGAGCCAGGATTTCACACTCTGAAACCAGAAGGCAAATAAAAAGAGGCCAAATTTTATTGGTTTTGTGTGGTTTTGTTTTTTTAATTTCATGGTGTGTAAGCCAATCTGATGATTTGGGGGTGGGGGAGCCTGACTCATGATTTTTCAGTGCTTGGAATAGACAGTATTCCTTTCTGTGCTCAATCCAGCAAAGAATTTAAGCACATGCTTACTTTTAAATGCGTGAATAGTCCTGCCGACTTCAGTGGAACTACTCACGTACTTAAAGGTAACCATGTGCTTAAGTGCATTGTTGGAAAGAGTCCAGAGTACTCAGTACGTTGCAAGATCAAGTGCTAGCATATCAGTTACAGAAGCTTGAAGTATCAGTACTGTGAAAGTGGGATAGTGCAGTACTGCATAGGGAGATAGAAATCCCACCCGATAAGGGATATTTGGGACAAGTACCTTTGAAATGCGGGTACTCCCCAGTCTGGTTTTCTGCCTGTCAGCTTTCACCCATATCTTTCATTTCCATTATTCCGGTATTTCCCATTCCCCTTTAACTTTTCCATGTTCTGGGATACTACATTTGGTATATAGTTTAGATGCCGTACATACATACAGTAATCCTTATGCAACAATTCTCTGTGATGGCTTCAAAAATAAATCTGTGTGGATTCTTTTATGAAAGAAGAATATGAAAGTTCCAAAATATAAGTCAGCAGTGTGCCCTTGTTGCCAAGAAGGCCAATGGCATATTGGGCTGTATTAGTAGGAGCATTGCCAGCAAATCAAGAGAAGTGATTATTCCCCTCTATTCACCACTGGTGAGGCCACACCTGCAGTATTGCATCCAGTTTTGGTCCCGCCTACTATAGAAGGGATGTGGACAAATTGGAGAGAGTCCAGCAGAGGGGAACAAAAACGATTAGGGGGCTGGGGCACATGACTTATGAGAAGAGGCTGAGGGAACTGGGATTATTTAGTCTGCAGAAGAGAAGAGTGAGGGGGGATTTGATAGCAGCCTTCAACTACCTGAAGGACGGTTCCAAAGAGGATGGAGCTAGGCTGTTCTCAGTGGTGGCAGATGACAGAACAAAGCAATGGTCTCAAGTTGCAGTGGGGGAGGTCTAGGTTGGATAATAGGAAACACTATTTCACTAGGAGGGCGATGAAGCACTGGAATGGGAGGTAGTGGAATTTCCATGCTTAGAGGTTTTTAAGGCCCAGCTTGACAAAGCCTTGGCTGGGATGATTTAGTTGGTGTTAGTCCTGCTTTGAGCAGGGGATTGGACTGGATGACCTCCTGAGGTCTCTTCCAACCCTAATATTCTATGATTCTATGAAATTCTAAACTGTTTGGTAAAATCACATTCGTTTGCTTTTTTATTAAAGATAAATATAATTCTTGACATCTTACTGTTACTATTTATTTGCATTGTTGTAGTCTTTGAGAGGTGTGAGTCCTACTGCAGGTAGACAGACTCATGAGCTTTCCTCAGATGAGAGCGCTACAGTAGCAGCATAGAAGCTATTTATTTTATTAATTTAGCAGCAAAGATGCAGAGCAACTCAGAACAATGTCACTGCCCCTTGGGGTCTTGTCTTAGTCCTCTTCTCCAGGGCTTCTCAGTCCTTACAGCCCGCCCCAGCTGAGGTGTTTCTGCAGCCAACTCCTGCTTGCTGAAACTCTCCAACATAGACTCTCTGCCTGACAGGTGCAGCGGACACAGCCCTCTCCCAAGCCCTTTCCCAAGCCCTTTCCCAAACCTGCCTGTCTCCTTGTGATTAACAGCTTCGCAACAGGGGCATCATCGTATGATTATGGGCTTGGTCAGCTACACTAATTTGTAACCCGGGGTAAGAAATTGTTCAACCCTGGGTCCCATCTTGAGATTCCAGCATCTACACTGCTTTATGTGGGCCCAATCCAACAACCCATATCCCAGACATTCTAGGGTCCTCCCGAAATGTGGTTGCTCTAGCCCTTTGTTTGGGGTGGAGTGTGGGGAAACTTCACTCTCCACCAAACTTGACTGTCCAGCACGAGTCCAGTGGGACTGCATCTATACTGCAGAGCCACAGGGCTTGAACTTTTGGACTCTGACCCTCCTCCCCCGTGGAGTCCTGGAACCCTGGGTTCAAGCCTTGGGTTAGTGTGATTTGTGTGTAGATGGAAGGGGGGTTAGTCTTGAGCTTGAGTTCAAATCCTGGGCTAACGTTGCAATGTAGAAATACCCTTGAGAACTTTATTTCAGGGAGTGTTTGAGGTGAAAGGAATATATGTATGTTGAGGAAGAAATAATGCCTGAACGTTGCGCTGTTTTGGTTCTCTGTTTTTATGCTCATGTCCAGAACACTCTTATTTTCTCCACTGCTTAAGCTCATGCAAGTCCATAATTTCATAAATATTTTGCCATCCCTGGTCACAGTGTGAATGGGAGGTAGGCTATCTTGCCCTAGATAATTTGAAAAAATGGTTATTGAATCATTTCTTTCCAGGTGGCTGATATCTCTTCTGCGGCAGGATCATCTGGGAACTAGATTCTGGTATCCCTAGATCCCTGCCACCTCAGGGCACCATCTCACTATCTGAACTCTGGGTAATTATTTTAGGCCTTGTCTACACTTGCAAGTTAGAGCGCATTAAATCAGCCCCAGGCACCATAACTCCTGAAGTGTCCACATTGGCAAGGCACTTAGAGCACCTGGACTCTGCAGCTGAAGCGCTCTTGGTAATCCACCTCCACAAGAAGCATAGAGCTTGCTGCGCCCTGGCTGGAACACTGGGGTGTCAGTGTGGACAACGTGTTGCATTACTGCACTGTGATTGGCCTCCAGAAACATCCCATAATGCCCTGAAGTCAAGTGGCCACTCTGGTCATTGTTTTGAACTCGGCTGCAGGCATGAGGATATCCCCTTTCAAAGCTTCATTTCTGACAGCCTGCATGCTTATCTGCTCCGGGACACAAAGCAAACCATTACTGTGGAATGATGCTGCTGCAAAGGCAGGCATGTGTGTGTGAGTGTGTGAGAGAGAGAGAGGCAGGGGTGGGGGCTGATGTCGGGATTCCTCCTTCCCCCTGCCGCTGTCTGAACTTACAAGGTAGCGTGCTGACGCACTCAGCCCCCCAAAACACACTGTCTCTCCCCCCACATACACACAACACACTCCCTGTCACACACCCCACCCCCTCATTTGAAAAGCAGCTGGCAATCTAGTAGGATGCTCATAGAACAATGGGATTGGGAAATCTGCATCATGTGACACTGTGCCTGCTCCATTAGGCATTGCAAATCCTTTCCAAAGCATGCTGCAGCCACTTACACACTGGGATAGCTACCACAATGCACTGCTGTCTGTGGCATTGCAAGAGCTGCTCATGTGGACATGCTCCACAGCCACAAGGAGCGCAGTGTGAACTCACAGCAGTGCTTTCCCTGCTGCTGTCTGTGAGGGCTGGTTCAACTCCCGGCGCTCTACATCTGCAAGTGTAGCCAAGCCCTTAGTTGTGAACCTCCCAGTAGGACTACAGCCTGCTCCCCAATGAAAAAATCCTGGATTCCCCTTTCAGCATTTCCTGATCGTTCTTCCATGGAAGGGAGGGGAAAGTGTTTTCATCATGGAAAAAGCAGGGAAATCAGCACCCTCCCAAAACTAATTGATTTCCTGAGACCTATTGGAGGCCAGGGGCATCGGCATAAAAGTCTGATCCTGTGTATTAATTCAAGGTCCTCTCACTCTGCCTCTTCCATGTGTCACTGTCTCTGGAGCCCCTCTTTAAATGGGATTCCACAGTGCAGAGTGGCTTAATCAAAAGCGTACATAGTGTGCTTAGGCTGTATCAGCTGTACAGTTGGTTTCCTATGGGATCAGTTAAGGGCAATAAAGTGAATTTCCCAGCCTGCCCCTTCCTATGTGAAGGGTCTGGGAATAGAGGGATCATGACCTGCCCTTTTGCACACTGAGGGGAGAGACTATCCCCATTCCTGCATTAGTGTCAGGAAGCAAAAACTCTGTATACCTGAACCTCTTCTGGTTCTCACTCTCTGGGTACCCCTTCTCCCTTCCTTTCCTCTTCCATGAAAATGTATAGATGATGACTTCATCATTTCCAAAGAAAATGTTTTAAATGAGCCAATCATCATTGGTTTGGTTTGTTCTTACAAACATTGATAGTTTACAGTAGGTAACTAGTTCAAATGGCCACATAGCAATGTAATAAATGAGTAAATTGAAGGGCCCAGTCTCAGCTGGGCCTGAATCCAGTCTGTAATTTTGCAAGGTGCAGTTTTGCGCCTCCAGCAGACAGAAATGGTAGTATCTCACTTGAAAGAGAGAGAGTGCTTTTGGGGTTAAAACACTGGACTGGGATTCAGAAGATCAAGTTCAATACCTTGATCAGTCACAATGATCTTAAAAAGAAAAGGAGTACTTGTGGCACCTTAGAGACTAACACATTTATTAGAGCATAAGCTTTCGTGAGCGATGAAGTGATGGGGCCCTGACCTCAGCTGGGGCCTCTCTGCACTATTGTAGCACAAATAATAATAGTAATAACTAAAGGTTTTGTATCTGCAGACAAGTATTTAGATGCCCAGCTACTACCATTTGCATCTGCAACTTTTCTACCCACCATATTAGTGTTCACTTATGTGAACTTAGGCCTAAGTGATCTTTTTAGTCAGTGATGAAAGAGAATGATTACAGTCAATCTCTGAGGAAACTAGGTTTCAGAGTAGCAGCCATGTTAGTCTGTATTCGCAAAAAGAAAAGGAGTACTTTTGGCACCTGAGGAAACTAGGGTGACCAGATGTCCCTATTTTATAGAGACAGTCATGATATTTCTGGCTTTTTCTTATATAGGCTCCTATTACCCCCCCTACCCCCATCCCGATTTTTCACACTTACTGTCTGGTCACCCTAGAGGAAACCCAAAGACCTGAGAGTTGGGGAGTAATGGTAATGCAACTGCTGCTGGTAGAGCTGCCCAACCTTAACCATCTCCATGACAACAGTGGTCTAAGCAGCCATCAGAAAGGTATGTCCTTACAGAAATAGGTCGAAAAACAATCTATAACAATAGCGTAATGGGGGGTTTGTGGGTTGTTTTGATTCTTTCCTCAGAAGAGCCCCTTGTCTGCAGCTTTTGTTTTTTCTGAAGCAGTTACATTGAATCAAAAATTACGAGTTTGGAATGCCAGGCTGCTGCTGGTTTCAAAAAGGGGGAAATGAAGCAATTTGCTTATTTGTAAATGTCATGCAACATGACTAGAGGGTGAGGAGGTAAAGAAGAGATGCAGATAATAATATATATGATCAGTTCTGAGAGTTTGACTTCTGTAAAATATTCAGAATTCAATTGATTTAGTGATTGTCATCTTACATGAGCACATTTCAGAGCAAAGAGAACCTGTTGCTATTCCAAAAAAAAAAATCACACATGCACATATATTTCTTTCCCTGTAGGTCTATTATTTCTGTTGGACTCACTGTTTGTGATAGCCATGCCACCATGTGTTGTGATCTTAACAGACTGCACAAGTCAGGCATGGTTGGGATGAGTCAGTACTTGAATAAAATAAATTAATCAACGCCTCCATGTAATAGGAAGCGGTGTCGGTAACTCAGGAGCTGGCACAGTTCCCTCTGATTTGCCACCAATATTCTCTGTGCTTGGAATGCCAGGTTGCTGCTGGTTTCAAAAAGGGGGAAATGAAGCAATTTGGTTATTGGTAAATGTCATGCAATGTGACTAGAGGGTGAGGTGAAGAAGAGATGCAGATAATCATATATATGATCAGTTCTGAGAGTTTGATTTCTGTAAAATATTCAGAATTCAATTGATTTAGTGATTGTCATCTTACATGAGTGCATTACAGCGCAAAGAGAACCTGTTGTTATTCCAAAAAAAAAATCACACGTGCGCATATATTTCTTTCCCTGTATGTCTATTATTTCTGTTGGACTCACTGTTTGTGATAGCTATGCCACCATGTGTTGTGATTTTAACAGACTGCACAAGTCAGGTATGGTTGGGATGAGTCAGTACTTGCATAAAAGAAATTAATCAACGCCTCCATATGATAGGAAGCGGTGTTGGTAATTCAGGAGCTGGCACAGTTCCCTCTGATTCGCCACCAATATTCTCTGTGTGGTATCAGATGCTATGGTGCCTATGGAAGCGGTATATTTTAGATGAGACATAAAACAAGATTCCTCACTACGTGTGGCCATTAATGATACCACAGCACTCCTTGTGACACTGGTGTTCAGGCCACATTCCAGTTTGTGTAATTACATTCTTTTCACCTAAATTCACATTGCAGTTTCATACGAAAAAGGAATTCTTCACTTCCTGCCTTAAAATGTTATGTAGTGCTATGGCACAATGTTAGAACCACCCCAGATGTGGCTGGATTTAATTGCTGGAAGAAGTGATCCTTTTTTTGTTTAGATCTGCAAGTGTTAATTTTGTTGTTCCCATACTCCTGACTCTTTGTAAAGCTTTACAATTTTTAGTGTGGCATCTGTAATTAGTTGACACTATACCTTAAAAATACACTAAACAAACTATGGGTAATCAATATGTTTATACTTTTTTAAAAATAATGGTAGCCTCTTTTTGGAAGATTGCAAGAACTTAGTGTTTGAATCTTGGAAGTCCTCCTAACATGATTTAGCTCTGGTAATTACCACCTCATAATAATAAATGTAAGTAATGGCAGAGTTATTTGCTTCATTGAGGTGCTGGGATCATGCAATCTGGTTTCTTGGTGGTAGAGAGGTCCAGGATAAAATTTTCAAAAGGTATGTAGGCACCTAAAGATGCAAATAGGCAGCTAGTGAGATTTTAAAAGTGCCTTTATGAGTTAGGTCCCTAACTCCTATTGACCTGCTTAGGTGCCTAAATACCTTTGAAAATCTGGCCCCAGGCAATTATATGCTGTGCTCACTATTTTGTACTGTATAAATTGTGTAATTTCTATTGTGCATCAAGGGCTTGATTCTCCAGTGCTCTGCAGCTGCTTTGTGCAAACTAGGACATGTTGGGGGCCAAATCGAAAAAATCCAGAAAAAAAACCCACTTTTTGGTGAGAAAAAACAAAAAAATTCAGTTTGGGGTCAAACAAAATGATTTGTTTACCTTGTCCCCCACGTTTTTTGTTTCATTTTTTCATTTCAGGTTGATTTGGGATGTTTTTCACTCTCCCCCCCCCCTTTTTTATATTTAGCTACATTTCTAAATGAACCACTGTGTTGAAACAAAATGTTTTGACCATTTTGAAACTAAACGTTCCTAAATGGAAAGTCAAAAAGGCTTGTGTCAAGGTATCCCCCCACTCTGAACTAGGGTGATCAGACAGTAAATGTGAAAAATCGGGACGGGGGTGGGGGGCAATAAGAGCCTATATAAGAAAAAGACCCAAAAATCGGGACTGTCCCTATAAAATTGAGACATCTGTTCACCCTACTCTGAAGTCTGGGGTACAGATGCATGAAAGACCCCCTAAGCTTATATTCTACTCGCTTAGGTTAAAACTTCTCCAAGGCACAAATTTCTTTCCTTGTCCTTGAATGGTATATTGCTGCCACCACCAAGTGATTTACACAAAAATTCAGGGAAGGGTCACTTGGAATTCCTATCCCCAACAATATATCCCCCCAAGCCCCTTCACCCCCTTTCCTGGGGAAGCTTGAGACTAAAATACCAACCAGTTGCCTTAGCAACGTGAGCTCCACCAGACCCTTTGTCCTTAGGACACTGAATTCAATCAGGTTCTTAAAAGAAGAACTTTTATTATAAAGAAAAAAGTAAAAGAATCACACCTGCAAAATCAGGATGGAAGGTAATAAAGGGTAATAAAGGATTCCCCTCTGGGCTCAGCTTCACAGTTACAAAAACAGGAATGAAACTACCTCTGTAGCATAGGGAAATTCACAAGCCAAAACAAGAGATAACCTAACACATTTCCTTGCCCTACTCACAGTTTCTGTGTTTTTAGATGGATTATTTCAGGTATATGTTTCAGGAGATATTGTACCTGCTTGGCTTCTTCCTCCATCCGGAGAGGAAACAACACACAGAACAACAAACAAATCCTCCCCCAGATTTGAAAGTATCTTCTTTCTTCATTGGTTCTTCTGGTCAGGTGCCAACTAGGTTATTTGAACTGCTTAACCCTTTCCAGGAAGGCAATCCAGTACAGCTGCCAAGGAGGGATTTTATGCTACCCTTCCCCCTATATTCATAACAACTTGTTTCAAAATGGCTGAAACAAATGGCTTTGCGTTTTTTTCTCTCCTGTGGCTGAAACTGTTGACGGAATTCGATCTGAATTTGTGAATAGTTTAAGTGCATTAAAAAATGCAGTTACTAGCCCCCCAAAAAGTTTCACTCAGCATCAGTCCTTACTCAATCAAATCTCCCATTTGATAAATAATCTGGGTTCAGCGATATAGAAATAAATCCTCCTTACTGTGAAATTCACAAACACACAGGTGTAATAATTAGATGAAGTAAGGTTTCCATCTCTCTCTTTACATTATAGCTGAAGAGCTTAAGTGCCAGTCACAGCCTATTTATGTAGGATTTTTTGTTTGTTGTTTGTTTGTTTCCAAAATGTTTGCATCTTGGAGAATTTTTAAAAATGTTCATTTTAAAGCAGTTAACATACATTGAAAGAAAATCATATCTATTAAAGAAAATTATCTCATTTTCTACCATCTGTACTCTAGCAATGGCTTCAATGGGAATTTTTCCTAACGTCTGGTCTATACTTAATATTTAGGGCAGTATAGCTATGTCAATTGGGGATGTGAAAAATCTATGCCGACCTAGCCCTCAGTGTAGACGCAGATATGTCAGACGCAGTTGAATGCTTTCATCATCCTAGATTTATTGTCATTTGGAAAGGTGGTGTTCCGGCTACCCTAATAGAAAAGTCCCTTCTAATGTGTCTAAACTACGAGATTATGGCTACAGTGGCATAGCTATGAAGGTATAGTCCCCATAGCGTAGATGCACCCATAGGTGCAAACTAATCCAGTTGGTTTACTTAAAAATTCACAGGAACATCAGTTTGGAAATAATTATGCTGCTGCATTGGAGAATTATAGGGAGACATTAAAAATTCATAGAGGGCTTTACGTTATAGCATAGTATGAAACTGCTAGATTTAAACAATCTTGAAAATGAGAGTCTGTTCAGTCATTTTTAAATGGCTCAATATTTTCTGTCTAGGTTTTAATATCACACCCATCTCTCTGGAGTCTAGGTATCTGGTCTCATAGCAATTTATTTTGGTTTTCTGAGAGAACATTTATTTACAACTTCCAACAGAACAGAAGTTGAATAGAAATCTAATGACTGGCATCTTTCTTCCTAATTTTTATATGTCCAATTGTTCTGGTATTTTATTTTTTCCAATTTTTGTGTGTGTTAAAGTTGTTGGAACAGAATTAAGGTTTTTTTAAAACACCTGTAAGCTGTCTCTACAATTGATATCGTGCAATCAAGGCACTTTTACCAAATATTCTTCCTATTTACTCACAATCAAAGCACTTTTACCAGATATTCTTTCTACTTACTGGTTTCAGAGTAGCAGCTGTGTTAGTTTGTATTCGCAAAAAGAAAAGGAGTACTTGTAGCACCTTAGAGACTAACAAATTTATTTGAGCATAAGCTTTCGTGAGCTACAACTCACTTCATCGGATGCATCAGCTGTAGCTCACGAAAGCTTATACTCAAATAAATTTGTTAGTCTCTAAGGTGCCACAAGTACTCCTTTTCTTCCTGCTTACTCTCTCCAGTATAGAAAGTTTATGGGGTCTTGATTTTAAAGTTTCAAAACTGTATTAAAGCAAAGTGGAAGCACATCTCTCTTATTTTACGAAACCTCAAATCTGGGATAATGTGAAACAAAGACCCAAAATGAAAAATACAAAGACATTAATCATGCAGTAAATTGAAAATTCTGGGATATATTCCTTTAATGTAAATAACTCATTCTGTAACCTTAGCTTTATTAGTCTTTTTTTTCCGATGTACATAATTTTCAACAGTTAAAATGAGGGAATGCCAAATTTCTGTGCAGCATAGATAGCTTTGGGGCTAAAAGGGGAGACAGTTGAGATGCAGTTTTATTTACAGTCTATCTAAATTTTCCTCCATTTGAAAGTTCAGTTGCCAATTCAGAATATCGGAGTAGCAGCCGTGTTATTCTGTATTCGCAAAAAGAAAAAGAGTACTTGTGGCACTTTAGAGACTAACAAATTTATTTGAGCATAAGCTTTCGTGAGCTACATGCATCCGATGAAGTGAGCTGTAGCTCACAAAAGCTTATGCTCAAATAAATTTGTTAGTCTCTAAGGTGCCACAAGTACTCCTTTTCTTAATACAGAATATGTAATTTTGATGTCAAGATGGAGCATTGCATATTGGGATGTACAGCCTTTATGGGCACAACTCCATGGCAAAGGTAGGAGTAGAAGCATAATGTAGAAAGAAGTCCCAGGACTGTATTTGGTTTATGAGCCACACTTGAGCAAATCCGACTATTTTTAAATTTGTAGAAACTCAGTTAAAGCTGTTAATATTTCATTATTAATACTCGGTTACCTGTTAAAAGACTACCAAGTAGATAAAATGACAAGCAGTTTTCAAGATCAAAAGGAAATTAACACAAAATTACATGTACCCCACCCACGCATACATATATTCATGTGTTAGACAATTGTTATTCTTCATTCCAGGTACATCAGCTTTCATCAAGCCAATTATCCTACTCTGGGTTTTTTGACAGCAACTGAAAATGAGAACATTTTAAATTAAAGTTATGTTTCACAGACTTCCCTTTCACAGTACATTATAACTTATTAAATCGAACAAAAACTCTTACTTAATTAAAACACAATTATGACCCCTTACAAAACCAGTGTATTGATCAGCTCTCCTGATTTCAT
Source organism: Dermochelys coriacea (assembly GCF_009764565.3). NCBI lineage: Eukaryota > Metazoa > Chordata > Testudines > Dermochelyidae > Dermochelys > Dermochelys coriacea. The sequence continues at coordinate 16,353,995 of NC_050073.1, forward strand.
TTGAAACTACCTTGGTAGGTTCAGTTAATTCAGTTGAGCCCAATTTCATATAAAATGGGATTCTACTCTGATATGCTCTGAATTGGGAAACAAAATATTTGCAGATGGTGCTGCTAGTCTTATGTCGTGATTGCTACAGTGGATGCAATGGTGGCATAAGAAACCATAACACATGAATATACCACCAAAATGAGGTAGATGTAGCCCTGAAACACAACTTGGAGGCATTGGTTGTATCCTTACTGGTGTCCTCCACTCCTATCTGCTTCAGCAGAGCAATCCTAGCCAAGTAAAAGATGCTCAGAGAGTTCACCCCTATGAAAGACAGACTCCTGGGGTGAAATATAGGCCCTGTTGAAGTTAATGGGAGTTTTGCCATTGATTTCAATGAAGCTGGGATTTCACCCATGGAGTGTCTCTAGCTGCCTTGTTCGTAGCAAATTTGTCTATGGATTAGCCCAATCATTCTTCCAGATTAAAGCTACCAATGTGGTTGCACACACTCATCTTTGACTCCAACCCTGGACAGCAAACACTCAAGACAAGTAACTACCAGCAGCAGTGAGATTCAGAGGAGAAAAACAGTTTGAAGAGAAGATGTACAGTCATTACAGATTCTGGGCCAGATCCTCAGCCTAAGACTTGAGTAGGCTGACTGCTTCAGCAATTGGAATCCCTGGTACATCTATACACCTATCTGGCCCCAGGTTAGGGGAAGTGTTGGGGAGAGGGGGTATGGCCAGGGTCCACTCTTCTCCAGTGATCACAGGCTGCTGCAGCAACTCTTTGGGAGCTGTTGCTGTTGGCTGTAAATTAGAGCAACTCTGAGACTGGAGATGTAAAGGTCCCCAGTGCATAGAGTGCTGGACTGGGAGCCCAGAGACCAGGGTGCTGTTCCCAACTCTTCCACTGACTACTGTGTGTCTGGGCAAGTCATTTCCTTCTCAGTTCTTCAGTTTCTGCATCAATAAAATGGAGGATAATGATACTTTGAGCTCTATAGATGAAAAGCACTATACAGTGCTTTTGCCCCCACTCCAAATCTGAATGTTTAAACAAGAAAAACCCATAAAATATTTCTATTAGGAGAAAAACTGACTGTTATCAATACTTGGAAAATAAAGCTTTCAGTTAGTATGAAGGTTGACTGAAAACCCTATAAAAAACATTCAGCAACAGACACTGGGCTTGAAAGATACCCACCAACACCACCTTTTTCATTCATAATGAAATGCGAGTCCGCATTTACGTGTAAAAAAATGGAAATAGAATTTCACATAACACACCTGTTATTAAACCCAAACCTTGTGCAGATGCAAGCTTCCTATTCAACACATGTGACTTGAGCACACTTGCCTTCCACTAATGTTTTCTACCTGTAAATTTAAAAATAGCTCGATAAAACCTTATTCTCACTTACTTTTCAGAGTCTGAGGCTGATGTTGCAGAACAAGGTTAGGAACACTTGTCAAGAAAAGACTGCTCAGTTCTGAAGGCAAATTGAGGATAAAATATTAGGCATTACAGCAACGTAGCATTTCAATGTAACAATGGGCTTTTGGCAACAAAAGTCTGGATCTTATTCGCCACTGCCTCGCACCAGGGCCAATTGTTTGCACTACTGCAAAGTGGGTACAAGATATTAACATATCAGAATGGGAACATTTCCCACCCACTGCATTCAGGTGTAGATGACTGTGCGAGGTGCAAGACAAAGGAGAATCAGTATGCCCTAATTATATTGGCAAGTATACAAAATACAAAGTAAGTCTCCAATTCTACCATCAGATCCACTTGGGTAGGTCTTTGCCACTGCATGGAGCCCCTTTGGCTGCAAAGGGACACCACAGGGACGTAAGGATATCCCCTTATCTGCTTGCTGAGTTGGGGGCTGTGTCACAGACTTAACAAAACGAGAAGTGCACACTATTTTACAGTTTTGAGTACTTTATAGCCATTTGAGAGAACAATGATACTATTATGTAAACTTCCCATTTAAGCATATGTTATTGATTTAAGTAACGTACAAACTTTAAACATTTTTGCTTCTGATGTTAGAATTACCCGTACAACTAAACCATTGTATACTGACATATGGACCAGATCACTGTTATCGTTGCACTCCTTAATAAATCTGTCTTGATTTCTATAGATCAGTGAGGAGATTGTTTTTTCCTAAGCAGGAAGCCAGTAATTTGGTCATTATTTTAAAAACTGTATTTAATAGTGAAAGTTGGCTGATAGCTAGCATATTCATCTTTAAGATGGCCTTCTTTAGAAATGAAAAGAATAGCCTCTAAAATGATTTTGGAAGCATATTGCATGTTAGGATTCATTAAACGAAGATATATGTGTTTAGAAAATAGTTATTGTTTGCAAATTGGGTGGCTTAGATGCTTTGTGGTTTAGTGAATGATTCTGAATAACTTCCAAATTAAACAGTATAGTGTTCCCACTGATAGACATTTAGAACCAGATTCTGCTCAAGGCTGCATTTGTGTAAGTGTGGAGTAGCTCCGTTAACATCAGTGGAGCTTCTCCATACTTACGCTGGCAAAACCAAGAGCAGAATTTGGCTTTTAAAATCTGGTCTCCATCCAGTAGGATTTTGGCTTGAGTGAACAAATCCCCAAAGAACCAGTGTGCTGGATTAAAAGAAGAACAAGTTTTTGTTTTTCAAAATGTCATTAGTTGTTGTAAACCAAACTTGTTTTTTTCCCCTCATTTCAAAGAGTGATGAGCTGTCTGGAGAATTGGATTTCAAAAAAGAAATCATGAATGGTTCTGTGCAAGTTGGAAGGATGTTGAAACATCCTGACAGGAATATAATACTGCAGTGGTAGGAACTCACTGGACAAACCTATGTGAAGAAAATTGGAGCATAGTTTTCATACTGTTATCTTTGTTCATTTTTTTAAGCCAAAATAAATGTGAAGTGCAGCTTTAAGCTCTCATGAATAGAACTCTCCAGCATTCTTCATGGCCTGTGAAAATGGCAACATAAGAGGCAGTGGCGGTGTGAGTACATATTGGTTTCTTAGGACATGTTCTTTCTATATTTTTGGATAATAAAGAGCATGTTTTGGAACTCTGTTCATGCTCCTCACACACACAAGCTGAGGCCTGTGTGTGAAATGATGATTGCTTCTGAAAGCTGCTGGTTTGGCTCCCCTAGAAACTGTAGTCCTTTGTTCATCAACAGAATGTACAGCATGGGAAGTGGCAGCTTCTCACACATAGCCTTGATAGTGTGGCTCAAAGATGACCTGGAAGAAACACTTGCAGGAATGAGAGGGTAGTTTAATCTCTATGCCCCTTCATTCCTTAGCCTTTCTGGTAATTAATATAATTTGTGGTGATTGGGAGGGACACTTATCCACTAGGAACAGAAGTGTCTCTTATTATATGCGTTTGTGTGACTGGTGCCCCCTAGAGTGGAGTACTGTTCATCCCAGGATCTGTTTTATATTGCACATGATCTTCTGTCCAATTTACCTTCATCATTCATTAGTGCTGTGCCCTACATTTCTTACCTGCCACCTCTCTTAGATGCCAGAAACTCCTCAGCCTTTTTGTGGAACTTCATCTCTACCCAGAAATCACTTATTAGATAATCCATGCCCCACAGAGCTGACTTAAATGGTAAGCTCTTTGGGAGAGGGACTGTCTTGTTATCTGTTTGTCCAGAGCTCTGCACAATGGAGCCCTGGTCTCTGATTTCTACCCTTTGATGCTACTGTAATATAAATAATAATAATTAACCTCACATATTAGTATGAAGGATCATTTTGTATCTTCAACAATCTTCATAAACACTGTTTCCCTAAAAATTGTAATCTTTTCTGGGCCTCCTCACACGAAAAACATAATGGAAATTTTCCTCCTAATATTTTCCTCCTAATTTCCATCATAAATTGTGGTTAGAATGTAAATCTTCTCTTTTTTATTTTTATTAGGGAGGCATCAGTTGTGGCTCTGTAGTTCAGGTTCAGTTGAGCGTAACACTTAAATAGATTAACATACACACAAAATGTGATCAATACATGCGCAGTATTTCCCAAGACTTGCTAACCCCCTCAAACTTGTACATTCCAAATGAAGCAGAGCTGGTTCCAGATGAGGCTCACCCATCTTTTGGAATTTCTTAACTTTTCTTGCAAATGGCCAACAAAAATGTAGAAATACTTTCAGAAATGCAGGTACATGCAATTGTCTTGTCTGGGCCAGCTTACTTTAAGTTCAATTGCTGTTTTACCTTGCAACCTTTTAGCAACAGCATTCTCAGTGGGAATTACTGTGCGTTAATTAATCTGGGAATTTTTTTGATGCTACAAACATGAACTTCACATTTGAAAAAAAAAGATCCAAAGCTTTCCAAATGCTTCTTGTGTTAGTTCAGAAATAAAATATTTGCAGATGTGCCTTGCTGTAATAGGCAATCTGACTTGACATTGTTTTTTATAGAAGTAATATAAAAATACCCTGGGACAAATTCGGAGCTGTACCACTCAGGATTCTGGGCTGTTCCAATGGCTGGCACAGCCCACAGCATAAGTTAGAGGAGCCCCATTGCTGTCTCAGCTTGCAGTAGCTTCTCTGAAGCCCAGGATAGACAAACAACAAAGTGCTCTAGCCAGTCGCCCTCCTGGTCTAGAAGATTTGCTGGCATCCCTCTACACAGGATGCTGCATGGAAGGATTGGGGTTGGGTCACTTACTTTAATCCGATGCTGCCCTTCTGTATTTCCCAGGGCCCAGTTAGCATTGCTTTGTGGCCCCCTTCGTAAAGCCGAGCACAGAATCAGGCCCACTGATATCAAATTGTACATCTAATAAAACTAAGCTTCTCGTACTTTATTGTTATGCATTCTTTGGTTTGAATTAATGGTCAGCTTTGCAGCTTTGGACACTCTCAGTCAACTTTAGCCCATTATTTCGGCATTGTATAAATACGTTTTTATAAAACGCAAAACCAAGATAAAGATTTTAATCGGAGGTTTTTAATGCCAAAGATACCATTTTTGTAAATCAGCAACAGTAACAAAAATTGTCTTGCTAGTGTTTACATCGCAAACATTGCAGCATTCTACATGTGCATGTGAGCCTGAGACACAGGCTCTGATTCCTTTGTCATACCAGTTCTAACTACGTTAGTTTTACAGGAGTTGCTCGCATCAAGGGCTAGCTGGATGAGAATCAGTTCCAAAAACTATAAACAGAAGCAGAACTGATATGTGTATTTTTATTATCTAGCATGAACTTTGACAAATAAGTTTGCTCATAGGTAAGAACTTTAAAAAGTAATTTTTATTTTACAGTGCCCCCTTAAGGCTGTGTCCAAACTAGGAAATACACAGCCCCTAGCTATCCCCTCCATGAACCTGAGAGGTTTTCAAACTTTTTGAACCGAGTCCCCCACTTTGAGTTATATTTTTGGGTTGTGTCCCCCCACAGTCCAGACAGGCTGGGTGGCCTGCTGAGCAAGTCAGGGGGTGGAATTGGTGCTCCCTCCCTGAACTCTGCTGTGCGGAGCTGGCTCGAGCCCCGCCAGCCCTTGCACCCCCAAAATAGAAGTAAAACTGTGCCTATGCCCAGGGATCTTCCTCCAATCCCCCCTGGCCCGGAACCCCGTGCTCTTGCGCCCAGGCCCTGGTGTTTTTATAGCATGTTGAGGGGGGGCCTCAGCAAGAAAAAGTTTGAGAACTCTTGGATTAACTAACACGTTTTAATTAACACAATGTAGCATCTAGAGTAAACAGGGACAATTCATGTTTACAAATGTGAGAGCAGGTCATAATTAACTCTTTGGAAGGGACTGAGATTAAATTTGACCAGCTAACACACTTTTAAAACATGACTTGTCCTTGTACACACTACAGGCAAAATTATGATTAATATTGATAACACTGCTGGAGTCAGTGGAGCTTTGTGAGGGTGCCGGGGTCTGCCTGTGTAGAGTTCATTGCAGGATCATGGCTGTTACTATGAAGTGGTGGCAGTCACTCTAAAACAGTCATGTGTAAAAAATGCACGTAAATTAATATATTGTTTTGACTCAGCATTTGGAGGAACTCTTAGGAGGCAAACATAATACCAAAAGTTATGATTTGAATGATACAATTAAAAGAGAAAGTACAAGACACAAACAAATATTTTTTTTTTGGTTAAAATTTGGTAAAATATGAAGTTGTGATTGTTTTCAATCTTGTCTTTCACTGCAACATATGGAGAATTTAACAGAAATAATTTGCTTTCCACTTTAATAGTGTGAAAATATGATTATTCTGGGTAACCATTTTACATTTACCTGGGTCTGATGATATAGGGAAAAGGAGATTTTCACACCAAAATAAGACCGCCCACATTTTTCAAAGGCTGATCAGCTTATAAATGGGTCATGAAATGAGCAATGCATTTTCTTCATGTTAGTCATAACTAACAGATTTGAGTTTATTGGTGTGTTGCTCAGGCAGTAAGCATTGCTATGCTTGGTGGCAGCTGCTTCATTTTTACTTTGTTTCTCCCCTCTACCCTTTGCTTTTATGATTATAAATTTCAGTAAATATTGCAGTTGGTACATTCTTGCCTCAAGGATGCCTTGAAATCAGTTTGTTTTATTCAAAAGTATATACAGTGGAAATATTCACTGGAGAGGCTATTTACAAATGCTGGATGGTTGTGATGGCACATCGTGACCCTTTGGGTTCAGGGACAACCCCTTCTGGATGAACAGACCTAAGCTGGCTACTGGAAAGAAACCTAACAAATCTGCCTCTTCTGCAGGGTCTTATCCAGTACCAGTAGGATTTAAGCAAGTGAGTTTATTCATCAGGTTAGCTTTATGATCCTGCCAGTTAAGGAATTGTATAACCTGCTGACATCAGCAGAGATTGGTCAGTGAGTCCACAGAGAGGACTTAAGATGAGCCATCACCAGCAGCAGGGGGGGGAAGGAGGAAAACCTTTCATGGTGACAAGCAAGGTAGGCTATTTCCAGCAGTTAACATGTGAGGAACAGTGGGGGGGTGGGGTGGGGGGGGGAGAAATAACATGGGGAAATAGTTTTACTTTGTGTAATGACTCATCCATTCCCAGTCTCTATTCAAGCCTAAATTAATTGTATCCAGTTTGCAAATTAATTCCAAGTCAGCAGTCTCTCGTTGGAGTCTGTTTCTGAAGTTTTTTTTTGAAGGATAGCCACCTTCAGGTCTGTAATCAAGTGACCGGAGAGATTGAAGTGTTCTCTGACTGGTTTTTGAATGTTATAATTCTTGACGTCTGATTTGTGTCCATTTATTCTTTTACGTAGAGACTGTCCAGTTTGACCAATGTACATGGCAGAGGGGCATTGCTGGCACATGATGGCATATATCACATTGGTAGATGCGCAGGTGAACAAGCCTCTGATAGTGTGGCTGATGTGATTAGGCCCTATGATGGTGTCCCCTGAATAGATATGTGGACAGAGTTGGCAACGGGCTCACACAAGAGATCCACTTCCTGGACACTACGGTGCTAATACGCGATGGTCACATAAACACCACCCTATATGGGAAACCTACTGACCGCTATTCCTACCTACGCGCCTCTAGCTTTCATCCAGATCATACCACACGATCCATTGTCTACAGCCAAGCTCTACGATATAACCGCATTTGCTCCAACCCCTCAGACAGAGACAAACACCTACAACATCTCTATCATGCATTCTTACAACTACAATACCCACCTACTGAAGTGAAGAAACAGATTGACAGAGGCAGAAGAGTACCCAGAAGTCACCTACTACAGGACAGGCCCAACAAAGAAAATAACAGAACGCCACGAGCCATCACCTTCAGCCACCAATTAAAACCTCTCCAACGCATCATCAATGATGCTATCCTGAAGGACGACCCATCACTCTCACAGATCTTGGGAGAAATGCCAGGCCTTGCTTACAGACAGCCCGCCAATCTGAAGCAAATACTCACCAGCAACCACACACCACACGACAGAACCACTAACCCAGGAACCTATCCTTGCAACAAAGCCCATTGCCAACTGTGTCCACATATCTATTCAAAAAACAGTCGGAGAACACTTCAATCTCTCCAGTCACTCGATTACAGACCTGAGGATGGCTATCCTTCAACAAAAAAACTTCAAAAACAGACTCCAACGAGAGACAGATGAATTGGAATTAATTTGCAAACTGGATACAATTAATTTAGGCTTGAATAGAGACTGGGAATGGATGAGTCATTACACAAAGTAAAACTATTTCCCCATGTTATTTCTCCCCCCCACCCCACCCCACCCTGCACTGTTCCTCAGATGTTCTTGTTAACTGCTGGAAATAGCCTACCTTGCTTGTCACCATGATAGGTTTTCCTCCTTCCCCCCCCTTGCTGCTGGTGATGGCTCATCTTAAGTGATCACTCTCCTTACAGTGTGTATGATAAAACCCATTGTTTCATGTTCTCTGTGTGTGTATATAAATCTCCCCTCTGTATTTTCCACCAAATGCATCCGATGAAGTGAGCTGTAGCTCACGAAAGCTTATGCTCAAATAAATTTGTTAGTCTCTAAGGTGCCACAAGTACTTCTTTTTATGAATACAGACTAACACGGCTGCTACTCTGAAACCTGTCACAGAGAGGACTGTAATCCTGATAGTGGAGAAGAGTGATTCTTCTGTGTCTATTGTTTACTTTATCATTGTTGTTGCTATGGCCCAGATTCTCAGCTGGTGTCAACTGAAACCACTCCAGTGAAGTCAAGGCATCTATGCAAATATACATGAGGATCTGCCTTTAACAGCAGCAGTGACACAGTAAACAATAGAGACATAAAAGAATCACTTTTCTCTGCTATAACGGAAGCTACAGGCTTTGGACTGGAGAGTGCTCTGTGGTGGTTCTTAGGTTTTGTTGTTTGCTTTGTTCTATGAAGAATCTAAAATAAATACAATGCACTAGGAAGTGGGGAAACTTTTTTCATTAATATTGAGAGGGTGCAGTGTTTTTTCTATGGTGGGGAAAGTCTGGGGTCGGATACAGTGGTCTCTTCTGGGTTTGTCAAGCCATTGTATCTCATTTACATTTAAATGATATGCACTTGTAGCTCAATGCTATAGAAGATTGATGGTGCTAAAGACCCTGGGCTTGATTTGCCATTATTTTTGTACTTTATGTAGCAATTTATGTCTGTGCAAAGTCAATGGGACAACTCGTGCACAAAGTTAAATGTGCTTAAGTGCTTTTCTGGATTAGGGCCATAATGCTCAGAACCTTGCAGAATCAATCCATTACTCACCTGTTGCTAGGCCTTCAAGGTGGACAAATGGAATGGGCTGGATTACTATTTTCTGCTGATCCAAGCAATATTATTTGTTTATCACTTCCAATGCAAGGAGAGGAAAGGTGCCGCATAAACTGATAAAAGGCAAGAGCAGGGGGTTAAAATCAGATGTATTAATTTGGATTATGCTTATACAATATGTAGTGAAAACAACAGAAATAAATTCTTACAGAATTTGTAGCATTTATCTAATTTGCTTTGAATTATGGAAAAATCACCAAAGTGTAAACCTTTGGCAGAATTTTAAATGGATTTCTTGAATTGGGAGCAGATACTGTTCCATGAGGTGTGTTGTCACTGGAGATCAAAAGTGTATTTGGGAGAAAAGATTAGAATAAAATGTTCACTATACAGCCTTAATCTCTTTCTTCATCTATGAGAGTTGCACTGTTTCTCTATGTTTCCTGCCTGTTAAGGATACAGGCTATGAGGAAACAATCAGATTTTCCAATGTGGGGGAAACAAAATGTCTTTTAAATTTCTTTTCCCATTTAAATCAGTGCTTGAATTGTTTCTCTTACAAGGGACCTTGGAAGCACATTGTCCCATCTCCAAGTATTGTGGATGGCTCGTTGTGGGCTCACAGATTTAGATGGAATCTCTTCCTGCATCTCTTTGAAGGTAGGTAAAACTGGATCATTTCAAATATGCTCCTACGGTCAATATCTTTAGTTAATATTTCTCTTTCTGTAATTTTACTGTCACTTTTTTTAAAGTTCTTAAAGGATTTTGATTGGGCACCTTGAGTTTGTATTTATTAATCTTTGAAGATGCTAAAGCAGTTATTTTTTACTACAACACTGTGGTCTGATCCTGAACACACTTACCTATTTCCATGATAGTCTCATTTACTTAAAATGGCATTAGCCATGATAGGAAACACTATGCCCAAGCTAGTACCTGAGCATTCTAATTGATATGTCTAGCTCTTTGTAGTATGCAATTTCCTAAAGATTTGAAGTAAGTCAGTAAGTGGCTTAATGTAATTTGGGCAAGTCTGTGGTTTATACGTTCTGTTTACTTCTGTTGAGGAACTCTATATAGCCTATAACAATATTTCTGACCTGAGCCAAGTGAGCTTGCTGGATCATCTTGAGATTCTGGACCTGGAAGGAAACAATATTGAGGACATGAACCAGATTGAGTACCTGGGACTCTGTGGCAAACTGAACAGTCTCACAGTGGAGGGGAATCTTATTTGCCTTAAGCCGAACCCAGAGTCTTCAGAGGTAAGAACCTTGTTTAGATTTCTTGTGTTAAATTTTGCACATTTATCTTGAGTTGGTAAATCAGATATCCACAGAAATACTTCCGTTGTGGTGGTAGTGGTGTTGTTATAGTAGGTCTTTTCTTTCTCTCTTTTCTATTCTATCCCTCTTTTTCTAAAGTTTTTTTTTCTTTAAACATGAACAGAAGGAAGAATAGAGGAAGCATTAGTATTAATTGACAAGGCCTTTTCCCTAATGGCTTCAGGGGAGTGTTGATATTAGTAGGAATCCCTTTCATAGCACATCTCCTAATACCTGTGGGTGTAGGGTAAAATAAACTAGCAAGCAAATTGTTCTGACAAGAATAAACACTTCTCCCACATGCTAGTGGACATATTTGTGCAACATTAAATCTATTACCATCTGCTGCGAACCTGCCCAAGAGTTGCTAGAGTTTAATTTCTTCTTGCTTTCTAGCCAGCCCAAACGCCTTTCACTGCTCACCAGGGAGCATGGAGCAGGCTTTTAAGTTTTTTTTTTTAAACCTCAATTACCTTTTAGCAAGAAAATAATATTTTCTCAGTCTCCATGTCAATCTTCACAGTGTGCGTTCCTCATTTCCATGGCCAGTGGGGCAGTCAAGATCTTTGCACTGAGCCTGGGCTTAGGACCAGCCCTCCAGAAGAACTTCCCAGAATTCTCTGCCTCCAAACAGACTCTAGGGTGCCCCTTGGAGCAGAGCTTTCAGAGGATTTTTGAAAGATTTTTAATTAACCATCTCTCAGGTTTCTTTATGGCTTTGAGGGTTTCTTCTCAAAACTGCTAAACTAAAAAAAAAAATTCTTGTGGCTTTCTGAGGAGGGTTTGAAGGACAGAAATGGCAGGGACAGCGGGCTGCCTGCACCTAGCTCACAGTTGGCATATGAGCGAGGTCCACACCAAGAGAATTGAGCAGGCCACAGGAACCCAGCTCCTAGACAGCATGTGGGCAAGGTCCAGACCAAGAAGCATGAGCAGGCCTCAGTGAAACTGGCCCCCAGATGGCATATGGGTCAGACCCACACTGAGAGAGCTGGGCAGGCCACAATTAAACCAGCTTTCAGTTGGCATGTGGGCGAGATCCACACTGAGAGATTTGAGCAGGCCATAGGGAAGCCTGGCTGAACATGTGGGCAAAGTACACAAAGAGTCAGCTGTTTGGGCCACATTGAAGCTCCCTTCACTGAAGCCAAGCCAGAATTAGTGGCATGGAATGAGGGGGAAGATTTTCAAAGTCCCCTGCCGTACAGCTAGGCATAGGGCACCTATTCCCACAGCTTGCACTGCAGAACACAGATCCTGCATGTCTCCCTAAGGTGTGAAGTAGAGCCAATGGAGACAAATGATCCCACTGGTATCAGCTGGGCCTTGCAGATAAAACAGATTTACCTGCAAGTTCTCAGCTGCTCTGAAAGGTTTCAGCTCTTGCAGCCTTTCTGGTACCAATGGGTTATTTGTCTCCATTGGTTCCCAGTTTTTATTGGAAATGAGGTCAAAGTCTTTCAGCCAAGACACCAGTTTGCATTTTGCCCTAGTTAGTTTAATAATATTTTTTTAATTGCTTAATATGGCCCCACCCAAGTGTTCTGTATCCTCACATTAGGGGCCAGTTACCCTCAACATTTCTTATCTAACCTTGCAATGCCCGAGAGGCCTCTGGAAACCAGTTACACTATCTCTGCTCTTTGGGGACTAAACTTCTCAAACATGAGAGATCATGTTGCTTTGTCAGATAACCCTGCTGCAATGTGTAAAAACATCAGCCTCTTGTGCTGTGATTTCAGAAGGATGTCAGCAATACAGTGTAAGAGCATTAATCTTTCAATTTCTCCTCTTCCTCATCTCTCTCTTTTCATAGCTTTTGGGAGAAACCCAAAATGACCATTTTAAGTTTGAGACTGCATAGTTGTTTTCTCTCATTATTACTTTCATATGGGTGTAGTAGTAAAAAGTTGACATACCAAACCCGTGAAAAAAACACAGAAATTGGGCTTGTTTTTGGCTTAATTGTCTTGTGAGTTGCTTGTTGGCTAGTTTTTGGCTTGTTGCTTGTTGTAGCTTGTTGCTTCTTTTTTTTGATCGGCTCCAGCAAGCGGGGGGGGGCAAAGGGGGGAGAGAGTCAGGGGTTCACAGCGGGCCCACCACAGTCCCAGACTGCATGCCAGGGGGATCTAGTCACATAGAGTGTTGGGGTTCTTAGGGATTGACTTTTTTGGCCTTGTTTTGAAATGGGATTAGCTTGATTTTTTGGTTTATTGTGAAAGTCGGGTACTTATTTACTGCGTGAAAGTTGGCAACAGTGGTAAAAAGCATATTCTCACCAATTCAGAAGAGCAAGGCAAAGCACCTAGAGTTAGCAACACACACATGTGATTATCTGTCCATCCATATTAGATCCTTCTCCTGTCTCTTAAACCGCATAAAATCCCAATACTCATGTTGAAATGTACCAGCAAAAACTAAAAACCTGATATGATTCAAGATTTTGAATCTGGATATCTACCAAATTAATGTGTTAATACAGTGATTCTGGATCATTCTTATAATCTGTTTTGTGACTTCAAGGAATTTCAAGAGAAAAGGAGACCACCACAATAAAACTTTAAAGTGGCATGTTAAAGTGAGGGACTCTTTTGAAAAGAGGTTATCAAACTTTTTCATAGCATAGATCAGGGTCTTAATAGAGAGATTGTCTTGTGGACATGCTCATCCTCTTTGCAGTCAAAATAACCATCTCTCCTCCCTTCCTGTTTGGATTGCATAACATCCGAGTGGCAACTACAGTAATTGTATACATGCAAAAATGATATTAGAAAAGTGCTGAATGTGATGTACAGTGCATGCATTTAACAAGTTAATTCCAGTTTTAGAGACGTTGATTCCAGCAATATGCCCTTTACTTAAAATGGGGACTACCCTTGTAACAGGTAATAGTTCTAAAATTGGAATCTTTAAATCTGGAAACTTTAAATCCACGCACTGTAGCATCTTGAAACAATCAGCGGAGTCAGCATAATTCAATCAACCAGTTCTCAGGTGCATCAGCAAGCGCTCTGGAGACCACTGGTGGTTTGTGGATGACAATTTGGGAATCACTGTTCTAGAACATTTATCTGATAAATTGAATAAATGTATATTCTTTGAAAACTTTCTGTGTACATGGAGAATAGTTATTCTGGGTTAAAACAAATGATCCACTATCATTTTCTTCAGATTGCTGTAATTGCAGGTCTTCAATTCTCAAGAGATAAACATGAGACAAATAAATTAGGTTGAATGTTAAATTGCAGCACAAGTCTCCCAAGTTATTAGTGGTAGGCTAAAACCAAGATACAGTGTATGTAGTCAAGATGTTTTGGGAGGTAGTGTATTTTGTAGGAATTGGAGCATTCTACATTGATGTTACAGAGGACCGGTAATGCATGAGGAAGACAGAAAACAAAGGGATGGCACTATGATTCCTCTGTAGGGCCTGCATTAGGGCCGAGCAAATGGGGACCACGCCCAGGGCGCCGTAGCCAGGGGGGCACCACAAGGGGCTTGGGCCTCTCCTGGCTGGCTGTGGCTGGACTCCTCTCTTCTCCAGCGCCGCCCCCACGCTGGGCCGGCGGGCTTCTCCCTGACCCCGCTCCTGACCCCCTAGCCCCTCCCTCCCTCGCTCCTCTAGCCAGCCAACTCTGCCCCAGCCCCGGGGAGCCCAGAGTGGCACAGACGGGGCTAGTCACTGACAGCATGGCCCACAGCTCGCTGTCCGGAGCAGAGCCGAGTCCCTCCCTGCCTTTGGCCCCGTGCCGCTTGGGGTCTGGTGGGGGCCGGCCGGGCTGGGGCCAGGAGGAGCAAAACTTCCACGTGAGTGAGGGGAGGAGAGACTTAAAGTGACGGTGCGCTGAGTGTCTCTCAAACTTCCCTAACACACACACACACAGACTCTCACTCCCCAACACACACTCTATCTCTCACATAATCCCCCAACACACAGTCACAGACACACAGTCTCGCTCACACACAGACTGGCTCTTACAGTCCGCCAACACAGATTATCACACACACAGAGTCTCACACTCCCCAACACACACACTGGCACACAATCCCCCAACACACAGTCACACACACACACACTGGCTCTGTCTCTGTCTCTCTTTCACACACTGGCTCTCTCTCTCGCGCACACACACACACACACACACACACACACACACACACACACACACACTTGTATTGTTGTTGTTATTACTGCTTGGTACTTCCTGTCAAAAAGCTCATGGTGAGCAAGGAGTGGCTAGGGGCTGCAGGAGGGCCAGGGGCTCTGGCAAGATGCAGCCCCCATGTGACAGCGCAAAGCCTGCCGTGAGCTGCAGGCCAAGCACCAGGCACTACAAGCCGCAGCAGCAGCACAGAAGTAAGTGTGGCAATACACCACATACCTTGCCACCCTTACTTCTGCACTTCTGCTGACAGTGGCCTAGGAATTTGCTAGTTGTAGCAGGTTTCAGAGTAGCAGCCGTGTTAGTCTGTATTCGCAAAAAGAAAAGGAGTACTTGTGGCACCTTAGAGATTAACAAATTTATTAGAGCATAAGCTTTCGTGAGCTACAGCTCACTTCATTGGATGCATTTGTAGCAGTTATTCAGTGTGATGTTGTCTGAATAAAACATGACCATGTAGATCATTCTTGCAACCACTGTTATATATTTGCAACAGATCTTGTACAAGATGTGGCATTAAGATGTCTATGAAAAGGTTATGATTTTCTGAATACATTTGTTATTTGTATGCATATATCATTTTTGTATTTGAAATTATGAATATTGTCTATATACCTGTATTTCAAAATTTGCTTCTGGGGTAATGCCCACAAGGTAGTTAGCCAGCACATCTTGAAGGGACTAGTCAAAGTAAGAAGATTGAGGAGTACTTGTGGCACTTTAGAGACTAACAAATTTATTTGAGCATGAAAGCTTATGCTCAAATAAATTTGTTAGTCTCTAAGGTACCACAAGTACTCCTCATTCTTTCTGCTGATACAGACTAACACGGCTACCAGTCTGAAACTAGTCAAAGTAAATCAAGGGACACATAACTCACAATGGACCATGGGAGATGCCCATCTACATTGAATGGACTTTCCTGTGGATATTCCATATGAAGTATAAGTAATGGCCTGGAGGTGATTGTGGGGGGAAGCCCAGGGAACCCTTAGGAGCCAGGGGTGATGAGGTGGGGGGAGCACCAAAATACAAGTTCGCCCAGGGCACCATTTTCACTAAGGCTGGCCCTGTTCCTCTGTATCACATGCCATATAACTTCCCCGTTTACTCTAAACCATTCACGTCCACAGAATTAATATGTGTAAGAATTTAAGCTTGAAAGCTTAGATAGCATCCCTAAAAGCTCAGTCATATAGTGCAGGTGTGGGTATTTCAACCCATGCATATGATAATCGTGAAGATTTGTATCACTTTCTTATGTTTAATTATTGGCTTGATCACATCTGTCACTGAAGGCACCAGCACAGTGTAGTGTTTTAGTTGTCATGTTTTTTCTTTTCAGAGATCCAGTAGGCTCTGCCTTAACAAATTGCTCTACAGTTTTCCTTCTTTGTACTTTCAGAGGTGTACTTCAGAGGCAGATACAGTAACTATTTATAATTGAAATGTTTGTTATTGACATTTCATTCCTTGCTGAAGATGTGATTAGAAGACGTGACTAGAAACAAAAGTCTCTACAAAAAGAAATCCGTGCCTGCTTCTAGTGGAAAGATCATGTCGTCTTGCTTGTTTTTATTCCCATAGAGATAAGACAGTGCAGTTTCTGTCACTCCATAGTTGTAGTTATAGACTGTCAGAACCTACGAAATAGGTACTAGAGCTATAAGGAGTTCATATCTATCCCCTTTGCTGCCCATCGCCAAATGTAGTAACATATTCAGAAGACATAATTATCACTTGGTGTCTTCAGTCCTTAAAAACCACTTGTGATAGGGTCATGCCAAGACTGCTCTTGACCTGTTTAGGTGATGAAACCAGGGACTGATTAGTATTATAATATGCTGAAGTGCAATGTGTTTTTAGAAATAGAGTATGCATACAGAGTATGTAGCACACAAGACACATTCTCAAACAAGTTTTTGCAAAATGGGATCTCTTACGTAATTGCTAGCTAAGACTTTACAATCCAGAGATCCTATTGCATGCAATGTCTTTCTGTCAGTCATTGCATAACTAGTGCACCGGTTACTGGGATAGCTAGATTTAAAGAAAAATATAAGAATTTAAGAAGATTCATTGCTGTCCACATATGGACCATCTTCTCTGCCTCTTGCTTGGTTGGATTTTACTTCTTTGGGTCATTCTAGAAGACAGATTAATCAGCCATTCGTTGCCTCTACTGATGGGAGGCCTCCTCAGAGAGACATGTCTTCCACCATGCTCTAAAAGAGGCAACTCACAAATTCACTCTGACCCCTCAGCAGGGAGTTCCACAGCTCTGAGGCCATCACAAAACTCATTCTAACCTCCGTTCCTGAGAATTTCACCCTGGGCTCTGTCAGTTGCTTTGTTCCTATTAATGCTTTTGCCAACTGACTGAGTTATAGAAAATTCAGCTGGGAGATAGAAAAAATAGAGGTGGACTTACATTTATGTTCCCTGGTTGGGCAAGTCTAACCTTTCAAGCTGCATGCATGCTGTACCCCATAGTACAACCTCGGTAAGAGTATGTGTATTTTTTTTAATCTACAAAATGATTAACTAGATTTACTGCTCTTTTTTCAGGCTCTCTGTTTGCTTTGTGTAATTTGATTTTCAGATGACCTCATCTTCCTCTGTCATCTAAACCAAAAGCAACAACCTGATGATAAATACTGTAGCCCCTATTACAGCTGTTGTTTGCAGTATTGCCGTGTGAGTGTAACATGATGCATCATCTCTCAAACAGGACAGCACTATAAATTGTAAACCTATAGCCAGCACCCTGTACAAAGTTCATGTGCTACGTGAAGGGATGATGATTGGTTAAGGCTGTTCCTAAATTAAGATTAAAGAGTCAGTTAGTCAGGTTAGTGTCTGCCTCTTCTTAGCAGCAGCCAGCAAATATATGCTTTATTTGACAAATACCCTCTGCCGGTCGGTGTGTTGTTTTGTGGGAAGGGAATGGACAGTTGTTATACATACTGCTGCTACAGAAAGATTTCTTTGTGTGACAACATTACTGGTGGGCAAGGACTTGGCTGACTGGTAATTGGTGATATAACATGTAACACTGTGAAAGACAAAAACTCTATCAGGACCAAATGAATGACTTACAGGTAAGACTACGTTTTAGTCATGGGTATTTTTAGTAAAAGTCATGGACAGGGCACGGGCACTAAACAAAAATTCACAGCCTGTGACCTGTCCATGACTTTTACTATATACCCCTGACTAAAACTTGGGGGGGGCTGCCTGGGGGTGCCCTGGGTGCTGGGGAGGGAGAGTGGGTGGCAGCATGCAGCCTGGGACCCCCGCTGGTGCTGGGGAAGGTTTGGTGGGGTTGGCAGGCTCCTACCTGGCTCTGTGCCACGCACACACACACCCCGCAGCAGTGGCAGAGTTTGGGTGTGGGAGGGTGCAGGGGGTTGGTGGCAAGGGACAGGGTGAGACGGGCTCTGGGCGGTGCTTACCTGGGGGCTCCCCGGAAGCGGCGACATCCTCCTTGATCAGCTGCTAGTCGGAGGTATGGCCAGGCAGCTCTGTGCGCTGCCCCCGCAGCTCCCCGTGGCCTGAGACTGCCCCAGCAGCTGGGCTGCCTGAGCTGCCCTCAGGCCAGGCGCACCGGCTGCTGCAGAAGTCACAGAGGTCATGTAAAGTCACGGAATCCGTGACCTCCATGACAAACTCACAGCCTTATTTATAGGTAGATGTTAACATTCAGGTGAGCCATCCCCTCACACTCCATCTCCAGGACAATCTTGCTTTGTGCTCTCTTTAAACTGCTAGTGTATTTGAGACAGTCAAACATTGTCTGCTGCCTTCTTGAACCTAATTTTTTTTAACCAATGTTGCAAAATGCATGTTCCAACCCACCTTTATACCTCACTACATTTTCCCAAAGCTGAGATGCTATGTATAGACGTCTTTGTGGTGTCCTAATCTATTGGAAATGCCCAATATTCACCAGGAGATTCAGAACCATAGTGTAATAACCACCGTATGTAACCCTAAACTTCTCTCTCCTACGATTCATAATTCCTCCATCATTGCGATGTGCACATGGACCATTTCACAAATAATCCAAAATGTCAATTTATTACTCCAGAAGAAGCTGTGCCCCTCAACATGTGTCATAATCAGCATGTGTGCATGGGAGGGGCCATTCCAAAGTCTCAGAAAAGAAACCTAGATACAGTTCATTTTAGCCTTTGTGCATCTGTCCTTGGCATGCGCCCTCTTGCAGAAAAAGGGCTTAGATTTAAATTAAGTCATCTCCTCTAATATACAGAAGCACTCACAGTGCCTCCCAGGGCTGCATATGCACCTGGCTTACAGTTTTGCCTAAAGTCACAATCTAGCTCTGAGAGATTTGCTCCTTATTGGTCCATTAGACACTGTGTTTGGCAGTCTTCCAGCTCAGGCATATCTTTTTAGTCATACTATGGCCTGAAGTTGATGCTGCAACCAGAGACTTCCAAAAGTAGCAAGGGCGGGGGGGAGGAGCTTATGGGTTGAGTGTGTCCAATCTTCCCATGGAGAGCAGTGTATTGTCTGCAGTTTTGTACAGCACCCAGATGCTATGGTAATAGGTGCTGAGGTAATTGACTAAATACATTGCAAATAAGCCTTTTATTTTGTGCAGCTTGTGTTGTCAGTACATCAGCAGTTTGAGTAGCAGTTCCATCAGAGAGAAGCATAGTGAGATTTGAAAAGTATGGTTACATTTCTGTTTATTCTTTGAGGTGGGTTGGTTTGCCCCTTCAAAGCATTCTTCAAACTATCCAGCATTCATACAAAGTGAACAGCTCCACATTCCTTGTAGTAGTCCAGTTTCTCTTGAACAATCTGTTAAAATGACCACATTCTCAATTCTTTCAGGTGCCAGATTATAACTACAGAGCTGAAGTGAAAAAACTCATCCCTCACTTAAAGTATTTGGATGAAATACTAGCAAATCAAATCACCATCCCTCCCTCCAGGAAGATGAACGAGGACTGGCTAATTGTCAAGGACTCCATTAAGGAGGGCAGTTTAGCCAAAGACATTTCTCAGTTTGGTATGTCAAATTTCTCACCATTTATTGGTGCTGATGTGTAAGAAAGAAAGAGTGCAGCTGGACTCTTAAGATCCCAAGCTGAGCTTTCAGGGCTGGGAGGAAGGAAACTCAGTCTCTTCACTTGGAAACTGAGCAGATTGGCTATGGAATTCACTGTGGGACAATAAAGATGGAACTTACCCGTGCCATTTTCATGGTCATTCTTTGAAATGTAACTGCAATTTCAAACTTATGGCCAGAACCTCCACCCTGTTGAGGATGTTTTGTGCTACTCTTAACCAGCCACTGGAGGATTCTTCCCTCCTGCATTGGGGAATCCTCTGGTACTCTAAGGATGCCATATTGGCTGCTATGCCATTGAGTCTGGTGAATGACTAGGAGAAATGGAGTATGGCTAGAATGCCTCTGCTCTCCAGTGATTGTCCAAATGTGGCTATGAAACAATGGGAGTAATTTAGAGCAGCCCTGATGCTAGCCCCAGGATCAGAGAAATGTAAAAGTGGCTTAAACCACCCAGCATGTCTCATCTGCAGCTGAGGTTCTAGCCCTTAGTATTCTGCTTGTATGTATGCTTTGAACTGAGCAATTCAAGTGAAATCTTGGAAATGAATGTGGTAAACAGTGTGATGGCTCATAAATAGTGACCCATGTAACTACATGACAGTACATTATTTGGCAAAACTGGTTCATAAGAATGACCATACTGCATCAGACCAATGATCCATCTATCCCAGTATCCTGTCTTCTGACAATGGTGAGTGCCAGATGCATCAGAGGGAATGAATAGAAAAGGCAACTATGGAGTGATCCATCCTCTGTCATCCAGTCCCAGCTTCTGGCAGTCAGAGGTTTAGGAACACCCTGGTCATCTTGGCCAACAGCCATTGATGGACCTATCTTCCATGAACTTTATCTAATTCTTTTTTGAACCTAGTTATAGTTTTGGCCTTCACAACATCCCCAGGCAATGAGTTCCACAGGTTGACTGTGGGTTGTGTGAAGAAATACCCCCTTATCTTTGTTTTAAACTGCTGCCTTTTAATTTCATTAGTCAACCCTGGTTCATGTGTTATGCTTTTATATACTGCATGACATGTGATTTACCATGGTCAGTTAAATATTACAAAGTATTTCCTATCACTGCTTCTATTGCTTCCCATTAATGTGGGCAATACGGTTGGCTTCCTGACCCCCACTGTTGTGGTATGCTTGCCAACTGTGCGCCATTAAAAATATAGTTTATTTTGGAGTAAGTGCACACAGTTGTCATTTGATTTAATCCCAGTGGGTCCAAATCATTAGTTGTAGTAATAGGTATCGTAGGAAAGGTCTGTAAAAATCTGATCCTTCGGTGATCCCTCCGTTGGCTACATAAAGTTGAATTACAGAAAAATAGTAAAGTTGGGAAGCAGAAAGAGCATAGAATTGAACACAGAATAGGGCATTCATATTACTTTATATTCTATTCATGTTTGTATTTTTGCCTTTGACATTAAGCACAAAGGTTAGGAAATTCCAAACATTTTCTCTTCTTTAACAATGTTAACTTAGCTGCTTTGCATATGTTATATGTTTTACAGTTTTGCATTAATAACAAAGGCCAAGATATTTTTAATAAATAGGTGCCTAAAATTAAGCTCCTAAATAAATAGCCTGATTATTAAAAGCGTTGAGCACCCAATATTGCTGGACTCTTCTTCCTTTGCCAGCCTATTGCTTAATATTTAAGTGGTTTAGAAACTGTGTGAAAAGTGCAGGTGTTCATGCTGGAGGGTGGCCAGATAAGTGTCCCAACATGAGGAAGTGGCAGACACTGTGTGGCTGTGCTGGATGTAGTGTTTCCATTTAAGTTTCTTGAAGCAGGAACTGCATTTTCTTCTGTTCTCGCTAGCATCAAGCATGTTGCCATTGCTTTATCATAACTGTGCAAATGATAGGATATTTTTAATGTTGCATTCTTAGTTATATCTTACTGAAATCTCTCAGATACTCATCCAGAGGCAACAACAAGAAGACCTGGCTCCGGTCTGAGACCTACTGCAGCTCACTTCATGTCAGCTTCCAGACCATGGACTGCACAGAGGCCTGCTAGTGCAGGGATATCTAGCAATGTCCATTTGCTATCCAGTGGTAGCACCCTTCCAGAATCCACTGTCTCTGATGAGATATTCCTAGAAGATGATGCAAGTGACTTGACACATGGTGATGAATTTTCTTTGTCTGTTCTTCCCCCACCCACCCCTCTTTCGACCCCCTCTCAAAGTTCTTCCTGCTTTATACATGTGCTCTCAATGGCACTCACTGGTACTGATGGCACATTGGCTTGTCCATAGGTTTCCAAGTGTGAAGCCCGCACAGTGAGGTTGGGGTGCTTTTTCATTTTCTCCTGAGGCAGAAGGTGAAAGTCCTTTGGGGACACCCTCCCATTTTACTATTTAATTCCCCTTCATAAGTTGTACATTGCTACAAAGTGCCCTAATGAAAGGCTGGCTATGTCTCCCTGACTGCTATTTGTTAAGCAGTCTGCTCTCAGGTAGGGTTGTCCCCCTACTTTTATTCAAACCTGTTCTCATTAGCCATTATCTATAGACCCCAAATTTGCTGGGGTCACTTAGATCTAGTTTATATGAAAACATTCAGAGCTATTTGGACATATAATTGTGTTAAAACACTGGAGTAATGTCCTAAGATAAACTGTCCCTACAGAACATCTGGACTTCAGAAGCTGTGTTGCATGCCCCCTTCACAAATGGGTCATAAGGTCAGAGTACATGGTATCCAAGCTCAATACTTATATTCCTGTAGGGATCATTGCTGTAAGTGACTGTATCATCAGTTTCCAGGGCTTCATCTCCCAGTGTCAGGGATCATATCACTGATTTAAAATTTCTGGCCTGCTGGCCAGCCCAGAGTTCTAATTGTAGCGCAGTACTCAGCAACCTGGTGGCTGGCTCTTCCCTCCTGAGAATACTGCAGAGTCAGCACAGCCCCTCAGAAGGAAGTGGAGGACTTTCTGTCACTCTACAGCAATTTTTCTGGCTAATTCAGGCTCACTGCTGATGACTGAGATTTGGAAATAGCTACATCCAGGCCCCCCCCCCTCAGAGCAGACAACAGTGTAGGTATGCGAAAAGAGCTGAAGAGTAAGGAGAGGGAGGGATAGCTCAGTGGTTTGAGCATTGGCCTCCTAAATTCAGGGTTGTGAGTTCAATCCTTGAGGGGCCCATTTAGGGATCTGGGGCAAAAATTGGGGATTGGTCCTGCTTTGAGCAGGGGGTTGGACTAGATGACTCCTGAGGTCCCTTCCAACCCTGATAGTCTATGAGATCTTAAACCTTAAAGGGGAAGACAAAGGAGCCCCTGAGGGCCACTGACAGGATGCCCAAGGATGGCTGAATGGGAAATATCTGACAGAGTACTGTTTTGATCCAGTTTTGAAGGCCGCCTAGGATTTCTTGGTCAGTTGTCACTGAGAAGGCCAGAGTGCTGCAATCTAATCAGCTCTTTGGATGCCGATTAGGTGTGTCAGGTTGTGTTTACTTGCCCCAGTATTTTGAGGCTGTCTTTCCAGTAAACACCAGTTACTTCTCAGCTCTCTGAGGCAGGTAGTTCAAATGCTCAGCAGTACCAGCTGAGCCAGTGAAGCCAACCAGAGCCATGAAGCAGCACCTTGCTAGAACTGGATACTCCACATTTAGCAAAGGAAATGGACACCAGCTCCAGACAGTCGATGAATGAAATATGTTATATCCTCAAGAACAGAATCTCATTGGGACTGTAAACTGATTTAAGAACTGTACGAAGTGTTAAAAACTGGTGAGAAATGCTTTGTTTTGTTTCTTTTTGCTAGGAATCAGCCGAGTTATATGTGGGAACCCTATCAAAGCCCTTCATGCACGGAGACAAAAGCTAGGTGTACGTTTTCTTTCCTATATGCTTTCTATTCCTGCCTGACACACCCAGATCAGATGAGTTCTGCTGAAATAAGCTGAGACCCCTAATGTATTTTATGGATTTCCATTCTAGTCTATAGTCCAGAAATCTATATACAAAAGCAATGTGTCTTGGAGAAGGCAGGGGGTCTAAAGGCCCTGATTCAGCAAAGTGCATAAGCATGTGCTTAAGTGTCCTGCTGAGTCAGGAGATATGGAAGGCCAAATAAGTCATGGAGAAGGGCAGGAGAGGACACTTGGAGAGCTGGAAGATCAATGGATAAATAGAGAATGGTGAGGGGGTCATGAATCTGAGAATTCCAGACTTCCTCTTCTGAGAGAGATTGGAGAGAACTGGGAGGGAAGTGTCAACCCAAAACAAACCAATTGTGTCATTTAATAAGAATGTATTCAGATATCAGCTGTGATCATATATAAGAAACAGAGGAGAGAAACAACCAGTAGGGAGAACCGTTACTTTCACTTGAGGACATTAAAAACAATGGACTCTAAAAGAACGCATGAAAATTACATGCCACATCCGGCATTCCTTACTCACAAAACTTGCATTGACTTCCCTGGGACCTGAGCAAAGCACAGGTAAGGACCACAGGATTTGGTTCTGGCTTACGCTGGAGCCCAGGCTCTGGTACCCCGGGAGGGGGAAAGGTCGCAGATCCTGGCTTCCAGCCTGTGCATGAACATCTACACCACAAAGAAACAGGCCCGTAGCCTGAGCCCCATGAACCTAAGTGAGCTGGCATGGACCTGCCACGGGTATTTAATTGCAGTATAGAGATACCCTTGTGGGCCTTGATTCAGCAAGTCATGTAAGTGTGTGCGTAACTTTAGATGTGCTTTGCTGCATTGGGGCCATGTCACTTACATGAAATATAGATCAAAACCAATGTATATAATTTTACATATCATCCCTGACAACAAATATTAGAAAAATCATTTGGGGGGTTTGGGGGGGGGGGGATTGAAGTGTCCCTTTTCTCTGCCCTGCCCTGCCCAATCAATGAAGCTTTTTGAAATTAATTAAAACAATGAGAATTAATAATAGTATAAGGGGACCATAATCATATGCGACACAGTCACATCTTACTATATGTGCCTGACATATAGTCAGTGCAGCTGTTACAGGTTCGGGTCAGTGTACCCAGGGCTACATATCCATGGGGCCAGAATCAAACGTGTCATTACTCTTCCAGTCATCACAATGCTGGATCTCTGGAGTGAATGTATAAGAAACATGGTATCATAACAGGGGTTGTAGCTGGGATTATCATATTCAGTACAATTAAAAAAAATCAAAATAAAGAACACGGTCATGGATAAACTGAAAACCCAACTGTTACATCAAAAGTTGCATCAAAATTCTGATGCCCAGAGTTTGGAAATTGAGCTAGAGGGAGAGTTGTTGGCAAAGCGAGGTGAGCGGTAAAGTAAATATCAAGTTATCGGTGGTAACTCTTTTTAGTTTTATTTTTTAGTCTGTAGCAATGAACCCTTTCCAAATGCCTGGTCCCAAGATGGAGCACACCTATGACTCTGAAGAAGCTGAAGACCTAAGCCGGGAAGATGTCTTTGCTGAACTGAGGGCATGGAGAGAGCAGCATAACCAGTAAGAGTTTGGGATGATTCTAAATTATCTTACAATAAAGCAGGGACTCAGTGTTCCACCTCTGTAATAAGGCAAACTCTTCAGCCACCTGTTGGCAGTTTTGGGGAATTGCCTTTAATTTTGTAAATTCATATCTAGGCAGGCAGAGACAACACAGTGGAATCTATTTGCAAACTCCATGCTTAGTTGCCCCTTCTGCTGGAAACCTTATGGATGGGACAAAGGGAGAGGAAATCTCTGGGGCATTGTCCATGTTGATCCAAGGGGAGGTCAAGATGTCCATGCTGGTTCTGGGTCTGTGAGCCTTCCCTCAGCCCACTTCCTGGCAGCCTACTTAAAGGGACATCCCTATTGTAGAGGGACGTGTGGGCAGAGGAAAATTAATACAGACTGGCAAAACTCCATAAAGTAGAAAGGGAAAGATGGACTCCTCCTTCCACAGCCACTACCCATGCCTAGCTCTCCTGCTCTTCCCCCAGCTCAGCAACTACTTCCCATCTCTTCACCACTTGCAGATCCCAGTCCTCTGGAGTGCCCTCTGTGTGGCTGGTGGCAAGTTGTGAAGTGTGTGTGGGATCAGTGGGAAATTGTTGACATGTAGTTAACTGGGCTCTCCTTCTACACAGGAAGGGCGATACCTGCAATAAGGGGTGAAGTTAAAATGTTTTCTTTTACCAGTATGTAGGTTATTACTGATCCTAGCAGTGTTCTCCATTAGACAGTAAGGGCAAGATTTGCAAAAGCACTTGGCATTCGCCTAACTAAATGGGAGTTTTCTCACCGACTTCAGTGTGCTTTGGATCAGGCCACTTTATGGGCAAAATTCTTCTCTGGTCTGCCTGGCAGATCTCTGCCCCGGTATTCTATGCACCACGGGAGAAAATAATATTGAGCTGAGCTTCCTCCATGGATCTGAGAGGTGACTATTATCTTAGAGATAAAAATGCCTTTATTTCAACTCTGATGCCCTTCCTTGAAATCTGTCATGTTTCACTAGGTTAATTAAAGGTTGGCTGAATCTGAAACAATAAAACACAGGCAGTTTAGGTACCTAATTCATAGCCCATTTTTGCACGTGAAAGGTAAGCCAATCCAGGTGAATGTAAATCCACGTTACCTATATTTGTCTCTAAACAGCTGCGACCCCTCCTGAACTCTTCTGAGAACTGTACATGCATGTGTACACTCCTCTAAGATAGCATGTGGGGGCCAGCTAAAACTGTAGAGCTTAACATTTGTCAGGTGTCTGCAAATCATTCAGATGGAGAAGGCCCCCCAGGTGCTGAAGATACACAGTGATGAGGAGGAGGATGAAGAATGCAGCCTGAGTGACAGCTGTGAGGATGAGCTGACAAAGACTTATGATGAGGACCTAATTGAAAGGATTTCACCCGATTCCTACTGCCAGTCCCGTCTTTCCCAGGCCTCCTCAGGTACTGGTCTCAGTTAGCCTTCTCACTTTCTAGGGAAGGGTTGACATGTATTACTTTTGTCTGTTTCTTCTCCATGATTACACCTGTCACTTCTGTAGGAAAATCTGAAGGGTGCAAAGTTCTTCTTCACACAGCACACAGTGAACCTGTGGAACTCCTTGCCTGAGGAGGCTATGAAGGCTAGGACTATAACAGGGTTTAAAAGATAACTGGATAAATTCATGGAGGCTAAGTCCATTAATGGCTATTAGCCAGGATGGGTAAGGAATGGTGTCCCTAGCCTCTGTTTGTCAGAGGGTGGAGATGGATGGCAGGAGAGAGATCACTGATCATTACCTGTTAGGTTCACTCCCTCTGGGGCACCTGGCATTGGCCACTGTCAGTAGACAGGATACTGGGCTGGATGGACCTTTGGTCTGACCCAGTATGGCCATTCTTATGTTCTTATGCATGAATTGGGCTCCACAGCCACTTTAAAACCCATCAATGAACCCCCTTGGCAAACATCATGCTCGCATCGAATGGTTGCCAAAGAAAGAATATAATCATTCATTGTTCCTCTCAGCTACATGGCTATGAGAAGAAATACTGGAGATGCAGTACATTGGAATGTGTTTTCTTGTCACCCAAGCAGTATAATAAATTGCATTCAGTTAGGACATATAAGGCTGTATTTCTCTCCCAGAGGTTTAGTGACACAACTACTCAAAGGCCATCCTTTTGATTGTGTCCTTAGCCTAAATTCTGAACATCAGTCAATTAGGTACAGTTCAGTCTTTTTATGGCCAGCAGCAAATGGATCTCTACTATATATAGAATCTTTCTAAGGCTAAACATACACAACATTGCTGTGTCATACATAGGGCTCTTCGTTTTCAGTTTTTATTTTATTTAATTTTTCCCAGGAATTTATCAGTGTTTATTACCACAACAACAAAAATAGGTGAAAACCAGTGCAAAAAACTATTAGTAATTTTTCTGGGTAAATATTTGTGTTCATTTCGGTGGACAGAAAGATGGGGAAAAAAGTATTCAGTAGATTAATGCTTTGAATTCTGTTCATCAGTGTGGTTTGCTGCAGAACTAAAACAAAACTCAAAACCCAATGCCACCTGTGACTTTAAGAAAACAATATATCTGTAATCCCCAAATAAAACTTTTCATTTGAATAAACAGTTTACTGTTGTAGACTTAGAACTATTAGCCTATAAATATTTCATTTAATAACTGGGCCACACCATTTGCAGCGCATACACTCAACTTCATCCTTTTCTCCTGTTTTTGTTTTTTGAACACTTTTGAACACTTCCTTGTGTTCTGAAACATAGTTTGATACAGATTTTCGGTATCTTCCCATTTTAGTGAGTCAGATTTTTAAACCATTATCTGCTAACAGCTTGAAAGGTGTACGTGATGGGCATGAGATTCATCAGTACATTCAGATGCACACATACTTCAGAGCTTGTGTGTGTGCCTATTTGTTTGTAGTGTGTATCTTCTAGACTAATACATGGCCTAACTTCAACAGGCAGCTTTGCATATACACACAGACTAATGTATTATCGTAATACATTCATCTCATGCAAAGTATTGTATTTTCCTAATAAAACAAGTTATTTTTATATATTTGAATGATACAAAAGTAGGGTGGAAAACAGAAGAAAACAGAATAATACTTTTTGTAAAACCCGGGAATTTTTCCGTAAAAATCGGTTTAAACTGAAAACCAATGGGCTTAGTCATACATCATCATCAGGATTCTTCTCCTTCCATGTGTGTTACAGCTAGGGATCATATGAGCTGAACTATAAACAGTAAAAAGAATATACAAAAATATTTTTAACATTTAGGTGCTTTCCCTTATTCTAATGCTAATGTGAGAGCTGTGTTTGCACTTCTGTGTTTGGTAAAACTCAGTATCCCTTGATCTGCAATTTTCTTGTGCCTTAAACTTCAGTGAGTTGGGATGCACTCCTCTGAAGTGCTCTGAGCCCTCCACTCTTATTGGAAGTAACAGGAGTTGAGGGGACTCATCACTTGATCCAATACCAATTGAAGTGAAAAGCAGTCTTTCCAATGACTTCAGTAATCATTAGATTGGCCCATTAAAAGTTAGGTGAAGTAGCCATGCCAGGAAATCAGTGTGCTTCCTTGTTGTGTTTCAGATTCATCACATGCCCAAGAAAGTGTGGTGCTCACCAGTCTGAATCGTTCTCTAGTACCTTCTCCTCCAAAGTGCCCCTCACCCTCATCCATGCAGGGTGTTGCAGCTAGACCTTCGAAAGTGAGAGACATCAGGGTCAGATGTCTGAAAGTGCCCAAACAGAGAGAAGCAGCTCAACTGCAGGAATATCCCCAATCAAGAGTTAGCACAGAAATGGCAGCCCATCTTGTGAGTGAAGAGATTGCTAGTCTGAATCTGCACAACACACCTGCTGCATGTGAAGCATCACCATTAAGAGCTGAAGGGAGGAATTGGACCAGTGAGAGTGGTGGCAGGCAAACCAGGAGGCCTATTTCAGGACCAGCAGCTATTGGATCAACAAGTGTCAGGTATGTTCGCTAGTTAGGCAACTTTTCTATGCAATTCTGGTAATAATAGAAGGGACTTCACTGGGGGAGAAAAGGTGAAGCCCTGTTGACTCTGATGTTTACCACACCACAGAGTCCAAACTCTTAGCTAAATGGTATCTACCGTATATTCCTAGAAAGCACTGCTTGGTATCTTGGTAACCTATGCATCATTTAGTCCTTCCAAAACTAAACTGGTACGATCTTACATTACTCATATCTTGGTTACTTCTAACATTCAGTCTCGATATTAGTCACATCAGATACACAGTTTTTCATTGAAATTTACAGTAATTCACTTGAAAAGGAAATTCAGGGGGAAAGGCCTTTCTAAAGATAAAAGGGGATGTAAAGTAGTTAGGTGTCATGTAAACCAAATCTGGTTGTGATTGGACCTTTCTATTGTAATATCAGCATCTTATTGCTCATTTGAAAATTGGAGCTGCCCAGAATGTGGAAATTTTGATTTCCAGGTAACATAATAGTTATGGTATAGGATCAACACAGGAGCTGTCCCTTGTACTGTTTGTTCGGGTCACTCCAAATGAGGGTTAGCTACTTTCTAAATCAGAGAAAAGTTTCACTTTACAATCTAGCTCTTCAACTGCCTGCATGCTACTCCGTGTTCCAGCTATACCCAGGTAAAAGACATCTGCTGTGCATCAAGGTAGGATTCCTACCTATGAAATGCTGGTGGACAATGATGACACAGCAGATATGAGGGGGGCCAGCAGTGAAAGAGTTAAAAATAACCCAAAAAACCAAAGACCCAGTGAATTACATTTTCATATTGTGTCCCAATCTGTCTTCTCAGGGTAGAACTCCAATATCAGCCTTTCTATCAGTCCTTCATCCATGTGGAGACTCTGCACATCTACAGACATTGGCGAGCAATCTAGTGTTCTCAAAATTAACTGAAGTAGCAGTGTGGACTCCTCAGAGAGTCCTCTTGTGCCAACCTTCCTGTTGTGTCCAGTGCTGGAAGTGCTTGGTGCAGTTCTCGGGTGAATCCACGGGGCTCACTCAGTTCCCCATAACAACTTGCGCCATCTCACAATAGCAATTTTTTTCTTCCTTTCAGAGCCACTGTGGATAGGAGTCCCCCCAAAGTGATCAACCATCACCAGCCAGGTGTCCGCTCATCCACAAAAACCCCAGAGAGGTTTGCGCTGAGGAATGTGGTCCGTCCTCTGACGGCCAAGGCTGCTCTGCAGAGGTTGCCAAGCAGGCCCAGTGTCTCAACAGCTACTCAGAGCAAGATGCCAAAGTCATAGAAAATACCCCAAGTAGCCATGTATGTTGGAGCCGAGTCGGACAAGCCCACAGTTCTCAGTTGGAGTTTGTGTTCCCCACACTTAGCACCAGCAGCACGAATGCTGTATTCTGACTTCTTATGAGAGCTGAATACATTGATGGAGCTGCACAAGCAGAACTAACAGCTTGACTGGTCTCAGTTAAAGCTACAGCTGGTCAGAAATGCTTGCCTGAAAAAGCACCTTCTCATCAACTCAACAGTTGATCAACCTCTTATTAAATAAAAAGCAGCTATTTGTATAGTCTTTGTGTGCTGAAAGGGACAAGACTTGGCACACTTGGCTTCTCTGCATTAATCCCCAGCTATGTTACTAGGGAGCCTGCAGTGATGCCCCACAGGAAAGGGAAAGTTGCAGTCCCCTAGACTCAATGCTGGGCAGCTGGCATCTGAGGCCCTCAGTTTTCCCTCTTGCATTCAGCCTGCAAATACTCATGCATGTGTCAGCCTGCTGTCATCTAAACAGGCTCATAGCATACGCTCCTTGGATCCTATATGTTCAATACACAAGTGAAACAGCTGTGAGTGGAGGGGGGATTGCTGCAAAGATCAGTTTAAAATGATTGTATTGCAGATGAGTGTGTGTGTTCCCTACTCACCTGGAATAGCTGAAGTCCAGCATGCAGGAAGTCTGTCTGATTTTAGCACTAATTTCCATTCTCCCATTGACGTTTACCACTTTGATCTGTTTGTAATCTTTAATTGTTCCCCTCAGCTATATGGGTAAGGGAAGGAATACTGAAGATGCAACTCATTGGAATATCAGTGTGTCAGCCTGCTGTTTCTCTGCTCTGAAGGAACTCTCAGCACTTCCCCAGAACTGCTGTTCTATGGCTAGACATCCCAGGTCTGAATTTCACCCAGCAACCTTTCCAAATAAGTTTCATTGGGTCCAGCTGACTCCCTAGAAAACTCTTTGTCACCCTGACATTTCAGAGCAAATGAGTGACAAGCAAACAGACATACAGAATCAAACATTTCTTATTTATCCTTTCAGATCAGTTACATTTTCCAAATTAATGTGACTTCATTATTTTAAGCGATTCATCAGCAACAATGAAGTGGGTAGGGAAGGAGCAGTTCTTGTTTTCCATAGGGTATTTATTCTATGTTGGGGTAAGATGTAAAGCATTATGAGCTGATCTAAATGATTGCACACTGTGATATAGGTAACAGTGACTGTGGTGTATGATCTGAACAATGTCAGGTGTTCTCAAACCAAGCAGAAAAAAAAAAAGATTTTCTGATATCTTCAAATTAATATGTTACAGATATTTTCTGGGAAACAGTTGATAATACATTAAATTATGCAATTATCCCTTGTATAGGTTGTTGCCTGAAACTCACTGCTAATATAAACTAAAGGAATACGATGTACCATAGACCCAAATCCTTCAGCTTGGTCCCACTGCCCTGCTACCCATTCCTCTTATAAAATAGTTGTGAGTGGAAGCCAAGTTCATATTCTCTCAGCAGGCATAAGAAAGAATCATCAATCAGATACATTAACTATTGAGTGGCAAGCAGTTCCCCAAAATCATGAGTGTTGGAGGGATTTCCAGTCAGTCATCGCCCAACAAAGTGCTTGTGTAGTTAAACTGGCATCTAAAATTGATTCTATGCCAGTGTCACTGATCATGAACAAAATAAATGGACAGTCTGGCTCAATAGGATAGAAGAAAGAAGAATGTTAGGGCCTGATTTTCAGAAGTGCTGAGCACACATACTCCTGGGTGAAGTCAATAGGAGTTGCAGATGCTCAACACTTGTGAAAATCAGGCCCTGTGTATAAAAGCTATTGTAAAAGTGAGTGGCATTTAGCTCCACCTGCTGCAAATGGCTCCTAGCTACTCTCTCAATTTGTGCTTGTGACTTTGTATGTGCAGAATCCTACATTCTCATGCATAAATGGGGTTTCGGCTTGCAAATCAGGCAGTTGGGTTTGTCTGCCTGATCTGCACACAAACTGGGCACAGACGTAGAAGCTACTTCTGGAAATAGCTATGGGATCTTTCCAGGAAAACACAGGCTTGGCTCTGTACCATTATCAGGCAAGGGGCCTCTCCACTGTATTCCTGTGATGGGGGACAGGGAGAAATGATCAGTAATGTTTTTGTCTATGGACTGGTAAGTTAACAGGGACCATTGTACAGGAGTAGAGTAAGAGACATTTGGGAAGTGCCTTCGTGGGCTCAGTGGGAGCAATCCCTTCCATTTCTGACCTTTGTCATCATTCATCTCAGTTATAGAGACCTTCTCTCTTGCCTCAGTAATTCTACTGTAATCAGATGAGGAACACATCACCAGCAGACCTTACTCCCAGCCTTTACCATGGGCCTCCTGACTGGAAGGGTGGGAAGTGGAGCCACCAACAGCCGTTCCAGTTCCGCTCTTGGTGGAGTTCTCAAGTGATAAATAACAGCCTTGCAGGCAGCACATCCTTTCAAAACAGCCACCCTATCTATTACTAACTGACTCTTCTCCCCTGGTTGAAATAAGCCAGATGGCAGCACATTCACTGGAGCAGCATGGCATGTATTTAAGAACCTGTGCAAGCTTCCTGTGTCACCTATTAATCAGTGCATCATCTAGCAGGACGGTATCTCCTAAGCTGCATGTCAGTAGTGGTAGGTAGGTAAGCCATGTGCTTGAAGCCGTATTTAGATCGAGCCTTCTTCTGTCCTGTCAGTGCCACCGTAGGAATTGTTGTATCCAGAGCTGTCTTGAAGACCTGAAAAACAAAGTTATCATAAGTAATAGGCATGTTACAGCAGATGGGGAGTGCCGCCACTGGCTGGTGTTTGCCTTTCAAGCTCCAGTGAACGCCACTATGGAGTTCATCCATGTCTAATGTTCTCTAATGGGAGGGATTTTTTATTCCCAGGAGCCCTAGGGTTGCCCCCTCTCCTCTGACATTCAGAGCATAGTCCATTGTGATGGGTCTGCCTGCAGCTTGAAAGCTGCTCTTTGAGGACATGACAGGCATATGAATTTACTACGTGTCTCACTATGTCACATTGCTGCATCATAATGATGCATCTGCACAAATAATGCTGTGATAGAGGCTCATGATGCAGCATGGCACGAGGACAGATTATCCCCTGTGGACACACCAGGAGGTTCTCCAAACATCCATGATTCCACATCTTGATGGCACAGAGTCATTATTTTAACTTCAGGGACACACAAACAAGTAGTTGTCCATCTTACCTGTGCTTCCCTTTTCTCAGCCTGTTGCTACAGTCACAGAAAAGTGGAGGTAGGCAGAGCAAACACTCTGAAGTGTAGGAGAGGGGGATTGTCCTTCACGGGGCTGACACACTTCGTCTAACTGGACCCATGAATGGCTACGTTCCCAGTCAGTGTCACAGGAGACAAATGAACTATCCTCCCACTTTTCCATAAATAACACCCAGTTCTCATACATCGCTTTGCACTCGCAGATCTCAGAGTACTTTACAAAGGAGGGTGAACATTGTTATCCCCATTTTACAGATGGGGAAACTGAGATAGGTGATGTGACTTACCCAAAGTCTTACAGCAAACCATTGGCAGAGCTGCTGACTCCCAGGGGCCCACACTGCCTCTTTCCATATGTGGCATAGTTAACTTTTCACTCTTTGGGAAAATGCTAATTAGTTCTAGAACGGGGTATGGGGAGCTCAGATGAGAGCAGATCCAATTAATGGTTGTTGGAGCTTAGTGGACAATTTTCTATTACCGGTCTGAACTCCGCACTCAGCCTTCTTCAATACATCCTTCCCGGGGTCTTGGCCTCCTGAATACTACATGCAAGCGTATGTACAATGGAGCTTAATGCGTAATAAGACCTGCAGAGCAGCATAACACCAGCAAGAATGTAACAGTAGGAAGGCTGGTTAAAGAGAGGAAACTTGTCATCACAGCCTGACATACAAAGGAAGAAGATTGGTAGTCTCATCGCTATTGCTAGCGGATGCTACATCAAGTGGCAGAGAACTACTGCACAATTATCAGTCCCTGATTCCAGGGCTGGCACAGGGAACAGGCTGTTGCACATGAGGGCTGAGCTGCCCTGGCAGAGCTGTTGGGTCAGAAGCTGTCACTGGTTTTAGCCAGTGTGATACACCCTCCACCTTTATGACTGCCACACACACACACACACACACAAATCTAGGGCCTTGTTTTATCAGTCTACTAAGGAATGCCAAGTGTGATGGGATGCATGTGAGGGGGCTTCATTTGGATGAAATGGGAAATGAGATTAGCTGTGGATTTCTCTGTGTATGTTTCCCTGATTAGAATCCTGCCTTGGCCCCCAGGGATCTAAGGGGCCTATTCCATTCTTTTCATCTGAATCTCAGCAGAGTCCCAGCTTAGGATGTTAGGAATCACAGTCAGGTCCCTTCAGTCTTGTAACGGGACAGGAACTGCTGATGCCTTCAAGAATCTTTCAGAATTAATGGGATTTGCTCTTTGCTGCCAAATTGATATTTACAGTCTAAGCAGGAGACAGGGGGAAAGAACCACCCTCCCTCCCCCCAGCTGTTAATAAATCAGGCCCAAGGGGAAGAATTTTCTGCCAGACGGCCGAGGCTCCTCAGGACACAAGCTGCTCATTGTGAGTCTGTTCATTTCCCTACAGCGCTTCCTCCTGAGCACAGTAACTGCAACCCCTTCCCTCCTGCCACCTCTTTCCTCTTGCCTTGCTGTGATGCCTTCATTACAGGCTGCTCTGTGCTGGCTGCTTATCTGCTGCTGGCAAAGCTTGCCTATTCTGGGACTTGGTCATGCTCTGGCGCTGTCCCAGGTAACAGACATAGTGTACCTTCCTCCACACCTTGCTGCAATGTATTAAGAGCTGCAGCATGTTTCTTAATGCCCCAGAAAACGCTTGCCACCAGGGAGCAATGAATATCCTGGGACTTTTGCCAAGCATCTGCCCAGTTCTACAGCCCCTGACCCTGCCACAGGGAGCCGACGGATACGCTTGTTAAGGGAGAACAATAGACTAGCCAGCTGAGGGTGCAGATATCAAATGGCTAGCCAGGCCCTGCCTCCCCTTTTCAGCTCTGTCTGACATAATGTACGCCTTAAACAACCCATCTCCTCCCACACAGCTCCCCTCCCTCTGTGTCCAGCACTGCCAGAGAGTGACTTACTCTGGGTTTTGGCTCTGCAGTTGGAGGCTGCCTTCCATGAGGAGCAAAATCCTCCTCTTCATCCTCCTCCTCCTCGCTGGGTGAAAAGCGTTTCTCCTTGACTGCCACTGAAGAGAGAACCCCAGAGACCTCAGTGGGAGAGGCGCTCTCTCATGAAAACACATTTGAATCGTGAGGAGACTCGGGAAGTTTCCTAACTTGCTGTTTGGATTAGGTAGTGCCAAAAACCTTCACCAAAGCCAGGGCCACAGTGTGCTATGCACTGAGTGCACACCCAGAAAGCAAGAGCAGTAAATGTCAGCCAAACATTTCAGCCTGTCCTAGGTGGGAAGAGCCAGGGGCCCCTGACAGTTCCACCCTTTATTCCCCCAAGGCTATACATAGGTTTGGAAACGTAGGCTGGTCCAAAATGAGTGCCCTACATAGCCCCAGAGGTGCCTGCATCTCACTGCTGTGTGAATAAAACCCTGATATTCTTTCTGTGTACCAGAGTGGGGAGCTGGGTTGAAGAGTTTGGGGGGCGTGTGATGAGGTAGTCTTCCCCTTAAGGGCAATAATGCCTCATGGTCAGCCCACCCCACCAGGTGGCATAACCCTTAAGGATCTGAGAAGTCCAGTAGATCTACAGAAGGCCCTAACGGAGGATATGGATGGAGAGGAAGCAGTGCTGGGATTGAGGGGTGTCTGGGAGGAAATCCCATCACTGTAGTTTTAAGAGATCAGGGCCTTGGCGAAGGGGCAGGGCAGGGCAATGCTAACCCAGAACTCGCTCAGCTCCCAAGAGGAGAGCTGGGGAGACTCCTGCCTAAGGATGGCCTGAAAAGGAGCCACCCAGAGAAGACACCTGGAAGGGTTCCAGAAACAGGCTGCTAATGGGTGTGGGGATGCAGAGTCTTCTGAAGGAAGGAGCCAGAGATAACGAATGTCCCCGGGTGTATCTGAGTAAGCTCCTGCTTGTGCTTTTGGCTCTTGTTAATAACTGAGACCCTTGGAAAAGGGGGTGGGCTTTGATGTAATAGGTCTGTCTGGACTCGTTTATAACCCAGGCGAAGGGAAGTGAGGCAGGGCTCACCAGCTGGGCCATGCTCAGCCAACTGGAGATGCACAGGAGTGACCTCCATGTCATCACAGGGGGACTGTGGGAGAGTCCCGAAGCTGGCAGGGGAGGTGCAGTGGGGCGGAGGGCTGGAGATCTGTGGGAGGGCACAGGAGGGTTATGCTGGGTGGTCGGTGGAAGACACTCGGTGCTCTAAGGAGAGTACATTCACTTTGCCAATGTGAGCCAGCCCCTGAGCTGCTGTAAGTTGGCAGAGTTCTGGGGAAGTCAGCGACGCTAGGGCGCTCTACGCCAGGGGAGGATCTTCTTGATGTTGATAGTAAAGAGAACATTACAATTGCCAGTCTGAGGTATGCCTTCTTTCTGGAACCTGCAGTGGGGTTGTGGGTAAGGGGTGATTATACATTCCAGACCTGGGCGAGGGCCTGGCATTCTGGGCAGAGGAAACAGGCTGAAAGCAGGGAACAGGCGCTTTCCAGACAGTCCTGGGGGTTGGGGAGCATTTTCATGGCTACCTGGTTCACGTAGTGTATCCACCGACATGAAATTGTTTTGTTCAAAATCATCTGAATGCAGGTTGCCTGACAGTGAATGCAGAGTGAATGCCACTGTGCAAGTCAGTGCTGGATTGGCTGAGCTGCTTCAGTACCAAACTATTTTGTAGGGTATGTAGCACTGTGCTGCTCTGCACCAATGCACCTGATATGGAAGGTAAGTTCTCGACTGAGAAAGAGACAATCTTGTGAACTGTCTCTCTGGGTCCAGGCTGGATTTTCCTCTTACCAACGTTTGAAGGGTCTCCCAGACGGTTCCTGTTTGAAGAGCCAACAGGAAAGTGCTTCCTGGCCCTGTGAGGAGAAACAGGACCCATTCACGATGCACCACGTAAGACGGCTGAGTGTCAGTAATCTGTTACTAACACTTTTCATCAGTCTCAGTCAATTCAGGGGCTTCATCTTACTGTTGGGAATGTTTCAAACCATCAGCTACTGGTATGGAAACTCATTTGCAGGGAACCACCAGCCTTTCTGAAATGTGCAATGTCAGCTCAGATCAATATTCTGTCTGCTTTGGCATCCTGCATCTCGCCCATGAAAAGCCCGTAATGCACCTGGCCAGTTATGCAATGCTGTCCCTGGGAGAGAACATTCCTGCCTCACCCCAGCAGCAGCACACAGCTGAGCCCCTGAAGTATGAATTTCCATTACACCCGCTCTCAGCACAAATATGATCACTGTTACAGCTCAGCTCTTATATGCTGGACATTTGGGGGTGCCTCACACTCTCAGCTCAATAAACTCCCTGCTACGTGTTGGCCAAACTTGGTTTAGCCTCTGCCTCTTCTCTGATTTCCCAACTTCAACTTCCTTCATGCTACTTGCTGCTGCTGTATGACTATGTCAGTGCTAAAGGTCTAGTTGAGCCAGAAAAACCCTAGAGGATCAGACATTGCACCCTTGGCCCTGATTTTCAGCTCTTCTGCCCCTCCACTTGTGGCGGGAAGGGAGAGAGCTTGGCAAAGCCAATTTCAAGGCACCTTCGTTCTTGCCATGGTCTGGGGGCAGGGGGTGGACTCCCCACCCCCCCGGGAGTAAGTTAGAGCAGCTCCAGCATGTGCTCTGCCTCCCATGGCCTTGAGCGGGTGTTGGGAAGAAGAGACAAGCCTGAGCACAGTGCATTCCAGCCAGCCCGTCTCCATTCCCAGCCTTCCATTCCCCAGCCTGGCCTACCTCCAACCTGCCCTCTCCCCTGGGGCCTGGGAGCAGGGCTGGTGCAGAGCTTTCGCAGCAGCTCCACACCAGCAGCGAGGGCCCCCTGCAGGGATGGGGCAAAGGAGCCTTTGTGTGACTGGGCATCGGGCCCCTGGTGCCAGGCCCAGGAGAGGAGCTTTGCTAAGCATTTCACTCCAGCCAAGGTTTTTACCTGGCCTCCTGCAGTACAGCCGGTGGCCTGCCTGTGCTCCCTCTGCATGGCACCGCAGGGACCCATTGCTGATCCTTCTGGGGCACAGGTTCTTCTGCTTCCTCCCCTTCTCCAGTGAGTGGGAACTTGTCCACCGAAAGGTCCGTGTTATCACTGTAGGCGTCTGCAGCCGCTGTGAATCTGTGAGGGGCCGTGTACCTGGAGAGAGTCTCGGACAAGCCAAGGGAGTGAGGGGAGGAAAGGAAAGAGAGAGGATTATTCTCCATGCCCCTCTCTCCCTTGGCTCTTCCCTCCTCACATTCCAACTGCTCCACTGGCTGGATTTATTCCTGCTCGATGCTTGTCATGGCCCCTCCAACAGCCTGTTACTGAAACTCTGACCCGGGTGGGAGCAATAAACCGACCACACATGGCAGACTCTGGGGAGGGAAGAAAACACTACTTCTGAGGCTGGGCGTGGCTCTGTAGGGAGGCAAAGGATGACTGCTGACAGAGGAATGACCAGCGCAGCAGCTGTGGCCTTCGGGCGGGGTGGTGACTGACAGGGAAGTGGCTGATGTTTTGCTGTGATGGAAAAGCCCATGGGTGGGAGCAGCCCCTAGGAGAAAGCTGGGGTTCGGGACATGTTGGGGAAAGCCTTAGATGAAGTGAGCTGTAGCTCACGAAAGCTTATGCTCAAATAAATTTGTTAGTCTCTAAGGTGCCACAAGTCCTCCTTTTTTTGTTGCGAATACAGTCTAACATGGCTTCTACTCTGAAAGCTGTTAGAATATTGAGAACACCTGCAGATTTCACTATCTTTCCCTCTCCTTGAACTGCAGCTCCAAGGCCTCTGTTGGCTGCCGCTGCAGCATAAGTGGGGAGAGATGGATTTTCAGCTCACCAGGACCCAAACCATTTCAGTCGTTACAGATTAAAGTCAGCACCTTGAACTCTGCCTGGAAGCTCCCCAGAAGCCCGTGCAATGCTTACACGGCACCTTTCAGCTAAGGGTCTTCAAAGGTGTGAGTCAGCTCTCCTGACCCCACTGTACTGATGGGAAACTGAGGCAGTGGAAGGGCGGGGAATAAAACCTAGTTCTTTTGGCTTTCACTTGCCTGTACGCCAAGAGAGCTGGTGAGAGTGTGTGGGGGAAAACATCCACGGGAGGAAATGGGGAACAGTGCTTATGTGCTGCTGAGCTTCCCTGAGCAGGAGCCATCCTCTGTAATACCATTCGGTCCCCCCTTGCTATGTGGGAGGATAACATCTCCACCTACTGCACCTAACACTGAACTACTTGCTTCATCGCAGGTCCCCCAGCCCAGCTGCAGCGGTGCGCCTTGGTGGGCTCCTTTGATGCTCTGTGGAATTCCAGATGGACTGTGGTGAGGGCTGTGGGGCAGAACTGCAGACATGCTTTGCCCGACATATCTGCCATGTTAGGAGTGAGGAAGGAGTCTAAGGAGAGTGACCACCTGGCTAAGTGCTAGGTGTAAAACATTCCTCCTCTGAGGTTGGGCTGTACCATAGATCTTTAATAACTGCTCAAAAACTTTGTTATTACGTAATTAGGGTTGCCCAGCACTGCCTAATCCCCTTCCAGAATGTGCACCTATACGTAAACCTATGAAAACCGGGAAGTACAAATATTGTACTGTTCAGTAGGTGAGCTCAGGGGCACTCCATGCTATGCATTTAATGAGGGGCAGAGTCTTAGATTTTTCCTTAGATCTGCATCAAAAAAAGCTATTAGAATCTGAAAATGTTATATTAGGGGGGCTGGGGCTATATTTCAGCAACCCCTTGACCAAATGATCTCAAATTTTCACCATTCACTTTACCCCACACCATTTTGCAACATACCAATTTTCAAAACAATCGCCTTATGCATGTGAGTTTTAGAGTAATGTGTCTATTAAAAGCAGCTCCTGGGGGAGGATGGGGGGGATTATCTGAGGAACTAGAGGACAATGACCCCACACTTAGATCCCTGGCCCTGATATGGCATAGCAATTTTCAAACCCAGCTGAGTGTGCATGTGGATTTTAGAACACTCTGAAATAACTGTTCTTGAACCAGAAGCAAAGGTTTCAAAAGGCATATCTGCCAATTGCGCAGAGCACACATTCTTGGAGCGCCACCAAGGGCCGGGACTTAATCTCACATCACACAAGTACTACTGTGGCAGATCAAGGGTCACCACATAACACCCTCAGCCATCCACTTACTCTTATATAGCAGACTGCCTGCAAGCACTCTGGCTTGCAGTAGAGCCCCAGACTTGCTGCACATACACAAACGACTTTCACTGATTTGTCAACTTGGCTCAAACCACATTGTAGATCCAACTTTTACACCGGCTAACTTTTAAATATTGCTTCCCTGAAGGGGCAAAGGGTGCTGGGCATTAGCGGAGATCAATTCTAGCAGGTGACTTCAGTTTGGGGAGGATTAGATTTATAGACTGAGCCCCAGGTGTGCACAAAAATTATAAGAACTGTAAAATGTTGCTATCAAGTGATTTTTTTGGGGAGGAGAGGAGGCTGTATCTCAGGAACTGTTAACTCAAACTCTCTCAAATTTGGACCACTGATTAGAACTGTTCAGAAAACAGAAATTCCATTTAGCAAAAGGTTTCGAGATTTGCCTTTGTCCCACTTAAGAACAAAATCCACACATTGCAAAATTCTCCATGAAAGAAAATTGCAAAAAAAATAAAAGTTTGGGGTTTATAGAAACGATGTTTCAACTGACTTTTTAAATTTTATATTACAATATAATACAAAACCAAAACAATTTGAAATGAAAAGTAATTTCAAAACAAAAAATCAGAATCTGAATGTAATTGTGATCTGAAAATGTCAGAATGGGACATTGTCAGCGTTTTGTTCCTGGTTTTTCTCTGAACCAAAGTGTTTTGACTTTGACAGAACAGTGTTCTCCCACAGAAAATGATTCCACTGATGTTTTTCTGACCGGCTCTACTCCAGATTCCCCACGCTGCCCAGCCATTCTAGAGACCATCTGAGTCAGCATGTGCATTATAGAAAATGTGCATAAGAAAAAGGAGCTGTTAACCAGTAAATGAGTCTCAACCTCAACACCAGCAGTGGCTATAATCTCTGATGCTAATGTGAACGCTCAGTCAGCCAGTTTGGAATAATTGGTATTTGTTTAACATACAGAAAAATCATAGAATCCTAGAATCTCAGGGTTGGAAGGGTCCTCAGGAGGTCATCTAGTCCAACCCCCTGCTCAAAGCAGGACCAAGCCCCAGCTAAATCAAAATCAAAATCAAAATCACTATCCTTTTTAAATGTAAGTTACACATGTGCTTGGGAATTTTAATGTGTAGCATTACCGCATGTAAAATGCCTTACTTGACTAATTGGATACAAGGGGAAGTGGTGAATAAGCTGCTATACAAGACTGCAGAGGCCTTTGTCTGTAATTACTGATTCTATCGGATGGCGAATGAGCCTGACAGATGAGGGAGAGTCATCAAGGCAGCCGTATGGAGCACTCATTCCCCTCACTTCTGCAGAAGCACCAAGCGATTGCTCCTGGGTGGAGAAGTGGTGATGGGGCTTGTAGGGCACAGAGTCAGCTCTATGGCAGGCAGACAAAGCTCTGGCTGAAACAGACACACTTGCTCCAGACCCGAGAGCTCCCCCTAGTCACCAGCTGGTCCCAGCCTCTGCCTTTTACAATCTCTGGTTTGCTGTATGTCCTGGTTATACAGACTTCTTGGACTGAAATGCATCCCCAGTCAGGACTGTGCAGGCGGCTCTGATTCAGTGGGTGCACTATATTATTGGGCTCCAATACCCCAGCACCACCCTCCGCCATGGGACCACATCCCTAATCCCAGCTCAGTGCAGAGGGCAGGCCCTGGGGTGGGAGAGGAGAGTGAGCCCACCCTGCAGAGGCAGAGGCTCCCCTCTCCGGGCATTAGGAGCTGGTGCACGGGGTCACAGAATGTTGCTTGAGCTCGGCCGGGCCACCCCTCCATCATGACCCCACGTGCCAGGTCACAATGCCCAGAGCAGGAGCCAGCCCCAGCCCTGCGGGACAGGAACCACCGCTGCGGGATGAGTGTGATCCAGCTTTGCCTCCAGCAAGGACCTGCCTTCCGCACTGGAAGCGGAAAGGGTCACTGTGGCAGGGCGAGCGAATGGAAAGGGCCACCCCAGTTACACCACAGTAAAGAGCAGCCCCCCAAAAGGGGGACTTTCTCCCTTCTTCTAGGAGAAGTCCCAGAAGCTTCCTCCAAGTCTCTCCTTGTTCTGGGGCAAAAGGAGCCAGAGGTGGTGCTAGCCCATTGGGGGCCCTAAGCAGGAATAATTGGGGGGGCAGCCCCCACAAACAACACATACTAAACAAGTGAATGGGGGGCCCCCCTTGAGCTGCTTGGGGCCCTAGGCAATTGCTTAGTCTGCTTATGCCAATGCTGAGCACCAGCTCTGAAAGGAGCCGGTTATAAACCCAGTCCCATTTCCCAGCAGGCTTTGTCAAGATCCCAGACTATGACCCTGGCTGCTGGGGGGACTACACTTCTCAGCAAATCCTGAGCTAGTTTTGCCCCTCACGAGGGAAAGGAGACGGGAGATCCCTCCTGCCTGGGCTAGCCATGGGGGAACACAGGTTCTGAAAGCAGAGTCAAGAGCCTGGGTTTTAACCTATAGCTCAGGCTGCATGTGAAGAATCACTCGTTACATATTACCCGAGCCCTGACATATCAAGCAGGTCATTAACATGGTCACAGCAATGTGTGTGCAGGGGAGATCATCCTGCAGGCATGCCCTAGTAGATCCGCACTGTCTGCCTTGCAGCCCCGTGGTAAGGTTCCCATGATGTGAGCCTACCTTGGGGCCATCTGCCACACTGCCGCTCAGCCTGACACAGAGAGGTGTACAAACGAATACAGCACCCCTCCCACCCCAGCATGCCCCCAAGTGCAACTCACCTGGCCCTTTGCATTGCTGAGGACTGTGGTGCATTCTGGGCCCATTCTGAAATACTGCTGGGCCCTCAGAGTCACGTCTGTGGGTTTTTTATGGGTGCAATCAGTTCCTGCAGCCCAGACCTAAAAACCAGGGCAGATTATTATTATTGGTTATTTGTTTTAGTGGCATGCGTAGGAGCTCTAGTCGTGGACCAGGGCTCCATTGCGCTCAGTGCTGTACAAACACAGAAAAAAAGACAGCCCCTGCCCGAAAGAGCTTACAATCGGATGAACATGTCCTACCCCTGGGAAAGGGAATCATGTCTGTGCAGCTCCCAGAGCTCATGCCATATCGCTTACGCCAGCACATCCCTCTCTATATCGCCTATCATCTGAGGGCTTTCAAATACTTTCTTGACATTAGCCAGCAGGGCCGCTTGCAGAGCAAGATTCTCCTCGGCATAAGCACAGGGGCAGGATTAGGCCCTAAGGCACACAACACCTCTGTGTGGTAGGTACGGTTGTTTCCATTTCACAGATGGGTAAAGAGAGACCCCAAGAAATGACTCGCCCACGGTCACACAGCGTGCAGTGGTGGAGCTGGGAATGGAACCCAGGAATCCTGGCTCCAAGGCCCCTGCTCTAGCCAGTAGACTGTACTGCCTGCTTTACTCCTTGTTCTGGTAGCCCATGTCTATGCTCTGTAGCTCTGGCTGGCGATAGCTTTCCATCCACCTTACAGTTTGGCCGGGAGGCTTCCCAGGCTGATGAGAGGCCAGGGCCTGCTGCACTGAGGCCAAGAGTGGTTAAACCAGAAAAGGCCTCTGCAAGACACACAGTGTGAAGTGTTGTTTTAAAAGTGGGGAGGGCTGGGCTGGGCGAAACCCTGTTGGGGGAGTGAGCTTCACAGCTCTGGGGCTCCCATAGTTCGGGCTCTGCCACCTCCCCCACCCACCTCAGGAATG
Organism: Dermochelys coriacea; assembly: GCF_009764565.3. NCBI lineage: Eukaryota > Metazoa > Chordata > Testudines > Dermochelyidae > Dermochelys > Dermochelys coriacea. The sequence goes on from NC_050073.1 coordinate 16,398,716, forward strand.
CTGGGGGAACCCCTGAAGGGAGATGCTGCCTAGCCTGGCAACTGACTCTTCTATACAACTCTGTGTACTGTTTGTGGCTCTTCCTTCACCAGCTTCCCCTTCCCACTGAGTCAGGCACCTCTGAGACAGCACAGCACCAAGGACATTGTGAGATGAAGAACTCAACTGGAGGAGGCTCCTTCTGTCCTTTGCTGAACCCTAATGAGTGAGGCAGCCTTTGTCCTGCCCTCATTCTCTTGTCTGTCCTGCAGCAGCATGCAGGACACCTTTCCCTCCCTCCCTTCCTTTGCTATGGGCAGGAAGAGAGGTGTGTGGGGTAGGGTGGGGAGGGGGAAGTGTTAAGGTGGCTGTAAGCCCCCTTTGCTTTTCTCATACTCTTGGGCCTACCCCCATGCGCTTGGTTAAAGTTAGAGCAGCTGCAGGGCTGCTCTAATTTACACTCTGCTTTTCATGCCCCCCTATGGAAAGCAAGATAGCTCAATGCACTCTAGACACATCCCCTGAGAATGACCAGATGTCGCAATTTTATAGCGATATTTGGGCCTTTTTCTTATATAGGCACCTATTACCCCCCGCCCCCGTCCCAATTTTTCACACTTGCTGTCTGGTCACCCTACATCCCCTCCCCACCATGGCCCCCTCTTTCAACAACCCTGACGTGCCCTGACATACCCCTTGTGCTGGGGGCCGGGAGCAGGGCTGGCCTAGAGCCGTGTGATGGGGTCTTCTCCCCACACACCCCTGAAGGGGTTAAGGTGGCTCAGAAGGGGCTAATTAACCTGGCAGGCTGCACCTGGGGGAAGACATAGGCTTGACTGACAAGCCCGAAGTGAAGATGGAGCCCATATAGCCAGGAACAGGTGGGGCTTGTGTAAAGCCAGGAGGTGAGAGCTGAAGGGGCTACAGTCTCTCTCTGGGCCTAGTGAGGAGAGGAGGAGGAAACTTGGAGCTGGAGCCCTGGGGTTGGTGGGAAGGGTTTACCCACAAGCGTGGTGGAGGAAGGCTGTGGAGTAGGAAGAGACCCAGGGAAATAGCAGCAAGGGTTGAGATGTGTAGACCTGGGCTGCTGGTTGTAGGCCCCTGGACTGGAAAGCAGAGTAGTGGGTGGGGCTGGGTTTCCCTACCAGCCACTGGGACAGTGGCACTGCCTAGAAGGGTACCCAGGCTGCTGGTCTGGTGAGACTTTCTTAACCTGGCAGGGGAAAACTGTATAGGATGGAGACCAAGCCACCAAGGAGAGGCACTGTGACTCCTGGCCAGCAAGAGAGAGCGTGAGTGAAGGAAGGGAGCCTCTGACCAGGCAGAGGAGATGCTCCAGTGGTGAGTATCCTGTTACAAGCCATTGTGCCACCTCTATGCCAGCCCTGTGCAGGAGGTACCCTCAGGGGGCCATTTATCACCCCTTTAAGGGCACTTTTATGCCACCAGAGGTGTCTGCAGCAGCTGTAGTGTAATGGAGAATGGGGCCCAAAGTCTCTGGTTTTCTTAGTCGCTCAGTTCTCGCCTTTCCAGCCGCTGAGCAGGCAGTGCATCACGCCACAAATGGGCCTGCTGCTTACCGTGATGTGATGCAGTGCGGGCAGCATGGTGTCTGGGGGGAAGCGGTAGATGGACACCGGGTACCCTTCCATCCACTGCTGGATGATGAAGCCACTCAGGTCCATGTCTTGGTCCAACGAGGTGTTGAGGATTCGAACGAATTTGCCCTTGCGATTCACGGTGGTGATCTTTAGGAAGCCTGTGTCCCCAGGAGCCCTGGGGGTGGGGAGACAAATGAAAGGAAGAATGCCCCAAAGGAAGAAAGAGGATAGGAGCTTCTCTTCCTCCTCTACTGCTAGAAGACAAGGAGCGAGTGTGGGAGAGAGAGAGAGACCGATCACTGTCGCAGCTTAAACTTCTTCTGAAGTAAATAGGATGAAATTCAATAAGGATAAATGCAAACTACTCCACTTAGAAAAGAACAATCAATTGCACACACACACACACACACACACACATTTTATTTATATATATATATATATATATATATATATATATATAGGCAATGACTAACTAGGAAGGAGTACTATAGAAAAGGATCTGGGAGTCATAGTGGATCACAAGCTAAACAGGAGTCAATGGGGTAATGCTGTTGCAAAAAAACCCAAACATCTGGGGTGTATTAGCAGGAGTGTTGTGAGCAAGGCACGAGAAATAATTCTTCCGCTCCACTCTGCACTGATAAGGACTCAACTGTAGTATTGTGTCCAGTTCTGGGTGCCACATTTCAGGAAAGATGTGGACAAATTGGAGAAAGTTTGGAGGAGGAGAGCAACAAAAATTATTTAATGTCTAGAAAACGTGATCTATGAGGGCAGATTGAAAAAATTGAGTTTGTTTAGTCTGGAGAAGATACGACTGAGGTGGAACATAAAGGTTGTTACAAAGAGGAGGCAGAAAAATTGTTCTCGTTAACCTCTAAGCATAGGACAAGTAATGGGCTTAAATTGCAGCAATTTAAGCACTGGAATAAATTTCCTAGGGAACTGGTGGAATCTCAATCATTGGAGATTTTTAAGAACACATTGGATAAACACCTGTCAGGAATGGTCTAGTTATTATATAGTTCTGCCTTGAGTGCAGGGGACTGGATTAGATGAACTCTCAAGATCTCTTCCAGTCCTACGCTTCTGTAATTCTTCCTGAGTCCCCAGCTACATGACAGCAGCTGCCTGTATCTGTGTCTGACATTCTCAGGGTGCCAGGTCATGGCACTCACCTTTCGTATTCTTCGTCTTTGCTCAGATCTGAGGGCATCGCAGATGGCTTGCAAACTCCTATCCCATCAAGACTGGCATGAGTGAGACGGCACAGATCCTGGGACTGCTCTGTCTTCAGATCCAGAACTTTTAAAAGAAAGAGACACAAACTCAAAATGGGGGAACTGCTACTGAATATTAACATGTGCTAATGTAATCCCCTGAGAGGGGAAACCGAGGTGGAGCTCAGTCTGCCCAGTTCTCCTCAGAGGTAGAACTGGTTTCAAATAACATCCAATTTACTAGGTACTCTTGCTTTTTGGGGGCGGGGTCATAGATTCTAAGGCTAGAAGGGACCATTTTGATCTGTTAGTTAGACCATTGCATAACATAGGCCATAGGACTCTACTCCGTGATTCTCACGGTAACTTGTGGTTGAACTAGTGTGCCTCTTCAGAAAGATGTTCAGTCCTGATCTGAAGACTCCAAGTGATGGCAAATTGACCACGTCTCCTGGCCAGGTGTCTCAATGGTTAATCCCCCTCCCTGTTAAACGTGTACCTTGTTCCCAGCCAGGCTGCAGGTTCAAACACTGCTCTCGGCGCTGACCTTGCAATGTGGTGCCTGATGCTGTGCTGTACAGGGGCTGTCCTCGGGAAGAGTCACTACACAAAATGCCTGCTTGGCTGTGTTAAAAGCCAGTGCCCCGACGGTGCTTTGCCAAAGGAGAAGGCCCAACGCTGATGTCCTGGCCAGCATTGTCTCTCCTAGGAGAGACTTCTACTCAGTGCCTGTGCAGGGGCTGTGACACCCATATCCCTTGTGGCCATTCTGATAGCGATTCAAGATCCCAGAAGCAATTTGAAAAGAGTAAGGAATGACACCGTGTGTTCTGACGAATTTCCCTGCACACTAGTGTCCTCCTGCTACTAATGAAAACCCCAGCACAACTTTACTGTGCGTCAGTGGTTCCAACCTGGGGCCTTTAACATCCAAAGCTGCGATGAGTGAGCTCTGGCTCAGGGCCCCAGGGGTGCCATCTTCCTGTGCAGTCCCTATAATCTCTAACTGGCCAGAGTGCCCCAGGCTCCACTGCAAGCAGCAATCCTGCACTGACAGGGCCCAGTGCTAGCTAATAAATTCCATTTTGGGGTGTCTCTACTTGGAGCTGGGGGTGTGATTCCCAGCTGGAGGAGACATAGTTGCACTAGCTCTCGGTGAGCTAGCAGGCTAAAAATAGCATAACAGTGGTGATGTGAGTGGTGGGAGAGCGCTACTTGCTCTGAATACATACCTAGTATCTCTGGGCAGGCGCTCAGGGTGGCTAGCCCCTCCCGCCGTGTGTTCTGTTGTGGCGATGAGAGCTAACACAGGTTTGTCTCCTCCAGCTGGGAATCATACCCCCAGTGCCAGGTGTAGGCATACACTAAGTGTCAAGTGTTTGGTGATGCCTGGTGTGTGACGGGTACTGCAGAAAACAGAGGGCAATAGGTGCCTGGGATGGTTGGTTCTCTCCCATGATAGTACAGTGCAACTGGGTGGGGTTTTTTGAACTAAGCTTAGTTGAGAGGTTAGTTAAAGCTGTCATCAAGTTACAGCTGCTGTAGATCCCAGGAGGTGGCTGCAGGAACTATTTATATCCTGCAAGAAAAGATCATCTTGTGGTTCAGACACTGGACTGGGACTTGGGAGACATCATTAATTCTTAACTCTACCACAGGCTTCCTGTGTGGTCTTGGGGAAGTCACTTAATCTCTCTATATAATGGGCATAATAAAGCTCCCTTTGTCTATTTAGCCTATAAACCCTTTGGAATAGGGGCTGTCTCTTACTATATGCTTGCTTGGCACCTAACACAATGGAGCCTTGATAATGGAAAGGACATCCAGACACTAGCATAATAATAATAATTCAATAAACTCCCCAGTGTGGTTAAAATATACTTAGTTCCTGTAGTTTACCAGCTGGACCCTGACTTCAGTTATGCCAGAGTGACTGTACTGAAATTGGTAGAATAACTGAGAACTTTTTTTAACTGTCAGGGGACCACAGGATTGCAACAGGATCCCTCAGGACAGTAGTTATCACATTGTAAAGGAGCTGTTTAGGGTCAACTGTAACTAATTCTAACCCTCTTGGATAGATTAATCTAGATTACATGAGCCCAGGCCATGTGTCTGCAAGTATGGCCCATGCATGACTCCCCTAATACCAGATTGTATAAAGTGGCAGAATTTAAACTTACAATCAGAGTGTTTGGGCTGGATGTTCTCCCAGGACGGTGGGAGACTGTGGAACAATACCGCAATTCCAGACCTGCTGGGTGCAGAAACAAGATCTGATTTTGGAGAAGAGATCACATCCCACCAAGAACTTTCTGAGTATAATTTCCTCTCCTTTCTAGCAGGTGAACTAACCAGCTCTAGACTTGAACTGAAGCTGCTAAAATCACTTATTTTCCATCTGTAGGAAAAGATAAAATGTTTAAGGTCTGGCTGGATTGTTGTACTGTTTATAATGTTTGGCAGTCTCTACCCCAGAAATAGAATGAATTAACTAATGAACTATAGGTGATGGAAAAGTAATCCTTAATCAGTTTGATAAGTAGAAAAAATATCTTGTGTATGTTCTGGCCAGACCCTGGGGGTAGCATATTATCTATCGGTAGTATATTTAAAGGTGAGTTGACTTGTAAACTAAAAGCAAACCACTTTAGAAAGCTCAGCAATGACAGGCATTCAATACAGATTGGACTTTAAATGTGCCTTTCTACAAAGTCCACTTCCTGCCTCATAATGCCCCAACGTGCACTGTACTGGTAACCTCATACCCACCCCTTACAGCTTATCGTTATTTTGTAAAACAAGGGTTTTTCTTAGAAAAATTGCAAAATACAGTATAGTATAGAACCCCACACTGGAGCAGGTGGCTGCTGTCTTGCTATATGGAATAACAGAGAGACCTGTGATTATATAAAACACCAAACTAGTTTCTACACAGCTTGAGTTCCAGCTTCCTCTTCATTGTTTACCAAGGACCACATTCTGTCTAGAACTCTATTCAGAAAACAGACATCTAGTGGCTGAATAATATAATGCAGGTAGACCTGCATAGCAGCTGCTGTCCTCTCCAGTGGAGTTCTGTGCTTTACATAGCATTAGCGCAGTGCATGCTGCGGTTGCACAGGAGAACTTGAAAATTGGCAAATTTTAAGCCCATTTTGTGGTCAGTGCCCCTCATAGACAATACACAAAACTGATGTATCTGGGCTTACAAAAATATTGTTTGTAGTAATCCTTTAAATAACGAGTCAAACACTGGTACCTAATCAAATGGATTACAAAAGCACTTTAGCACATTAGACAGCTAATAACCAGACAACTATAGAAAAAGGCAAGTCTATTGCAGCTGTATCAGCTGACACGAAAACCCAATGACTTGCTCCACTGCTTGCTGGGTTACTCATATAAGGCCATTTTTCCTCATCTCTAATTTAGTTTCTCCGTAATATGAATCACTACAAAATAAACATGCCCCAGTGCTGTGTTGCCTTGACTCAGGGGAATCTGAGTTTATGATTAATGCCTGGAGGTTGGATGATGCTGCAGGGGAGACTTCCCAATAGGAAGGGGGATAGACCCCCATACATCCACAATGGAAAACAATGAAGCAACGGACCATAGTAGCTATTGTGGCTGTTCATTCTGAGAGACATCCAGGGGCAGAGTGAGGGTTTCTCTGGGTACATGGGACCTCTTGTTAAAAAGGATTGATTTATAAGACGGTAGTTCAGCGTGATGGGGTGGCATGCTCCTTAAGAGTAGTGAGTGGGGCCTCATGGTCAGCCTACCCCATCATGTGGCAAGCCTTTAAGAGTTTGAAATGTCCGACTGTATAGACAAGGACCTGGGAGCAGGGGCAGCAAGTTGTATGGGCCCGTGGTGCCTGGGCTCCAGCAATATTCAGGGCCTGGGGCCCCACCTGCCACCCCCACGCACCTCCCCTGAGTGCCCCCCCGGCCTCCACTTGCTGCCTGGGCGCGCCTCCCCTGGGTCCCTGCACGCAGAGCATCCCTGTCTCTCCCCTGCAGCTCCATGCTGCCTCCCTGCATCAACTGCTGCCGCAGGGTCCTAGTGCCCCGCATCCCCTAGTGCCAGGGCAGGCTAACCCTGACCCTGCCTTCCCCCTCAGACCCTTTCATTTTCCAGCAGGACCCTCCACCAGCACAGGGGACCCCCATGCCCGCAGTCACAGCTCCTGCCCCACACTGGGCAAGGGGAAGCTCCACCCCTAGTGAGGCTAGAGTGAGGGGCAGCAGCAAGGAAGGAGGTGTACATGTGATGGCAGTCCCACCTCCCCCCCGGCACCCACCACAGGGGAGGCGGGGGGGGGCTTCCTGTACCTGAAAGGGGCCCTATTAGCATGTGCAGTGACAGTGGTGCAAGGTGAGTGTGGTACAGGGCGGAAGTGGGGGGGCCCTCCCCTGGAGCTCACTGTTGCCTACAGGGAGAGGGCTGGGGGGAGTCCTCCTCTCTGGCCCTTGCCCCGGGGCAGCCTCTCTGCACCCCAAACTCCTCATCTCCAGCCCCGTCCCACCCCAGAGCCCGCATCCCCAGCCAGAGCTCTCACCTCCTGCATCCCAACCCTCTACCACAGCCCTGAGCTCCTCCCAAACCCCTCAACCTCAACCCAGCCCTCTGCCTGAGCTCCCTCACACCCCAAACCCCTCATCACCAGCCCCACCCCAGACCCCTCAGTTTTACATTATTTTAAATATACAGTAATTCCTCGCTTAATATTGTCGTTATGTTCCTGAAAAATGCTACTTTAAGTGAAATGATGTTAAACAAATCCAATTTCCCCATAAGAATTAATGTAAATAGGGAGGCTAGGTTCCAGGAAATTTTTTTTTTGCCAATGAAGCTTAGTTGAAGTGATGGAGTCAGAGGATGGGATATTTCCCAGGGAATGCCTTACTGCTAAATGATGAACTAGCACTCCCCTGAGCCCTCAAGGGTTAACACATTGTTGTTAATGCAGCCTCACACTCTATAAGGCAACACAAATGGGGGGGGAATAGCATGGCAGAGAGAGACAGACACACACACTGTGTGTGAGAGAGAGACTGAGACAGCAGCTGCTGCCAGCAAGCTCCCTCCATTCTGACCCTGTCGTATCCGCCCCTGCTCTGTGGAGATGGGGGGGCAGGAATGGGGGAGGGGGACACCCTGACATCAGCACCCCTCTTCCCCCTCTGCCCCTGCACAGCAAGCAGGAGGTTCATGGAGCAGCTTCAATGCAGAGGGCAGGAGAAGCACATGGCAGTGCAGGGAGAGACAACTGAACTGCCCAGCAATTGATAGTCTGCTTGGTGGCAGCAGCCGCACAGGGAGCTGACAGGGGGGCTGCCGGCCCACCCTGGTTCCAAGCCCCACCACTAGCTCCAACGGGCTGCTCTTCCTGCAAGCAGTGGACAAAGCAGGCGGCTGCCAAACACTATAAGTGAGAATAGCGCAACTTTAAATGAGCATGTTCTCTAACAGATCAGCAATGTAACAACAAAACAACGTTAATCGGAACAACTTTAAGTGAGGAGTTACTGTATGTTGGCTTACAAGGCTGGGGGGGACAGGACTTGGACCTGTTCTGGGCACCACCAAAAATTATGCAAACCTGCCACCCCTGCGTGGGAGACACGGGGAGAGTGGAAGTGGTTCTAGGAGTAAGAAGTGTTTGGGGAGGAAATGCCAATACTGTTTCTTTAAGGGACAGGACCCTTACAGAGACGGTGGGGCAAAGCTCCCAGCCAACTGGGGATGAGTTAGGAGAAGGGGAGCAACACATATGCTGCCTCTTCTCTGATAGCAGGGCAGACAGCAATGTGGAAAGGCTAGCTGAGAAGCTGGAAGGCTCCTTGAAGGAAAAGGGGCAAGCTGAGGGAGAAGCTGGCAAAGACCCTACAGCTGGCTAATCCACAACTCCACTTCAGAGGGGAGAACGGGGGGGACTCCTGCTTAAGGAAGGGCTGAAAAGGAGTAACCCAGAGACAGAACCAGGGAGAGTCCCAGAAACAGACTACTCGCAGGTGCTGGGAAGCACAGTCTCCTGAAGGAAGGAGCCAGAGATTGCTGGCAGGGCTGGCCCTACACCAAATGGTGCCCCAGTCGAGAAGTGTTTTCGGCACCCCACCTCCATTTCCGTGCCAACCACGCATACGCTTTCACAATTACACAATAAAATGAAGTTCACAATATCACAGCTAAGGCTCTCACTTCACTTCGTTCTTAATCTCATTGACTGACTGGTGACACCCTACCCCTTATATACCCTCCAGGGCATGGCCCATGACATTCTCGGGGATTCGCGGAAAATGTAGTTCTCAGAAAGTCTTTCAAGTTCCATGAGATTCTACAAAGGTCCAGAATATTCTAGAAGGTTAGTGAAAAATTAATTCACATCTGAAATACCTGAAATATTTTACTTCAAAGATTCTATTTTTCCTTTTGTCACTAACAACAAAAACAGCACCCAAGCCTGGTGTCCCCCAAGCCTGGCACCCCAGGTAGTTGCCTGGGTCACCTGCCCCTAAATCCAGTCCTTGATTGCGGGTTGGACTGAGCCTGGCACAACAAATATCCCTCAGTGTATTGGGGTAACCACCTATTTATGCCTATTGCAGTCAGTCCATGAACCTTGGAAAGGGAGGGTGCTCGTTGATTTAAAAAAGTCTACCCTGGTTTATAGCTTGGGTGAAGAGAAGTGAGGCAGGGCTCAGCCGTGGCACCATGTCTGGCCGAAAGGGGCAGACTGGGGTGACCACCGTGCCATCACACTCTGATAAGGGTATGAGAAAAGGGAGGTGAGGGGGGTAGAGTCCCCCTATGGGAGTGGCCGGTGTGAATCTTGCACTCCCTGTAGAAATCCTGTTTCTTCTGTATGTAGCTCATAGTAACCGTTACAGACCAAACAGCCCTGCTGTAAATCCATTCGGCCTGTTTCTCTCTCATGCGTACCAGTGTAAATCAGGAGTGACTCCAACAATGTCAGTGGAATTACACTGGGCTAGAACTGGTGTCATTGTGAATTTGCCCCATTGACTTCATTGGGATGCCCCTGACCCTAAAATGAAGTCACTAGTAGTGCTGCAAACATCAGTATTGTGGGGATTAACTAATAGCCCTGTGGTAATGGAGAGCAGGGGGGAGCAGTCACTGGCTTTGCCGTACCTGGCCTCTGACTCTGTAGAGGACGTGGGGTAGATGTTGAATTCTGCTTGAACTGCTTCTGATATCTGGGTTCTTCCGTTGTTCTTTTCCCTCTCAAGTGTTGCTGGATCTCTATCCTAAAAAAACTGAAGAAACTAGTGAACCTGCCAATTGCTGTCCAGGACTGCGATCTGTGTGCGAGGCAGATCTCTGCCAACTGCTAGCCCCTTTGGTGTCCGCTAGAGACAAATGCCACAGCCAAAAATGGTGGCAGAATGTCTGTTGTGTCTGTTCTAAGCCCAAGGCTGCAGGGTTCCCTACGAGCTTTTGGACAGCCCAAAGATCTTGCTCTGCCGTGTTCACTGAAAGGGTTGGACAAGGGCCTCGCTACCAATGCCAGTCCCAGAAGCGTTTCTCTTCCCCTCCTGGCCCCTCACCAGCTGTTTAATACAATCGCACACCGATGGCACATCAGGCAATGAACTGGAGTCTTTTGTCAGAAGGGGCTTCCAGTCCCTGCTCTTGCACTTAACCCTGACTCTACCGTCCTCCATGGAGCTATGCACTGGACTGACCTTGAAGAATGAATCCAGGAAGCTCATGTGCTTGGGGATCCTCCGCAGCACCATATTACTAGGCTCTGCCTCTACGTTGTTTCCCGTCTCTGACCAAAGCTACATGGAGAGATGCAGCAGCATGTTAACAGAGCCACTCCATCACGTGTGATTTGTCCTGTGTGCGAGAGTGTTTTACGAATCCTAACGTCGGTCTTCCTTTCTCATCTCCCCCCCCATCAGTTGGACTCAGGTGCTGCAGCCCCACTGCAGGGCATGCACTTTGATCCTCTAGCTCATGGATTCTCAATGTGGGGATCAAAACAGGGACCCCAGGGGCGTGTGACCACCCGCACTCCCTATACTAGTAGAGGAGAGGAGGTTCCTGGCTAGATGTAGGAAGAGTCCCAGGGTGGAGAGGGCCTGATATGAAACAAGCTAAAGTGGTGATCCTTGGCCAACGTCACACCCTCTTTGTGGACACGCTAAAGCACAATCCGTGTTCACTTACTCAGGGGTGAGCATTCAGTTCTGTCCTTAAATAACCTCCCACTCAACCCCCAAACTCCAGTAATGGCCTTAACTTGACTGTGAGCTGGCATGTTTATTTCTGTGGATTTGGGACATTTCTGTAAGTGGCTTTTTTTTGCCCCCAGAGCAATCTCTGTGTTGTCTCCTGGTCCCTATGTCCCCTGCAGCTATAGATCTGTCTAGTATGGACCATCAAGACTCCGCAGCACTGGGGGAAGATCATAAAAACCAGAATTTAGTGCAGTGTTTCGCTGAGGGCCGCTATTTGGGCCAATCAGGTCTGCACTCTGATCTGTAGGGTGGAGGGTGTGTTTATTCACTTGGCCTAGAACCTGGAGAAGACCCTGAACAGGACTTCTAACCCCACTGTACCAGAGTCAGACTGCTCTCTGTCCCTGTGCTAGCTGGATATTTTCTTTCAGTTTTTTTTAACCATGCTTAAGTTGTCACCCGAAGCAGATGTGAAGGAAGAAAATACCACCTCTGAGAATCAAAGGTCTGTCCTGAAAAACACCATGCACATCTTGTTTTAGACTTGCAGTCTCTGTAACCAGTGCATGGGCTAGTGGTTACAGCAGGGTAAGGGGAATCAGAACTTGCTCTTTGACTCTGCTACTGTATGTAGAAGAACACAGGGCAAGTCACCTTCCTTCATTAAGTCTCCAATTCCCTCTTCCTAAAGTACAGTAATGCTTTCCTGCCTACCAAGACTGGGCCAAAGCTAACTGTCCCCGAAGAGCTTGGAGATAATTGGAGGAAAGGTGCCATATTTATGCCAAGTAATGGGATGATTTTGTAGCATGCCCACTGGTGCAACTGTACTGCCAGCTACTGGGGAGGGTGCCTCAGAATCAATTCACTCATGGGTGATGAAGTGTCTCTGCAAGTGGAGTCATGAATATTATTAGCTGGTGTCAGAAGAAAAACCTGTTGCTTTTGCCAGGCTCACTTCCCCCAGTTAACCCTTACTACAGTATCAGATAACAGAAGAAGATGGCAATGAGTAGGTGACAATGCTTAAAAGTTTGCAGTCCTGAAAACCCTTGTCTATGGGACAGGAAATATCCCCTACTGCCAATGGATGTCAGCAATAAGTGCAGTTGTCCCAGTTTAACTGCAAGAGTAGCCAAGCACACACCATGTTCTAGCATCGTTTCAGAAACTGGTTTGTGCTTGGCTAGTCTCGCAGCTGAGTCACGGTCCACACCCTGTTCAGCTGCACCCTTGGGTGCAATTATGAGAGTGTAAGCAACACCTAAGAGCCACTAGCTGACAGAGAGGGCTTTGCTGTTTTGGTTGTGTTTGTTCTGAATTCCGCCGGGTCTCTGCTTCTCTTTCACATTTAACTTATTTTTAAATTCCTGCTTAACCCCATTCTCCTGCCTCTCCCTCCAGCCCCAGGTTTGGTTTTCCTCTTGAATCTCAAGGAGTGACTTCTAAAGAGTCCAGGTGTGTTTATTCCCTTCTCTTAATGGGATGGGGTGCACTTTGCAGCCCCTCAGAGCTGCTGAAGAGCATACCCCTCACTGGTCCTGCAGGGGTCATCCTGAGTTGCTTCACTCTTTACATATTGGGGATCCATCTGCCTTATTCGTGGTTGATTATAAGGTTTGAAATATAATCTCCCCCCATTAGTTCAGCTCTGGTTCTGCTTATTTCACTGGGGTGTGTCACATTTTGACTTCAAATTCCAAAGGATCCCCCATTCCTCTCTTGTGTGTCTGCATGAAGATGCCCATAATCAAACAGGGCCATCTGCTTTTCCACTACTTTGTTTGTTTTGCCTAAAGTCACAAAGGTTGATTTTAAAAACAGAAGGAAGCTTAGCCATGTGGGGAGCAATAACATGTGAATTCCATATGCAGCAAAGGCTTATTGGCTATCTCCCCCTAGTGGCCAAATGGTATAATGAATCTAGGGGTTGATTCTGCTCCCATTGAAATCAATGGCCAAATTCTTATTAACTTCAATTTTGCAGGATCAGCTCACTCCTTAGCAGGGATGATTATGGGCTTGCTTTCAGCCAGTGGGGGATTCTGACAGTTGGGCAATGCTGGGTTTATTTTTCTAATTTTATCTTTTTTGGCTTTTGTCACTGGCATTATCTAAATTGCTGAAATGCCCTGATCGGGAATACTGTGCTCAGTTCTGGCCATCCAGCCTCAAAGGATACCGCAAAATGAGTAGTACCGAAAAGGTAGATCAGGAAAGTGTTACAAGAAGGTGAACAAACAGGTAGCAAAGGAACAGTCAATGAAATGGAAAGGTGGCAAATCTGAAACCGCTCAGAGAAAATATTTTTTTCCACACACACACTGCAAAGTTAAGCTATGGAACTCACTGTCACAGAGCTCAAAAAAGGGAGAAGTGGTCTAGATGGCTAGCAAGGATACCCTGAATTACAATACTAAGGATGTTAAACAAACAAGAAATTGAGAGGTGTGTTATCCCATAACTGCCTACTGAAGGCTTTCTTGCATTTTCTTCTGAAGAAGCGGGTACAGGCCCCAGAAGGGGTATGTGCACTGCTGTCTACTGCACATACAGATATACATACACATACACACACATACAACGTGTGTTAATGGTGCTTGCACTAGTGCACTAAAAATAGCTGACTCGATGTTGCGGCAAAGGCTTGCGATAGCCACCTGAGCTCAGACCCAGGGTTAGGGTGGGCTTGAGGTCACATGGCTAGCTCGAACCTCTGCTGGCGCGACAACATCCATATGCTAGCATGAGCCCTGCTCACCCAAGTCTGTCTGCCTGGGCTGCGAGGCTCCCTGCCAGCTGCACTGTAGCCACACCCAGAGCCTAGACTAGCCGGATGAGCGCTGGTCCAACCCAGTCCTTTAGTTCCTAGGATCCTCTAATCCTGTTCTGGGGCAAAGAGGGTGGATGGTCCCTAGCAGTCCCCTCTGCAGGGTAGTCCTTAGGCCAGACCCACGGGCTTTCCTGCAACTGTGCCACCAGAGCAGGCCCCAGCACCTGCCTCTAACCCTACAGAGGAGTTTTGTTGACTCAGCACATATCTCCTCCTCTCTTAAAGGGTTTTAACTCCTCTTCCCACAGCATTTCTGAGTCCCCTCCACATAAACCAAGCTACCAGATATAGGGGGAGTCACAGCAAAATGTGCTCAGCTCCCCATGTGCCCTTGCTGCCTGAAGTCACGGGTACTCCAGCAGCCTGTGGGCCAGCTAATCCAGCTCTGCCTTCCATTCCTCACCTCATGTCTCTGTAACTGCTGACAGAGTCACCCTGAGCTGACCTGCCCCAAAGGGGGAATGCCTTAGCTGCTCCTTTCAAATCTATTTCCAATTGCAGGGGAGGTATTTTGTCGTGATATAAGGGCAGCCCTGGCTGTGACCTGCCCAGACACGCACCCCCACACTATCGCCACCCCCACTGGATGCCTTCTGCCTAAGCCCTGCTCCGTAACCACATTACATCAAAACTGAGCCATCCAGGGCACGCAGCGCTGTGAGTTTCCCTGGCCTGGGGCCACACTTGCCACTGCATAGCTTCTGTCCTCTTCTGGATTAGAGCGGAGCTGCATACCACATACCATTGCTGTAATGCAATTTGCAGATCCCCCAGCACTGCAGGCTCAAACCTGTTCCAACATTCTCGTCCCTCTGCCAAGGTTTCTGTGTCAAATTAGAGTTCTAATTCCTGAACAGGAGACACTGTGCTTAGCTAGATTGGCATTGGAATTTCTCACATACATGAAGCAGGATTTATTCTTTATAACAGGGCACCTGTCCAGGAGGGGCTGAAGGCTGGATTCTAATACCAAAGAAGTCAATGGGAATTTGCTATTGGCTTCAGTGGGAACCAGCCCAAACTCTGATTTTGCATCGTTCTTATTCTTTTCTGCTCTTGTCTTTTGCCTGTGACTTGCTCTCTCTCCAAGGCTTATGTGCATTTTAGTAGACAGTTATCTGCAGGATCCTTGTATTTTTGGCCCCTATTCACACTGATATAGAAACTGATAGCTACAATAGTGCTTGAACAAGGTTATTACTAGCAGGGCTCCAGCACATTTTCCCTGACTAGTGCATGCAAGTGTTGTTTTTGTTTTGTTTGAGATCTGTGTTGTAAAACCATGCTATGGATTACATAGGGTGCATTTTCCACTGCATGCATCCGATGAAGTGAGCTGTAGCTCACGAAAGCTTATGCTCAAATAAACTTGTTAGTCTCTAAGGTGCCACAAGTACTGCTTTTCTTTTTATTGGCTGCATAGTTAAGCACCTTTGTTTTCAGTTTAAACTGATTTTTACTGAAAAAAATCCTGGGTTCTTCAGTGTTGTTTAGTTTTTTCCGATTTTCATCCTACTTTTATATTATTCAAATATATAAAAAATAACTGTTTTATTAGGAAAATGCAATATGTTGCTTGAGATGTATGTATTATCATAATACATTAGTCTGTGTGTATATGCAAAGCTGCCTATTGAAGTAAGGCCATGTATTAGTCTAAAAGATACACACAATAAACAAACAGGCACATACACAAGCTCAGAAGTGCGTGCACATCTGAACGTACTGACGAATCTCACGCCCACCACATACGCATTTCAAGCTGTTAGCAGATAATGGTTTAAAAATCTGACACACTAAAATGGGGAGAAAACAAAAATCTGTATCAGAATATTCAAAAGTGTTCAAAAAACAGGAGAAAAGGATGAAGTTGAGTGTATGCGCTGCAAATGGTGTGGCCCAATTATTAAATGTAAATATTTATAGGCTAATAGTTCTAAGTCTACAACAGTAAACTGTTTAGTCAAATGAAAAGTTTTATTTGGGGATTACAAATATATTGTTTTCTTAAACTCAGAGGTGGCATTGGGTTTTGAGTTCTGTAGCAAACCACATTGAATTCCATTCATCAAAACATGAATCTACTGAATACCTTTTTCCCTGTCCCCCAAAATAAACCCCGTTATTTAACCAGAAAAATTATTTATTTTTTCCACTGATTTTCACCTGTTTTTGTTGCTGTGGTAATAAACACTGATAAACTTCCAGGAAAAATTAAATGAAAATAAAAAAACAAATGGCCCTATGCATAGTTTATATTTGGCTTACATGAGTCTCATTCAACAAAAGGAGATCCTATTAAAACTGGGCATGGAAACTGAATACTGCTAGCCATAACCTTGTTTAAACATGACTGGTAGAGCAGTTATTCTCCCAGTGTGCACAGGGCCATTCATGCACATGTGTGAGTGTACACACATACTTCCATTCAGCTTTAAAAGCCCTGTAATGATGTACTCACTCTAAGAAATTCCACTCTGAATAGTCAACATTCTTGTGTTTCCCATGATTGTGTCTGTTAAAATATATACATGAGAAGGTGGGTGTGAGGCAGTGGCAGAGGGAAGAGAGGGAGCAACAGGGAGAGAAGAAGAGAAAATGCAAAGGAAAACAAACTGTTTCTCTATGGGACAGGTATTTATGCACACCCAGTCTTATTTTAAAAAATAAGTATGTTTTGTTTGTGTGTGGAGGTGGGGGAATTTAAAAGCAAATCCCCCATCAGATGTGCTTCAGGCAGTGTTTTAATACATTAATAATTTAATATAAAATTAAGAGTGTCATAGTTCCCCTGAAAGTTACAAAATGGAGTTCTGCACTAAAGAGACATTTCTATACACAGTCATGACTCCAGCTAATAAGAAATCCCTCCCTCCCCTCTCTCCAGTTGCTCCTCTCTCAAGTATCTGAGCATGTATGTGAATGAATTTATCCCCTCTCCCCTGTGAGGTAGGGAAGTATCATTAGTCCCGTTTCACAGATGAGTAAACTGAAGCACACAGATTAAGCAATTTGCCTAAGTTCACACAGTATGTCTGAGGCACAGCCCAGAACTCAGCACTTACCTGATGATTCCTGGAGCTAGTGCTTCCCATGAGACCATCTAGATATGTGCTAGTTATTCTTAGCAGCAGCACTACAGCAAGGAGACCTCTTGGTCATTGACTGCTCTTCTGGTCCTCAATGTCCAGACCTTGCCATGTTAACCATGGCAGCTTAGTGATGCACTTGACCAGAAGCTAGTAGACTGGGCACCCTTTCCAGCCATGTACCATTAGGACCGTACTGAATATCTCTGTAGCCTGTCCCATCCCAGTGATACCTGACATCCTTTCAGGTCAATACCGGGGTCATTGTCAAACCTTACTGAGTTTGGGGTGTCTAGTTGCTCACGTTACATGAGGCAATTCGGTTGGAATCCTGTTGTAGGAAGACACTTTCAGCCTGAGCCTTGGAGGTGCGAAGCTCCAAGCAGGCAGACTGGGGTGCTGCTATTATTTTTTTTAAGTCCACAGCAAGAGGCAAGGGTCTGGGTTTGAACTAGAGGGTGAGCTGCAACTGTTCCATGACTATGAACTGTGATGGGGCAAGCACAGATGGCTATAGAAAAGTAGTGGGAGATCGATATAGCAGCTCCAGGCTAAACAAACCCCTGGTACTAGGTTAAGTGAAATGGAAGCTGCTCCAGGTCAATTAAGACACCTGGGGCCAATTAAGAACTTTCCAGAAGGCAGGGAGAAGGCTATGTTGATTGGGACACCTGAAGCCAATCAGGGGCTGGCTGAAACTAGTTAAAAGCCTCCCAGTCAGTCAGGTGGGGGTGCATGTCAGGAGCTGTGGGAAGAAGTTGCGCGGTTGGAGAGACTGAGTAGTACACACCATATCAGGCAGAAGGAAGGAGGCCCTGAGGTAAGGGTGAAGTTGAGCCTGAGGAAGTGAGGGCTGCTGTGGGGGAAGTAGCCCAGGGAATTGTACATGTCATGTTTCTAAAAGGTCAGCTATTGTAGCTGATACTATTAGGGTCCCTGGGCTGGAGCCTGGAGTAGAGGGTGGGCCCGGGCTCCCCCCCGACCTTTGCCCCCTGTTTAATCACTGAGACTGGGAGACAACAGAGACTGTGCAAGGAAGGATAACTTCTCCTCACCTCCCTCGCTGGCTTATGATGGAAAATGGCTCAGTAGACTGTGACCCGTGTCTCTAGAGAAAGAAGGGTTACGTGGAGGGTCATAGTGAGCCTCTGAGGCTAGCGAAATCTGTCAGGAAACGTGGGACCCACGGAGGCAAGGACAGAGCTTTGTCACAGAACCTACAGCTGGCAAAGTCAGTGGGAATCTTTCCATTGACATCAAGGGCTTTGGATCAGGCCCTCAATTGGTGAATAAGGATTTTTTACGATAGAGGATCCCACAAACCCAGAGCTCAAAACCATCAGAAACTGAGGAGGAGACGGAACAAGGGAAAGTGGCCTCCAAACGGCCAGAATTAATATGTAACCCTTTGTGAGGTTCTTGTCAACATCCTGGAAGCAGGAAAGACTCGTGTCAACCTGGCATTTTCACTGCTGATATACTGACCAAGAGCAAAGGTGTGATGTGACAGAGCCTTGCAACAAAAGTTTTGCTTATTAGGAATAATATGTAGGATTGTTACTGATCCACCAACCCATCCTAGCCCTGCAAGAAGGACTGAGCCTTCCTGTTAGGTGGGACAACTCTACTCAAAATATTGTCCACAAGGAGTGGATTGACATGGCGACCATGCAAAGAACAAATTCTGATCTAATAGTGCCCCCGGTGATGCTGCCAACCTGTGACAAATGAGATTTTAAAAGGATGCTGTTGAGTTACAAATCTTAGATTTTTTAGGGGTAGAAGAAAGCACATTTCTTTCCCTTTGTTACTAATGTAGGTTATTAGACTTGGAAACAAATTAAAAATCAAGCTCAATAACTGATTTATTACCTGTTACACCTTTTCCTTTTCGTTTCTTAGACTGGAGAATGAAAATAGACTAGTCATTTCCCCTTCTTAGTTCTCATTCACCAGCCCAGTACTGTTGTGTTTGGGTTGCAAACAATGCTGGGGAGTTTTAAATGTAAACACATCTTTTAATTAGATTAATGGCATGGAGAAATAAAGCTTGGGAAACCAATGCCATGGAAAAAATGACAGATTGCTTTATACTGGGATCAAGCAGATCTTAGTGTATGGTCACTGTGTTTTTACTTTTGAAAAAAATAAATAGAGACAACAATAAGAGGCTCTCCAAACACAAATGGGCCTTTTAAACTTGACAAATATAGAGGGGGGGGAAAACAGATGAGGAACAGATCAAATGATCCTATATGAAGGGATATACATAGCAATTGATTATGACTTATATGTGATTTACAAACGAAAAAATAGCAGAAGAAGGGAACACTTCCAGAAAGTCTCCTACATGGAAGGCAGAATAACTATTTACATTTGGACACTATGTGCAGCAGAAGATAACTAGACTTTTATTTGTTTTGTCAATGTCTAGAGGTCTAAGTGCCTCGTGCGGATTTTTGTTAAAGGTTAAATAAAGTGGAATTAGGAGGCGAGAGATACATGGAAATGGTTATGATTAAGATTGATTGTACTGGTGCAGAAGTATGAATGTACTACGTAAGGTTAATCAGGATAAACATCTACATAATTTGATATTGTTTTTCAGTATGTTAATGACAAAATGAAAAGTGTGTTTTTAAGCACATTTTTCATTAGAATTGGGGGCAGGGACATTTCTTTGCCTGTTAGATCTCGCAAAACCTCTTTGTTATTGTAGTGCGGAAAGGCCCCAGCTGAGAGCAGGACCCCATTGTGCTGGGTGCTGTATGAACACATACTAAGAGACAGCCCCTGAAATGTGTACACTCTACATTAGACAAGACAGACAAAGGGAGCATTATTATCCCCATTCAACAGATGAGGAACTGAGGCACAGAGACACTAAGTGATACAGCCATAGTTGCATAAGATGTCTGTGGCAGGGCCAGAAGTTGAATGCACAGTTCCCGAATCCCAGACCAGTCAACCCCTGAACCACAAGACCATCCTTCTCCAAAAAGACCTAAATTTGTGGGACTAAACTACCAGATTGAATCCGTCAGACCTGTAAAAAGACACTGACTTCAAAATTCCTTCAGCTGAAGAGTGAGAGATGTTAAAAATTGTTAGCCCAAATGAGCGAGTCTCTCCCAAGAGGCCTGATCAAACGCGCACTAACATCCATGAACAGCCTCCCCTTGCCTTTGGATCAAGCGCTAAAGGAGTGAGACTTGGCAAGTCTCCTACATTCTTAAGAGTTCTCTCTAAGCCACAAGGTGCAACCTAAAGCTGTGCACCCACTCCCTCCAGCCGTGTGGCAGACTCTGCATGTATGGCACAAACTCATATAAGGCCTGTCCACTCGCTCTTTCTTGATAGATCCATTTCTCCGGTAAGATATACTTACCTGGCTCCTAGCCACATTCACCCCATTCTAATTGTGCTATAATCAGAGCTGCAAAACTTGACTCTGGGCTCAGATTTTGAAATCTCCAAAATCTGTGGGTGTTTGAATCTGGGCTTTCGGTGCAGGCCCATCTTTTCTGTCTGTCACATGCAAAATGCTTGGGCCCTGAATATGTTCGTATAAAGAGGATGCAATAGAGGAATATACATGATGATACATGTCGCTGCTTCCTTCTCCTCTCCTTCTCCACTTTCCTTGAATTAGCCACTTGATTGCACTGCTCCTCTGGCTTTATGTACTGATGATGATAAAGTAATTGCTTGTGACAGGCGCTGTTCTTCCCTGATTCAGCCATACACCTTTCCTAACCTTTCCTGCTAAACTCCCAGAGTGCAGCCACATAGGCCTCCCCCTGAGGCTCGAGTGACTGACATCTCTGTGTGAGGGACACTGCTTCAGCTTAGAGCATTTCTCTTTTCCCAGAGAGGCTTTCACAGCTGATCACCGCACAGCGTCCCCAGGGAGGCAGGCATGGATTAGAAGGGTAAATAAAGAGGACTTCTCAAATCTGCCCCCCTACTCCAGGCCCAGCCACCTTCTTCATTTAGACCTGGCTGGCTCACAGGAGGGGCGGATGGCTCTTCGTTCCCATCCTAATTCTCATTTGGGGCAGGGAATAAAGAGGGTCAGACTCCCTGTGGTGTGTACCACTGCCCATTACTGGACAGGATTGGTCAGGCCAGCCCCAGTGTGCATCGCTTTGCAAAGGTCTCGCCCTCTGTTGCTTAGGGGCTTGCAAAAGAAGATGTCACTGCCACTTGAGCTCTGAGCAGTAGGCACAGTGCATACCATGGATGAATCTGCTGGACCTTTACTGCTTACCTTTCCCCTGCCCAAACTTGGCAATGTTCTTAAGCACGGGCCTACCTTTAAGCACATGGGGAGAATCCCACTGAAATCAAAGCTTGAAGTTAGGCCTGTGTTTAAATACCGTATTGAATAAGGGCCTGAATGAGCTGTGGGGGAATGGATCTGTTCAGTGCCCAGCCAGTAGAGGGCTCCCGAATCCCTAGCATCAGGTACAGGAAAAGGAAGCAATATCCAGAAATATCGGGGGATGAGCGGCAGCTTGGAGCCAGAGGTTATGTGAGAGCAGGGAGTGCGGTCAGCTGAGGCTGCTTGCTTAGTATCACTTGTTTAGCACTGGCACGGTGCAATGCACCCAATATTTGCAGTCCCTGCCCACAAGAGCTTGCAATGTGAAGGAAAGCCATGCAGAGGACAGAAAGCACTGGGAGAACTAGCAATGACTGTCCTTCCAGTTTCAGAGTAGCAGCCGTGTTAGTCTGTATTTGCAAAAAGAAAAGGAATACTTGTGGCACCTTAGAGACTAACAAATTAGAGCATAAGCTTTCGTGAGCTACAGCTCACTTCATCGGATGCATTTGGTGGAAAAAACACCAAATGTTTTTCCACCAAATGCATCCGATGAAGTGAGCTGTAGCTCACGAAAGCTTATGCTCTAATAAATTTGTTAGTCTCTAAGGTGCCACAAGTACTCCTTTTCTTTTTGTCCTTCCAGTGTGACTTCGGTTTTAGCCACCTCTCTCCTCTTTCAGTGTCTTGCGAGCCCCATGTCAGGAGGGTGGGAAGCACGGAGGGTACTGGCATGGCAGACAGCTTGGGCATGGCGTACTGGGCAGCGCAGTGAATCATGTCGGTTCTGGGAGTGACCTAGCTGTTTGTGGTGCAGAAAAGCAGCAGGGCATTTCTTGTTTTTATGCTACAGAAAGGTGGCTGGAAAGACAATCTGTGGGAGAACGGTTCTTGGGTGGAGGAATCTGCAGGGAAGTGACCAAGCACCAGATGGAGTAATGGAACACCCAGCCGCTAATGAATTACACCATGGGAGTGACATGGACTCAGATCTTTGGCCAGCCAGTCTGCATGCAAGCCTCCCCCAGCAAGGGAAGAGCGATTATCTGAGGAACAAGAGCATTCAGAGAGTGCCACAGAGGCGAGGCAGCACGCAAGGCTGCCTCTAAGCCCGGCTCCTTCTGGTGTTGTCTCCTGGAAACAGGGCAGCTCTAGAGTGAGCGTGGCTCACACTGACAGCAAGGAGCAGAGTGAGGCTCGCAGCCCCCTCCCCTGGCATGTGCTATTTTTTTGCTTCCACCCCTACACCACAGTCACCCCTCTTCGTATACCATGGTCCCACCCTGCTGGGAATGGAAGTGGCAGGGGTCACCATTAGGCTGCTGGGAAGGCAGCCTCTGCACTTCCCAGGCCATGCCTCCCTGTCTATAAGGCTCCATCGAGGAGAAGGTATGAGTAGCCCCCATCCCAGCCGAGGGCCATGTGCTCAAGGCCCTGAGAGATGGCAAAGAGTTTAAAGGGAAGCAAGGCTGGATATCAGGGTGGTGGGTGACTAGAATCGGGGCCTGGGGGTGTGTGGATGGGGACAGCTTGGGGGGAAGAGGGGAGAGCTTGTAGGATAGTGGCTACCCCTTTACAGAGTGGGTGGGGTTTCTGTCTCTGGGGTGGTGTGTGTGTTCATTTTGAGAGGATGCTTTAACAGTGCCAGTATCCTTCTCTCCCTGCTGATTGGGTTAAATCATGGGCCAGTGGATTTGTCTGTAGAGCAGGCAATTTAATCTCATTCTAGTCCTGATGCCTGGAGACTGTGCAGCCTTCATCTCCGACCCGTAGTGCCTTTCCAGCCCCCTCCCCCACTTTCTCCCTCTGTTTCTTTGCTCTTACTCGCTTCTCTCGGCTCTCTAAAGCTTTAGTTCCTACCTCGAAACTCTCTGTTTCTGGCTCTTCACCCCACTTCACACTGGTCTCTGTTTCCTGTGGCTCTCTGTGGCCTTGGGCGGTTCTCCCAGGCAGTGACTTCTCCAGCCTCACGATCTCTTTGTACAGGTGCTGCACCAACAGCTCTGATTTGCAGAGTCTTTCCTTCAAGAGTTGCATCTCCTTTTAAAAAAGGAAACCTGTAAATGCCAAAGCCAACCACTTGGGGCCATATTCCCTGCTGGCAGCAGCCCTAGTTTCAGCACCTATGCTGCTGTGTGACTCATTTTTATCCTGGGACACTTCACTCCCTCACCATCGATGTGTCGTTTCCCAGCTGTTGGAATGATCCTGGATGGTGGCGGTCAAATTGGCCTCAGGCCTGTAATGACACCTGCCCTCGGGCTGGGCTGTCAGCAGGGGTTGAACCTACTTCCTCCAAAGCCTGAGCCACTACCACAAACAAACTCTCCTGCAGCTCACAGAGAAGGAGAAAGGAGATGGACAAGTGGTTTGGCCAATGAAAGGTCAGTCGCAAAAGACATAGTCTGTGTTCCACATAAAAGAAAAGGAGTACTCGTGGCACCTTGGAGACTAACAAATTTATTTGAGCATAAGCTTTCATGAGCTACAGCTCCACATGTAGCCTTACTGATGGATGGGTGTATTGATTACTGATTAATCTCTTAGACTGCAGCAGTGCGCTCCTAGGGTCTCTTAATACTAATAATATTCCTGATGTTGTAGCCCTCAGGAGACTGAATCTTTAACCAATGCAGTCTAAGAGCTTAATCAGTACACCCATCTGTCAGTTCACACTAGCCAGGCTGCAAGTAAGAACTCCCGCATCCCACTCACCTGAGGGTCTTAGACTAGACTGAACATCCAGGGCACAGTCCATCTTGTCACAGCTCCCGACATATTTTCTTACGTTCAGTCTATAATAGCTGTAATGGCCTCAGTGCAGAGCATTGCATGAGCCCTGTTAACCATGACAACAGCTACCTACACTGGACAGTCAGTGCACTGACGTGGTTGTTGTTTAAATGTATTTGTGTGGCTGAGCCAGTTTCTGCTGGACTGACTCTGTATTTGTTTGTAGTTCTTATCCGTGAATATTGGCCTGTCAGCCACTCAGCAGTCTGCAGATGTGGCACGGATGTCATTGGATTCATTTTGCTCATTAATGCTCACGCCTGCCTCTTTCAGAACTGATCTCTCTGTTCCCACTTATAAAACATTTGTATAGGGTATGTCTGCATGCTACTTAGGCCTGCCTAGTCTGCACTTAAAACTTAGGTCAACACCTATTTACGTTGCTCAGGGGTATGAAAAATTCAGACATAGTTAATCTGACCTAAACCCCAATGTAGACAGCGCTAGGCTAACAGAAGAATTCTTCCATCAACTTACTACAGACAGAAGAAACCCCCCACGCTGGAGTAAGTGTCTACACTATAGCAGCACAGTTGCTGTGCTGCAGCTGTGCCACTATAGTGTAGACAGGCGATTTTGTTCTGTTATTCAGCTCCACAGTGCTTTCACTACCTCTGTTGCTTGTGGGGTGCCCAAGCCCCGGCTAGCCTGGTCTGTCTAGGTATGTCTACACTGCCTGTGGCACCAAGTTTCAGAGCCTGCCTGGTCTCGCAGGGTTTGGAGTACCGGGCTCAAAATAGCAATGTGGAAGTTCCCACTCTGGGTGACGTCCAGGGTCTGAGATCCTCCCTGCTTGCTGGGTTTCAGTGACTTACCCTCACATGGAGCTCCTTTTCAGCCTGCAATTCAGAGCTCAGTCTCTCTATTTCCTTTTGGAGATGCTCTGGCTGGTCTCTTTTGGTTTGGTACCTACAGAAACCCACAAGATCATTACACTTCTCTGTCCAATTCCAAACCATGTTCAGAGATATCTCAATACAATAGACATGTTTCAGACATTAGAGACAACCACAGTGCTTGGTGCCTTATAAATGCCTAGACAGACGGCTAACCCTAATTTCCTGTGTTTCCGCGTGTGTGTGTGTGTTTCTGCTTGCCTTATTGCCAGAAGATGAATGAAATGAGGTCACAAGAATTACCATCGTCTCCTTTTCAGTTTCTACCTACACTGCCTTTCCATCCCCTGGGCAAGCCTGGATAGGGACTCCCTTTTGAACGTATCAACATTGCTCGTGGGTTAGTACTATGATCTTTACATCAGCAATATGATCAATATGTTCATTACACTCCTGAACCCCTTCCAGCTCCCCCATCCTCTTCCACTCCTAGCTGTAAAGCAGTTTGTACAAATTGTATGTGAACCTTTCCTGATAGGGGTGGAATCACTGGGGACTGAAACCCCAGTCCCTCCACACTAGTTTTGTGACACATTAAGCAAGTGATGGCCAAGCCAGTTTAAATGCCTGGTGTCCTTATTTTGAAAACCCTGGAGCAATAACAGAAGCTCAGGAGGCCCAGTGTAAAAAGGCCACCCAGAAAGGGAGGAGCAGGAATCCTCAAAAGTTACATACCTGAGGCAACTTGTGTGCAGAGGCTGAGGCAGATAATCTGTCTCTAATTATTAATATAGTGGATTTGGGAGGAGTTTTATTATAGTTCCTGCTGCTGTTTATCGTTCACAGGAACACCCATTTTCTTTTCAACTTTTCCCCATTTAAAATGTTGCATTGCGGCAGGAGGATGAGAGATATAGCACACTGGTTCTCATCCGGGGTGAGCGTACCCCTGGGATACACAGAGGTCTTCCAGGGGGTACATCAACTCATCTAGATATTTGCCTAGTTTTACAAGAGGCTACAGAAAAAGCAATAGTGAAATCAGTACAAACTAAAATTTCATACGGACAAAGTACACCATTTTTCAGTTCTAGTGTGCTGGACACTTGTATTTTTATGTCGAATTTTGTAAGCTAGGTAGTTTTTAAATGAGGTAAAACTTGGGGTACGCAAGACAAATCAGACTCCTGAAAGGGGTACAGTAGTTTGGAAAGGTTGAGAACCACCTCAGTGGTAGAGCATTTAACTGCCGATCCAGCTTCAAATCCAGATGCCCTCTCAAAGCAAGATGAAGTGAGCTGTAGCTCACGAAAGCTTATGCTCAAATAAATTTGTTAGTCTCTAAGGTGCCACAAGTACTTTTTTTTTTTTTTTTTTAAAGCAAGATGAGTGATCGTGGAGAGGCTATGCACTCTGACTGGCTCTTTTTACCACCACCACCCCCATCCCATTCTGAGCACGCAGGATCTGGACCTCCAATCAGTGTTATGCAAGTAACTAGTATGCAATTAACTGGAGCATCAACACATGCAGTGAGATGGGGCCAGATCAGGGCTCCCGATTAGCAGTTAAGTGATAGGCTCTTACTGTAAGTGATGTGCCTGGGTATATAGACATTGTCGCTGGTGGCCCATGAAGCTGAGGTGGAAGGGCTGCCTGTGAGCTCTCTGGTCAGGTACCAGGAAGCTTGCCCTGTTAACAGGAGATGAAACCTGAGCACTATCTCCTCTGGAAAGGCTGGGAGCCACATAGGGCTTCCGCCCCTTGCTGGTTCTGACTTGTGTCTTCTTGACATCATCTCTGATGTGTTGATGTCACGACTGGTCAGACAGCTTGCCTTTCCGATGGGAACCTTGCTCCCAGGCAAGATGTGCTCGTTCTTGGCTTCAGGCTTCTTGGATTCAACACGGGTTTTTCTGTGGTATGTTCTTTAAATGCAGGAAACCCAGAGTTGTCAGAGGAAATCAAAAGGATCTGAGGGGTCAAGTCAGCATTTGGAAGCCAAGCCAAAATCACAAGAGAGTGTGTGTGTGTGTGTGTGTGTGTGCATGCGCCTGTTGAAGCCGCAGGCATCCATCTGAGGAAATACTCTGGCAACACAGACCATCCAATGCCAGCTGTGATCCAAGAATGAAAAGGTGAGTGGAAGTACATCAGATTGAGGTTCAGCCAACAGGACCCCAGTCAGGTCCGACTCAGCCTTTGCCAACTCCAGGGGCTGAACTGGAATGCACAAAGGGCTCACCAAATCTGCTTCAAAGAGGGAAGCTCTTTGCAGGCTCTTGTCTCCCACTGGGTCCTAAAACCAGTCAGGCTTAGAGATTATTGTAATAACACAGCAAACAGCAGCAGAAAGGCTGTGCTAATCTCCCTCCCTTCAATTTCTTTTGCAGGCACCAGAGACTCCATTCAACTTGCCCCATGCAGTCATTTACATATGTGCAGAGTCAGTGCAAAGTGGGTATAAAAGCAGGAGCAAATCTGAATGATAACACAACACACCCACTTGGACCTTGTGTAGTCATTGACACCTGCCCCAAGACAGGGGAGAATTAGGACTAAGGGGCTTTACAAAGGTGAATCTGACCCTAAATGTGCCTTGTTCTGTTGAGGTGTTTGTACCGTGCTCATCCCTGCAGTATCCGAGCACCTAGATTCATAGATACTAAGGTCAGAAGGGACCATTCTGATCATCTAGTCCGACCTCCTGCACAGCGCAGGCCACAGAATCTCACCCACCCACTCCTATGAAAAACCTCACCCATGTCTGAGCAATTGAAGTCCTTAAATCATGGTTCAAAACTTCAAGGAGCAGAGAAGCCTCCCTCCAGTCAACCATGCCCCATGCTACAGAGGAAGGCAAAAAAACCTCCAGGGCCTCTCCAATCTGCCCTGGAGGAAAATTCCTTCCCGACCCCAAATATGGCAATCAGCTAAACCCTGAGCACATGGGCAAGATTCACCAGCCAGATACCCAGGAAAGAATTTTCTATAGTAAATCAGATCCCATCCATCTAATATCCCATCTCAGGGGATTTGGCCTATTTACCCTGAATATTTAAAGATCAATTACTTACCAAAATCCCATTATCCCATCATACCATCTCCTCCATAAACTTATCGAGTAGAATCTTAAAACCAGATAGATCTTTTGCCCCCACTGCTTCCCTTGGAAGGTTATTCCAAAACTTCACTCCTCTGATGGTTAAAAACCTTCGTCTGATTTCAAGTCTAAACTTCCTGGTGGCCAGTTTATACCCATTTGTTCTTGTGTCCACATTGGTGCTGAGCTTAAATAATTCCTCTCCCTCTCCTGTATTTATCCCTCTGATATATTGATAGAGAGCAATCATATCTCCCCTCAACCTTCTTTTAGTTAGGCTAAACAAGCCAAGCTCCTTAAGTCTCCTTTCATAAGACAAGTTTTCCATTCCTCGGATCATCCTAGTAGCCCTTCTCTGTACCTGCTCCAGTTTGAATTCATCCTTTTTAAACATGGGAGACCAGAACTGCACACAGTATTCTAGGTGAGGTCTCACCAGTGCCTTGTATAACGGTACTAAAACCTCCTTATCCCTACTGGAAATGTCTCTCCTGATGCATCCCAAAACCGCATTAGCTTTTTTCACAGCCATATCACATTGGCAGCTCATAGTCATCCTATGATCAACCAATACTCCAAGGTCCTTCTCCTCTTCCATTACTTCTAATTGATGCGTCCCCAGCTTATAACTAAAATTCTTGTTATTAATCCCTAAATGCATAACCTTACACTTCTCACTATTAAATTTCATCTTATTACTATTACTCCAGTTTACAAGGTCATCCAGATCCTCCTGTATAATATCCCGATCCTTCTCCGAATTGGCAATACCTCCCAGCTTTGTATCATCTGCAAACTTTATTAGCACACTCCCACTTTTTGTGCCAAGGTCAGTAATAAAAAGATTAAGTAAGATTGGTCCCAAAACCGATCCCTGAGGAACTCCACTGGTAACCTCCCTCCAACCTGACAATTCGCCTTTCAGTAGGACCCGTTGCAGTCTCCCCTTTAACCAATTCCTTATCCACCTTTTGATGTTCATATTGATCCCCATCTTCTCCAATTTAACTAATAATTCCCCATGAGGCACAGTATCAAATGCCTTACTGAAATCTAGGTAAATTAGATCCACTGCATTTCCTTTATCTAAAAAATCTGTTACTTTTTCAAAAAAGGAGATTAGGTTGGTTTGGCACGATCTATCTTTTGTAAAACCATGTTGTATTTTGTCCCATTTACCATTGACTTCAATGTCCTTAACTAATTTCTCCTTCAAAATTTTTTCCAGGACCTTGCATACTACAGATGTCAAACTAACTGGCCTGTAGTTACCCGGATCACTTTTTTTCCCTTTCTTAAAAATGGGAACTATATTAGCAATTCTCCAATCATTCGGTACTATTCCTGAGTTTACAGATTCATTAAAAATTCTTGCTAATGGGCTTGCAATTTCAGGTGCCAATTCCTTTAATATTCTTGGATGAAGATTATCTGGGCCCCCCGATTTAGTCCCATTAAGCTGTTTCAGTTTCGCTTCTACCTCTGATATGGTAATATCTACCTCTATATCCTCCTTCCCATTTGTCATGCTACCATTATCCCCAAGATCCTCCTTAGCCTTATTAAAGACTGAGGCAAAGTATTTGTTTAGATATTGGGCCATGCCTAGATTATCTTTAACCTCCGCTCCATCCTGTGTTAAGCGGCCCCACTTCTTCCTTCTTAGTTTTCTTCTTATTTATATGGCTATAGAACCTTTTACTATTGGTTTTAATTCCCTTTGCAAGGTCCAACTCTACTCGACTTTTAGCCTCTCTCACTTTATCCCTACATCTTCTGACCTCAATTAGGTAGCTTTCCTTGCTGATCCCTCCCATCTTCCACTCGCTGTATGCTTTCTGCTTCTTCATAATCACCTCTCTAAGATGCTTGCTCATCCAACTTGGTCTACAACTCCTTCCTATGAATTTTTTCCCCTTTCTTGGGATACAGGCTTCCGATAGCTTCTGCAGTTTTGATTTAAAATAATCCGAGGCCTCCTCTACCTTTAGATCCATAAGTTCTTCAGTCCAATCCACTTCCCTAACTAATTTCCTTAATTTCTGAAAGTCAGCCCTTTTGAAATCAAAAACTCTAGTTGCAGATTTATTTTTGTTAATCCTTCCATTTAGTTTGAACTGAATTAGCTCATGATCACTTGAGCCAAGATTGTCCCCTACAACCATTTCTTCTATGAGGTCCTCGCTACTCACCAAAATTAAATCTAAAATGGCATCCCCTCTAGTCGGTTCAGCAACTACTTGATGAAGGAATCCATCAGCTATCACATCTAGGAAAATCTGAGCCCTATTATTATTACTAGCACTGGTCCTCCAGTCTATATCTGGGAAGTTAAAGTCTCCCATGATCACGCAGTTTCCATTAGTATTTACTTGATTAAAGACATTAAAAAGGGCTCTATCCATATCCAAATTAGATCCCGGAGGTCTATAGCACACCCCAAGCACTATCGTAGGAGAGGCTTTACTAGTTTTCTTCCCCAATGTAATTTTTGCCCAGACGGACTCTGTCTTATCCATTGCATCGCTTCTTATTTCTTTACATTCTACCTCATTGATACACAATGCTACTCCACCCCCTTTACCTTTATTTCTGTCTTTCCTAAACAGCACATACCCTTCAATACCTGTAGTCCAGTCATGACTACTATTTCACCATGTTTCTGTTATCCCTATAATATCTGGCTTCACTTCCTGCACCAGTAGCTCTAGTTCCTCCATTTTGTTACCTAGACTCCTCGCATTGGTGTACAAACATCTTAATTTTTGCTGTTTGGACTCGCTCACATTTTGTACCCTATTGGGCACAGTCATTCTACAGCCAGTATAACCTATTAGACTAGTATCCACACCGCCCTCGCTCCTTATATACATTCTCCTACCCATAGCTGTATCCTTTCTTACTTCATCTTCTTCCCTCTCAATGCTAAAATCTGGCATGGAGATTTTCTGGACATCTCCCATCCATCTCCCCCAAATTCCTAGTTTAAAGCTCTCTTTATCAGTTGTGCCAGCCTCGATCCTAGAAGTCTATTTCCTTCCCTACTCAGATGAAGTCCATCCCGAGAGAACTGACCTCTGTCCGTGAATGCCTCCCAGTGGTCATACATCCCAAAGCTCTCCTTATAGCACCACTGCCTAAGCCATCTGTTGACAGTCATAATCTTGTCAGACCTTTGTTGCCCTTCTCTAGGAACAGGAAGGATCCCGCTAAAGATCACCTGAGCCTCAATTTCCTTAAGTGTCTTCCCCAGCCTAGCATAGTCTCCCTTGATACTTTCCAGCGAGAATCTGGCTGTATCATTTGTTCCCACATGAAGGATAATTAGGGGATTCTTTCCCGCTCCCTTTAGGATCCTTTTCAACTCAGGTCTACATCCCGTATCTTAGCACCCGGAAGACAGCACACCCTTCTATTCTCAGGATCAG
This sequence comes from Dermochelys coriacea, assembly GCF_009764565.3. NCBI lineage: Eukaryota > Metazoa > Chordata > Testudines > Dermochelyidae > Dermochelys > Dermochelys coriacea. The sequence goes on from NC_050073.1 coordinate 16,430,141, forward strand.
CTCTAGTTACAGGCCTGTCTATTCTTCTCAATAAAGAGTCCCCGATCACATAGACCTGCCTTTTCCTGGTGACAGTGCTATTCTCCAGTCTCTCCCCTGTTCCCTCTAGCTGCAAGTTCTTTCCATTCCTATTTTCCCTTACAATCCTCTTCAACCCATCCTGTATCCTCCTGGGGCTCGTATTTGGTGTAGTCTCCCTTGACTCTTCCCCTTTTTCTATAGGACTAGCCTCTCTTCTTCCTTACCCTTCCACCTTCAACAAGTACCTGCTGAGCCCCTTCTTCATTTTCCAACTCTGCAAACCTGTTCCTAAGCTCTATTTCTCCTTCACTAGCCCATCTTTTTCTCTGCCTGGTTCTTTGAGTCACATGTTTCCACTGACCACTTTCCTCACCCAGTCTCTCCTCAAAATTCCCCAGCCCTGCTTCCATCTGTGAGTCTGAGCTTTTCCCTTCAGATACCTCATATCTTTGCTCCATCATCTGCTCAAACCCCTTCCTAAACTCAACCAGACTTTCCACCTGCATCTCCAAACCTCGGATCTTTTCCTCCATCAGCTCTATCAGACGGCATTTCATGCAGAAAAAACTTTTACCGGTTCCCCCCTCCAGGATCATGTACATACCACAGCTTCCACATCCAGTCATCCTCAATGTGTCTTTCACTACAGGAGTCACTCCCACAGCTGCCTCTGTATCTGTCATCACCTTCCCACCTAAATCCTGTTAATCTGGGAAACACAAGCCACACCAAAAAGACCACACACCCCCAGCAAAAGCAAACCCCAAACAAGCACCACAAGCCAAACTCCCCTGTTTAGAGCTCTGTTTGCTAGCTCCTGTGCCACTGCAGCTGTCTGTGCCACTGCCTGACTGGCTGGCTACCTTTATAGGGGCCCTAGTCAGAAGCCCCACCCCCTAATCAGGCTCAGCTGCTCTCCCAGCACAAAACCCCTACACACACACACAAATACTAAAAATACAAAACCAAGTACAACTACCTTCTCCTCCAACAGAACTCCCACTCAAACTCCCCTGTTTAGAGCTCTGTTTGCTAGCTCCTGTGCCGCTGCAGCTGTCTGATGATGCGGCTCCAGTTAAAAAGCAGCACCAGAGCGTGAGAACTATACCCACAACCATCACTTGTCAGCACTACTTCAGGCAAGCAGGAACACATGTGACTTATGTCAAAGGCCATTTTATAACACAAAACAGCTCATGCAGCTATGCTATGAAGTTGAATTCTGGACATTCATGCAAGAACTTTTCTGGGATGAGCAGTGATCTAAGGGCAGCAGTGACTGTAGTACAATCATTGCTCCTTGCTCGCTGCAGTATGGTTATTGCTCCCCTGGCCTATCCAGAATGATCCCATAGGCCCTTCTCTGGAGCCCTAAGTGATTTAGGATATATAAGGCCAGATCCTCAGCTGATGTAAATTGTCATAGCTTCCTTGATTTCGGTGGAGCTAGGACTATATACACTGGCTGAGGAGCTGGTCCATATAGGTGTGTCGTATAATGTATACATACAGGTTCCTAGAATACAGGGAGGATTTTTTTTTTTTAATAGGCATGGTGGCTGTTCTCTGCCACATACAATTTATTCATGTTCTGGATCATTACGCTTGAATTGCTGTTTATATTTCCACTGCCTCCCTTTCAGAAGGAGCGCAGCCTTGTTTGCACTGTGATTCATAGGCAGAGCCATGATGTAGAATGCTCCCTCCCATGCCCTGAGCTCACTGGAGGAACTTTGCGCTAGAGAGCAGGCTTTCAAATCAGCAGCACCAGCAGGAGCGGGATCCTCTTTTCAGTGGGTTTCCCAAAAATCTTTCATCTTCCCATTGCAGGCTGCACCAAAACCAAAGTTCCATTTTGTGTTTATCTTGCAGAGAAATCTCAGAGCTGCCTGGCACTTTTCCCCCTAGGGATTGTGTCTGTTTGAGCAAAGAGCCTTTGCTTTTGTTCTAGTCTTGTTTTGGGCTGGTGCTGTGCGCAGTTCCTTTCCGCAGTCACAACACTTTCTTTCACTCTGGTCTATATTCCAGTGAGAAGATTCTTGACTCTCTTCAGCATTAAAGGCCAGACTTTCAAAAGTGCTCAGCACCCAAAATCAGGACCAGATTGTCAAAAGAGCTCAGCACGCAGGGCAAGCAATGGCAGATGCTGGGTGCTGAGCTCTTTTGAAAATAGGACCCTAATTGTGGGTGCTGACATCCTGGAAATCTGTCCCCACCAGCCTGCTCCTGCTTCTATTGACTTTAATGGAAGCAAGATCAGGTCTAAGCAAATTGAGATCTTGACGCACATTAGCACCAGTTTGAAAAGTTTTGCATCCATCTGGCAGCTGGATTTGCTTCAAGGGTTCGATTTTCAGAGCTGCTGAGCATCTATGGCTCCACTTGGCTTCAGTAGGAGGTGTGGGTGCTCAACACCTCTGAAAATCAGTGCCTGGGTGTAAGTATTCTGCATGTTACCATGGCTCATCATCCGAAGACAGCTGCTGTACTTGGGGAGCCAGCTAAGAAGTTGGCTCATCCTCACTGGAAGAGACTCTCTATCTATGTTAGAATGACTTTATTCTTTTTCTGGGCTGCAGAAACTGAAGTAGCTAATCCAAGTAGCCGTGTCATCACCAATTAAGGTGGTAGGGCCTGAAATCTGGAGGTGCCATGGAAATAAGGCAGTGTCCTAATTTGACAAATATTTGACAAATATGCATGATATCATTTGCATAAATTCTCTGTTCTCCCTCGTTCCCCAAAGATTTGCTCCCTTGAATTCTCCCCGTGCTGCTTTCTTTGACCCTCTTCCCTCATTTCTGCTTTCCTGCAGCCCCCTGCAGTCTATGGCAACCCTCTCCATCACTCATGTTTACTATTCCCTCTCCACCCTTCTGTGTGCTCCCTGATTCTAGAGACCAGGCCTAGAGTGTGAGCCTCAACGCACTTGTGACCATTGTAAATCAGGGCCCAAAAAAAAACCATGAGATTCATTTCAAATAATGAGTGTAAATAATACCAATAAATTTTGAGGCAGGTGTCCTGTGGCAAAAGTAGTCTGTGATCATGCATTGAAGATTGTAGTATAACGCTTACACACAGTGACCAACTTTTGAGCGTCGGACTTTGCAACCTTAATAATGTTGTTTGACTGTCGTTTTTATGGAGGCGTGTAGATATATAATGGTGAGATGGGCCTTTTCACACAGGCAGATTCCCCTCCTTTTGCCAGTCTTTGTGTTGTCACTCAGTGGGACTTTGGTCACATTTCACACCAGCGTCTGACCTCAACCCCTTGTTTTCTGCTGCTCACCTCGGGGGGTTGCACTCACTTTTTGCCTCATGCTCACTAGCTCCTGCAAAATGAAGGCGAGCCGGGCAGTGGCTCCTTCTGAGCGGCGCATCTCAGCCCCTGGATTTCCAGGTCCCTCTGATGCAGCAGCAAGCGCAGGACATGGGTGTCGTCCTTCTTCTGCAGGACCTTCGGCTGCACAGGAGGGGCTCTGCAATGGAACCAAAGGATATATATTCCATTAAAATGGTAACGATCCAAACCCATGCTCAGATCATGAGGAGGTTCAAACATTCTGTGCATCTCTAGAATATGGGCCACTTATTCAAGTGGCTCATTAAGGATTTAGGAGTCTAACTTTAGTCATCTGGTTTTGAAAAGCTTGGCCATGGTACTTTTCATGCATATTGAATTGAACAAAGGATAGGATGGGTAAGCATTATCACCCAGTTTTATAGAGGATGAAACAGGGACAAAGAGAGGTGAAGTGACAAGCCCAAGATCACACAGTAATTCAGTGGCAGAGCAGGAAATAGAATGCAAGTTCCCTTCAGTCTGGTGCCCTAGTCAGCACCTGAGTGAAATCTCTGGATGAAGGGTGAGAGGGCTGGATTCTGTTTCATTATAATCCATTGGGCCATGTTGTTAATTCAGGACTGGTATACTTCCCACGGTGCACAGTGGCATGCATGCCCATGGGTGTCAGTAGGAGCTTTTCACAGTGACCAAGCAGAGAATATGGCCTCTGTGTAGTAACTAAACCATTAGTGCTTATTTATCATTTGTTTAGTGTCTTATCATCCCATTCATCACTGAATGAGACAATCTGCTCCCTCTGCTACTTCTGTCCTTTGTGTCTCTTCCTTCCCCATCCTCCTCTTTCTTTTATCTCCGTCTTCCTGGTCTTATTAAACTTCCTCTGCTCTTTTCTCTGCATTTCCTTCCCTTGAAGCAACTCCCCATTTCCTCCTGTGGGCTTCCCTCCACCTCCCCCCACACCCTCCAACTCCCATTTCAGGGCATTAAAATGAAACAGTTATCAATAGTTCATGTGAACATTGAAACATCAACATTTGGGTTTACAACGGATACTCCGATTAGATTAATAGGTGACTAGAGAATTCACACAGCTGAGTCATTGTTTCAGGCTGTCTGCAGATTCAGGCGGCCATCATGGCATCACCTGCACTCAGGATACACTTGCACAATTATCTTTGCAGCTATGAAAGCTAGAAACTTTTTAGATTATCTGAGTGTCCTGCAAACTATATAAACACAGCGTGTGGACTGTCTGTCTGATAACCCTGCCTGGAACCTTCCTGAAGTTTGCCCATCACTACCTCTTATTATTCATTGTTGCAGTTTCCCAGGAGACAAACCTTTTGAGACACATTAGTGCTGCTTAGGTGGACAGGGCAACAGCTGGAAAATAAAGGGGCTCAGGAGCTCTGGGGATATGATGCTGAAGGTCCGAAGGCAGACCCAGAAATAAACAGTAATAAACAGCAAGGGAAATGTAATGTGTGGGGTGGATTTTCCTCCTCACTCCCTACCTGTTGGAATATTTCCTAGAATCACCTTGACCAGGCAATACAAATAAAAACTCTGTTTTCATGGTGCTCCTCACTTTCCGCAAAAATGACAGGAAAAAAATCCTCCTGTGGTACCCGACTCCCACACTCTTCGCCCTTTCCCATTGGCATGCAGTGCCCATGCATCTGTAATGTCACCACCTCACTGACAGTAACTGATGCACAGGTCCCTTTCCTCTAGAGGTGTCCAGGCATCCGGCACCTCTGTAATGTTTCCTCCCTACATTCAGGTGTAACCCACCATTCTGTGTGTGTCATGTGGCCTCTCTCTGTGTCTGATCCACAGAGTTTAACCACCTGCCACTGCTCCTGGCTAGGAGGATTCATCTTTTAGTTCAAGGAGTAGAGGCCTGAGCCAAAGGTCCTGGGTTTAAACTCTGCTGTAAACCGGTGATGGGGCTACTACTACACAGGTACCTGTTGTACAGGCCTCTTCACCCCTCTGATTCTGTAACGTTTCTTCCTCATGCACATGTATCTGGTGACAGGCCCTTTTCCTATGGCAGTGCCTATGAACCTAGTGCCTCTGCAATGTCCCCTCCCTGCTGCCCAGACCCTGACCCCCTTGACTGGCAGTACCCGTTCACCCAGTGCCTCTGTAACATTTCACTCTCATTTGCCTCTGTCTGTTCCACAGCCCACTTTCCGATAGGCTGGAATTGCCTATATACATGGTACCTCACTAAGCTCCCCTCCCTACTTGCAGGTACCAGTTGTCTCTCTTGTCCGCACAGAACCAGCTTTCCAGCAGCCTGGATTGCTTGTTGGCTTATTTATTTATTTATCTACTTATTTTCCCTTCAGAGCCATTCTTTACTCCCCATATGTTGTAATAATTACAAGTGATAAGTTAACAGCTGGTCAGCTATTCTGGGCTCAGCAGAGCCGCCCGCCTCTTCCTTCCCTCCCTCCCACAGCTCTGGGTCAGCTTTTTGGCTCCAGCAATCAGGGATTCCTGTGATTTCTTAGACCCCTAAGAATCAGAGCTTTTCCTCAAACACCATCTGTCTTCCCCTCTCCCTCCCTCCCTCTCACCATACGGCAAAGTGGTGATTTTGTGATTGTGACATCCATCTGTTGCCATGGAAAGACTGAAATAGCAAAGGATGGCCTCCCCTTGCTAGGAGGCCACAAAAAGAGATAGTGAAGGGTATTTTTTTTCCCGTGGCATCAGTGATGATAACTGAGGGCCGAGCAATAATCCCATGACAGGTGTACGATACCAGGAGTGATTCTTGATTGGGAGCTGTCTCCTGGGCCTTGCACCTCACTTTCTTGACCTATTGTTAGAGATTTCAAACAAGCAGGTCAAACAGTCTAAAGCCGTGTGCCCCTGGCATTCAAGTGGGGAATCCCCATCAGTGCCCCCAGACCGACCCAATCCAAACACAATTGCTGACAAGATGATGACATTCCTTTGTATCCAGTCTCTTTCCCCATGGAGCCCCTGAGCCACCTTGGCCTAGTACGCAGGCTGCTATTGCTCCACTCTCAGAAACTCATGCTAAGACCATCCCATGAATCAAGTGTCAGGAGCTACTCTCCCACCAGTAGGTGGGTCATTTCAGGAATCCACCATCTTGGGAACATTGTCCCAAAGGACATTCAGGGAGCTGGTCTTTTGTGGCACAGGAAGGAGCACAATCACTGTTAAACATATTCTCTTTTGTGGGGATCTTCTAGAATCCCTCATTTACTCCCCCCCAGTCCATCACAGAATCTTGGGCTAGTCTACATGAGAAGTGCTATAGCGGCGCAGCTGTACCGCAGCTGGTGACGATGCTATATGTTGATGGGAGAGAGCTCTTCCATCGGCATAATAAAACCACCTGTGTAAGAGGTGGTAGCTATGTCGCCGGGAGGAGCTCTCCTGCTGTCCACACTGGTGCTTAGGTCGGTGTAACTTACGCTGCTTAGTGGGGTGGCTTGTTCACACCTCTGAGTGACATAAATTATACTGACATAACCTATAGTGTAGACAAGCCCTTAGAAATGCAGGCCTGGAAGGGACCTCGAGAGATCATCTAGTCCTTCCCCCTGTGCTGAAGCAGGACCAAATAAATGTAGACATCCCTGACAGGTGTCCAACCTGTTCTTATAAACCTCCAATGATGGGGTTTCCACAATCTCCCTTGGAACCCTATTCCAGTGCTTAACTTTTTAACTCTAAGGGTAGTTTTTCCTAATATCTAACCTAAATCTCCCTTGCTGCAGATTAAGCTGATTACTTCTTCTCCTACCTTCCTAGACATGGAGAACAATCAATCACCATCTTCTTTCTGGTTTCAGAGTAGCAGCCGTGTTAGTCTGTATTCGCAAAAAGAAAAGGAGTACTTGTGGCACCTTAGAGACTAACAAATTTATTAGAGCATAAGCTTTCGTGAGCTACAGCTCAAGTGAGCTGTAGCTCACGAAAGCTTATGCTCTAATAAATTTGTTAGTCTCTAAGGTGCCACAAGTACTCCTTTTGTTTTTGCATCTTCTTTCTAACAGCCTTTAAAATATTTGAAAACTGTTACCAGGTCCTCCCAGTCTTCCTTTCTCAGAACTAAACGTATCCAGTATTTTTAACCTTTCCTCATAGGTCAGGTTTTCTACACCTCTTAATATTTTTGTTGCTGTCCTCTGAACTCTCTCCAACTTCTCCACATCTTTCCTAAAGTGTGCCACCCAGAACTGGACACAGTGCTCCAGCTGAGGTCTCACCAGTGCCAAGTAGAGTGGGATAATTACATCCTGTATTAACAACACTCCTGTTAATACAACCCAGGATTATATTAGCCTTTTTCACAACTGCATCTCATTGCTGATTCATGTGCAATCTGTGATCCACTCTAATCCCAAGATCTTTTTGGCAGCATTTGCTACCTAGCCAGTTATTTGTGCATTTGATTTTTCCTTCCTGAGTAGTTACAAAATTCACAATTATTGATGATATTTTGGATTACAAATCAATTATTTAATGGTCATCATCTGACTTCCCTTTGTGCATATTGCTGTCCACCTCACCCCAGCCTAAGCTAGCACAAGGTTACAAAACTGCTCTACTAGAGACTCTGAAACAGAAAATCAGATTTAAGAGTGAAGCTTGCAGCAGTCCATTTGCCTAATTCAGAGGTGGGCATGAAAAAACCATGTGAGCAGTTCTAGTTCCAGGAGCTATTGGGGCATAAATGTGAATGAGATCCCTGCCTACTTTGCTATTCCTCAAGAAAAGAGAGGGAGACAGGGGCATTGTTGCATAAGGATTTCTGTACAAACCTGCAATGATATGGAGAGAGCTCCATTTGGCTTATGTTGTGGCGTGAGGCAGTTTCCACCTGTGTGGGAGATACCCTGATGCACTTTCTATGCAAAGGGATCTCCTTTAAGAGTTAACATTATAGATGTACAAACTAGAAAGACCAGCTTGGTGCTACTAGATCCAAGAGGTAGCAAGGTTGAGTGGCTCAAGCATCAACCAAGAACCAGGCACTTCGGAGTTCCAGCCCTGCCTCTGCCACTGAGTCATTATGTTGTCTAAAGTGATTTGCTCAACATCTCTGGGGATAATACCTTGCAAATGTATTGAGAGGAGGAGCTGGCTGATATGTGTACAGTGCTTTGGGAATGTAACATACAATGTAAATTTTTAGCAGTAGTATTCTCTTAGTTTTAGCACCATGTGCTATCCAGGTATGGATACTAGACAAGATCACATGTTCTCTGAGCCATTTGAGAGTGGAAAGCTGTCAGAAATATCTTGTGAGGGTTAACCATTGTTCAATGACGCTCCTGCTGGCTAATTAGTGGCCGCATCATTGTTCCCTTTAGACTCCACCCTTGCTCTCAGCTAGACTAGAGCTGTGTTAAGTGTATGGCCTAGGAAGTGATAAAGGGCCTTTGTATAGGTGCCATCTGAACTCATGTGATGTCCAGGTTTCGTTACTTTCACACAGACCAGGTAGAGTTCTCTCTTACGGAAGGTGCTGCACATTATGGGTATTCTTATGCAAATGACTTGCTAACATTCTGCATCTGGAGGGAAATGCCAGTGAGCTTGCCTGCTTTTCAAAACCCTCCAGAAACCACGCCTTCAAATTAATAGTGGAAATAAACTCAGGCATGTAAATCCACTACATTGGTTCTCATTTACATGCCTTGCTACAAGGTAACAAGGTGGAGTTTGCTAACAGTGACCAGCAATTTATTTTAATAGCAATTCCCTGGGCCTAATTTTCAAACCAGGGGCTTGAGAGAGCACCTACATCCCACATTAGAGGATTCTAATTGGTGCTTGCCACCAGCTGTGTAAAAAGGGGGCTTACCTGCATGCTGCGTATCTGAATGCAGGACTGCCAGTCCTAGTAACTCCCCAATTTTGAAAATTGTATTCCATGTGTTAAATAGAATGGGCAAGTGGTAGGAAATGAGAGCCATGAGAAGAGAGAGGTTTTTGTGGTAGGACACAGTATTGGGACTCAAGAAAATCTGAATTCTATTCTTTTCTCTGCCTCAGAGTTTTGAGTGGTCTTTGGTATGTCCTTTCAACTCTCAGTATGTCATTTTAGCCCCTCTAAAATAGGGACAACACTTACTTCCCACACAAGATTTGTGAAGCTGCATTAATTGATGGATGTAAAGGGCTTTCAGCTCTTCAGAGGATGCTATTGATATACAAAGGGGGTGTTATGCTGATGGCACACTTGAAAACTTAACCGCAAAGTGAGTGCATTGATACGTACTTGACCTGTTGCTCGGGGGCTACAGAAAGAATCCCATAGCAGCTGGTGCCATCTTCTCCCTGGCCCACATCCTCTCTGGCAGGCTGCATGTTGCTCTCAGTGTCTATGGGAGGAGTCTGGTTGCAGATGGTGTCTTCTCCCAGACCCTCACTCCTATTGAAGTGATGCCTGTGCAGGCTGTCCTCTTTCCATGTTTCTCCCGTGGCTCTAGGATCATCTCCAGGCAGCAAAGGCAAATTCTCTGGAGCCCTCCTGGGAAAGGAGAAATAATTGTAATGAAGTTGGTTTTAGCCCACGAAAGCTTATGCCCAAATAAATTTGTTAGTCTCTAAGGTGCCACAAGGACTCCTCATTGTTTTTGTGTATAGAGAGTGTCTGTTCCTCCCAAGTGAGCCAATATGATGCCCTTCCTTCTTTCCCTCTCATCAGGGACCTCTCCGACATCAGAAAATGACCCTCCAGCTCTCACCTCCACTGATGTACATTATTATTAGCCCCACCTGCTACCACTTGCATAGGGCCTTAGTCATGAGGAGTAAGACTTTATAAGTAATTCCACTGGGATAGATTGTGCCTTTAAGCACAGCCCCAATCAAGGAGCGCTGCATAAGCTACCCCAACCAAGAATAACCCCAGGTGGCATCATGCCTGAGACATAATTCCTTGCTCCAGGAGAAAGAGGGGTGAGGAGTGGGCTGTACCAGCAGCAAACTTCAACACCCCCTTTCCGGCTCAACTCCACTAGTGGGTGCATTTAGTGGGGGGACTCAAAACTTCTCCCATTCCTTGCCCTTCCTGCATGCTCCCTGCTCCCCTGCTCTAGATGGGAAGTAGAGCCCAGTGCAGGACTATTTTTAATTCTTCTCCCATCCCACTCCCACTATTATGGCAGCGGGTCCTGCGGGCCCCATGGGATCCTGGTCCCACTGCAGGGCTCTACACTTGTCCTGGGCAGGGCTCTAATGTGAAGTAAAGTGGGAGCTGTGTGCTTGTTTGCTCCCGGGCACCTATGTAGCCCAACCAAGAATTTATGGGGGTGGGGAGGGTTAAGAACATAAGAATGGCCCTACTGGGTCAGATCAAAGGTCCATCTAGCCCAGTATCCTGTCTTCCGACAGTGGCCCGTGCCAGGTGCCCCAGAGGGACACCTTAGTCTTTTTACTCTCCTGCATGGGTCTGTAGTCCAAGGGCTTGTCTGCACTTAAAACGCTGCAGCGGTGCCACTGTAGTGCTTCAGTAAAGACACTGCCTATGCTCACAGAAGGGCTTCTTCCAACAGCGTAGGTACTCCACCTCCTGCAGAGGCAGTAGCTAGGTTGATGAGAGAATTCATCCGTTGCCCTAGTGCTGTCTACACCGGGGGGGTTAGGTTGGTTTAACTGCATCATCCAGGGGTGTGGATTTTTCACAGCCCTGAGCAAAGTAGTTATACCAACCTCATTTCCTAATGAAGACCAGACCCAAGTCACAGTCCAGCCCTCAGTGTAAAGGCTGAGGGGGCTGCTTATTTGCCTCTATTGTACTTGTTACAAAAAATCAGGAGTATAAGAAACTAGAATACCCAGCGTTCCCCATTCTCTTATTCTATCAATGATAATTATATATACAAACATGTATAGGCTAATAAAAGATTAACAGTTTCCGCCTTATTGTATGTGCGGTGTTTGATGTCATCGATGATTGTGCATGTGATTCAACAGTGCATTACTCCAGTTTTACACTAGCATTTTCCAATAGAACCAATGTGACGCTGAAGTCATGCAGCATTGGATCACACACTGTGTGTACAAATAAAGTGCTTACGAAAGGTATTGGAGACTGAAGTCCTCTGTCCACAGAACAGATGCGGCATGGATAGGGTGACCAGATGTCCTGTTTTTATAGGGACAGTCCCGTTTTTGGGGACTTTTTCTTATATAGGCACCTATTACCCCCCGTCCCGTTTTTTCACAGTTGCTATCTGGTCACCCTAGGCATGGACAATGAGAGTGCAAACTTTCCCCATGCTGCTCTGTTAACAGGCCTCAGCTCTGATGTGGGAAACCTCTTGTAAAGTGTCCATGGCTCATTCAGTCCCCAGCCTCCCTGCTGAGACTGCCAGCCAGGGTGCTAACTGACTTCCGTTTGTGATGTGGACACCTGTCCACTAGGAATTGGACTGACAGTATGAGACTAATTTCACATATGGGCCACCCAACAGAGCAACTGAACTGCCCAAACTAGGGGCAAGGTTGGGTTGAGACGAGGGTCAGAAATACAGGAGGGAAAGATGGTTGATGAGTACAAAATACATAGGTAAGTGGATCTAGTACACACAAGGAAGAAGAGAGCTCCTATTGTGTGGATAGCGCTTCCAATTTTGTGGACACAATCCATAGCATTTGGACCTGGTCTATAGAAAAAAGAATGCAGTTCCCTAGTGTGCATTCAGTTATGTCAATAGAAACATGGTTATTTCAGTATAACTTGTTTTGATTAAACACTTCTCTGTCAACATAACTGCATTTCTGCTAGGGGGCTGCACTGATTTAATTAATCAGTGAATAAACTGAATGTAGGTTTGGTCTTAGATGTCTAAGTGCTATGATTTGTGCCTGTAATTAATAGTGGGTGAAAAATTGGGCCTATAAAAATAGAGGCTGCTTCTTAGATCAGGCTCATAATGTCTCCAGAGAGGTCTGTGTTCTAAAATACGTCCTTCCCTGCATGTATGGCAGCAGACGGAACAGGTGCAACCTATGATTTTCTTCCTCTCTGTTGTATATCAGATCTCTAAGAGTCTGGGATTAATGACACCATGACACCAAGACCTGGTCTACGCTTAAAAGTTTTGCTGGCATAGCTATGTCAGGTAGGAATGTGAAAAAACTCACACCCCCGTCCACAAGAGCCCAAGGGTATTTCTACCCTCACCATTTAAAGCGCAAAAAGTCCCTTTTTTGCACTAAAACCGTGGGCATGTCTACACTCATTAATGACTTTTTGCGGTGAAACTCAGAAGTTCCATTGCAAAAAGAAAAGCACCTTCACAAGAGGCATATAGCTCTTACCACTGTTCTTTTTGTACTGCTGTGAAAGTGAAGACACGTTCTACCAGCGTAAACACCCTTTGGCCTCTGAAGGATATCCCACAGTTTCAAAAGTGGCCACTCTGGTCAGCATCTCTGCTGCTCTGCTGCATGGAGGTCCGCTCCTCCCCCTGTAAGCCCCGGGAAGTTTGAAACTCCCTTTCCGTTAGGGTGACCAGATGTCCCGATTTTATAGGGACAGTCCCAATTTTGGGGGCTTTTTCTTATGTAGGCACCTATTACCCCCCACCCCGTCTCGATTTTTTAACGCCTGCTGTCTGGTCACCCTACTTTCCATTTGCTTGTAGATGTGTCAGGGAAAGCAGCCAGACAGCAGGCGTTTTTTTTAAAAATGCCATGGAAGAAACCAGGAAGTAATAGGACTGCTGGAACATGCTAGGGCAGCACGGGGCACTGAGCAGGGACCCAGAATGCCTTCCTCTCACCCTCCCTTCTCACAAGACCTATGGAGAGAGCTGCACTGTGGGATAGCTGCCCTACAGCGCTGCTCTCATCTGCGATGGAAGTGCTGCTTGTGTAAACGCTCTCTGACTCCTGAGGAATTGAGTGGGTACACAAACCAGCGCTTTACTTTCGCTGGTTCTCTATCACTGGTGAAATTTACAGCGCAAAAACTCTGTAAGTGTAGACATAGTCCTAGTCTAGACATAGTTATACCAGCAAAACAGTCCGTTTGCTGGTGTAGCTTATTTTGTTCGGGGAACTGGGATAAGCAATACTGGCAAAAGAACTCTTGCTAAAATAAGCTGCATCTCCACTAGGAGTTTTTGCTTGGATAGTTATACAGTATAGCTGTATTGCCAAACCCTTTCTAATACAGACAAGACCTAAGATTTGAGTTGTGATGATTCTTCTTTATTGGAGATCTATATCCTGACCTTGTAGAGAAATGGACCCCGTTGATACATAGGCCTCTTTCCAGTCAATTCAAAGCTGTGTGTCTGGAGGTTTTGTCTGGCCTTAAGCTTTGTCTACACTGGCACTTTGTCGGCAAAACTTTTGTCATTTAGGGGTGTTTAAAAAACACACACACACCCCTGAACGACAAAAGTTTTACTGACGAAAAGCACCGGTGTGAACAGTGCTTTGTCGGCAGGAGCGCTCGCCCACTGACAAACAGCAGCTACACTGCGTGCCTTTTAGCGGCATGGCTGTAGCAGCACACTTGTGTCACTAAAAGCTTCATAGTGTAGCCATACCCTTAAATAAAGTCTTAAAAGAATTTGGTCAAAGCAATCAAATGCATGGTGGAGATAGCAGCGTATGTGAGACCGTACTTCACGGCCAGTTCACCTGGGAATCTGCACCCACTCATTAAATGCTGCTCTTTTCTTGCTGAGCTCTGCTGAAAAGCTCAACAAAGATATAAATCTCCTGTTCCTTGTCCCTCAACTTTTGCTCAACTCTCTCCATTTCCTAGTCCCATCCCACATTAGGAGCTTATAAATGACTTTCCCTTCCCTGGGCTTCAAGTTTTCCCAGCTGTTTTTCACTGTGCGCCCTCTCTTTTTCAAAACGAGGGAGCTGTGCGTCTAACCAGGAGGCCTGGAGGCTTTTCTGAAGATATGTAATGGCATCTTTCCCTTCTAAACCTGAAATGCCCAGAATATGGACATTGTTTCCCCTGGCCTGTTTTCCAGGTCATCCAATTTCTCCTCAGAGCTACTCATCCCCTCAGATCAGGGAAGACAAATCCCCTTTTATGCCACTTGTATCACCGGCTACTTTTTGTAGCTCATTTTCTAAGTAAGACATTTGGGATTTAACATGAGAGCCCTTATCTCTGAGGGAATGTGTGTCTATTAAAATGACTGTTTTTTTTCTCTCAGCTGCTATCTCCTGTGCTAAGCTCTGCATCCCACTGTCCTAGGGAGGAGGAGATTGCTTAAGCAAGTGAGTCTTTGGCCTCTTATGTATTTAGTCACTTGATCCATCTGTGGCAATCCAAGAAGTATCTGGGCAGTGTGTTTTGGTGTGCTTTTTTTTTTTTTACTTTTTGAATTTTTGTGCTTGATGGGGTGTATACACCTCAAGTGGACAGCAAAAAGGTTACTGGAAACCCAAAGGCTCAGCTAGCTCACTGGTGGCACCTGGAGGGTGCATTAGGTACGTTCGTTTAGCAGACCCAGCTGGGTATGAGCTGGGTCATCCCATAAAGGGAGGCACTCAGAGCAGCGAGGGCATGAAGGCCTTGGGAGTCTCTCCTGAGAAGGGAACTCTGGCAAAGGGCCAGGGATGGCAGAGACACTGAGAAGCAACAGGAGTGGCCTGAGTCCCTGTGGCGGGTCTTGACCAAGGAGCAAGACCCCAGGCAGGTAGCCCTGTGGGTTGGTGCTCTGGAAGAGGAGCACGGAGCTGGGGAGAAGCCAGAGAGACTGAAAGCTGAAGCGTAGGATGGTCAGAGTGGCTTACGTTGTGTGTGGTTCTGTTTGGGGCTTTTCTGCAGGTGAGCCCCAGGGAGTGGTCTGGGAATCCCCTGTTCTGAAAGAGCCCTGGAGGGGATGGAACCTGTGTTGGAGACTAGTGCAGTGCAGGGCATTGATACTCCGGAAGGGCTGGATGGTAGCGTGACCTGGCCTGAGGGCCATATCACCACGCCAGGCCATAGGAGTCCAGGGGAGGTGGAAGTGTTGCCATGCTGGGCCTCACTGTGAGAGGGCGTTCTGGGATGGTGAGTTTGTCTCATTGTATTTAATGAGATATGAAAACACTGATGAATAATAAGATCAAATTTCACTTGAGGAGAGCCGACATCAAGCTGTCATCATCTCCCAGGCAGCATGTGACCCATAATATGCCTTTCCTCTTCGGCCTGTCATTTTAATTGAAACACACCCACTCTCCAGCTCCATGTGTAGGTGGCAGTAACTAAAACACTCCCAAAGTTTTGTCCCCGTGTGCACTGGATCTTGTGGAAAGACTGGGGTGGATTCTTCTTGAGGGGGAAGGAGAGTCGGTCTCTCTCGGTCAGGAGTACAGAGTGGGCAAGTGGTGGTGGTCGGATCTTTCTGGGACATTACACTTTCCAGTCTGTGCGTTCCTGGAAGAACTCATTACCAGTTCAAAGCAATGCCGTGCCAGGTCATTGCCTATGACTGAAGATCAAACAAGCTCTGCTGTGGAGCTCTGTCGGCACAGCTAGTGCGGGAGGGTGAGAGCGAGCATCGCTGCTCAGGATCCTGGCTGCATGGTGTGCTATGTTCATGGTGTTTGTTGCCCAGTGAGAAGACACAGGGAGGGGGTGGGAAGCCTCGAGGCTTGTGTCCCTTTGCTCTTTGGTTGGGATCTGAAATGCTCTGTGCAGTGCACCTTCTGCTTGCTTAGCATTAAAGCTGTGAAGAGCCTCTGCTGGACTGTAATTATTACAACAGGGTCCACACAAGTTGGCAGACCAGGCTCTGCTTTAGTGAAGGTTTTTGGAGAAAGGCTCCGGCCAATCAGCTGGAACCTTTAGGATTGTGAGTGTAGGGAGGGAAGAAGTAGGAGCTGGTGGGAAGCTCTTTTCCCCTCTGGAAGACAACAAAGCTCCTTACAAAGAACATGAGACCCTATTTTGAGGAACTGAGCCCTACCCCTACAAAGTAGAAGGGTTAGCTTATGGCTTATACAAGAGTAAACGGTATAGGGTACCTTGCCATCCCATTAAAGTCAGTAACATTTAATTGAAAAGGTTAAAAGGTAAAAATGGAATCAGCCACTTTTGCTGAATACTTTATGGTCTCCACAGTCTGATCCAGGGCAGGGCCATGCTTTGTGGGGTAGTGCGTAAATACATAAGTACACACAGAGCTGTCATGAGCTTTTGTCACATTGCAGATTCCTTTGCACCTGCACTCATCTTTGGTCAACTAAGGTTATGCTTTCACTGCCAAAAAGGTGAGTTTTTTGGAGTGGGATAAACAGTTACCTTGCTGTTAAATCCTAGTGGAGACAGGCACCTGTCGTGTTTACCACAAGATAGCTAAATGAGGTCAACACTACACCCCCTACCTGGGTTGACCTCACTTAGTCTACCTCATAGTAACACTACTATGTTCCTCATCCCCACTGGGTTTTTGCCTGTTAAGGGTATGTCTTCACTAGCAACGTTAAAGCATGTACTGTGTAATCGCGGCACCAGCGCTGGGAGAAACCACCCCCATGAGGGGCATAGCTACCAGGGCTCAGAGCGCGGCTCCCAGTGCTGGTACACTGTCTACACTGTCACTTTACAACACTGAAACTTGCAGCGAGCAAGGGGGTATTTTTTCCTGAGCAAGAAAGTTGCAGTGCTGTAAAGTTGCAGTGTAGACAACACCTGACTTAACCTGTGGTAAAAGTACACCTTTTTGTAGCAGTAAAGACAAAGCCTTAGGTGATAATGGAGTTCTTTGTTCCAATCTCTTCCCTTGGGAGCATGTGTGAAGGGGCTAAACCATAATTAGCCTGACTTTTAAAAGACAGATATGTGTAGAAACTAGGAATGAGATGTTTTGCCCTGTGCCTTTGGCATCAAAGGATGGGAATTATTTTATGCCCTTGTCTACAGCAGCAATTTTAGGGAAATCTCCTACCACTGGGATTAAGAGTGGGAGAGTGACAAGCCACTGTCCTTTTTACCATCATGTTATCTAGACCTGATCTGTGCAAGTCTAGACAACATGGAGATAAAAATGCCTGCATCAAGACTACACTATTATTGTTGATGTAGTGAGCTGTAGCTCATGAAAGCTTATGCTCAAATAAATTTGTTAGTCTCTAAGGTGCTGCAAGTACTCCTTTTCTTTTTGCGAATACAGACTAACACGGCTGCTACTCTGAAAACTATTATTGTTATTGATCTCTTTATTTGTATTGTGGTAGCACCAATGTGCCCTGGTCCATGTGCTAGCACTCTCACCCTCCCTAATACCATTGTTTGGGGAAAGATAAAAGAAAAGGGGTACTTGTGGCACCTTAGAGACTAACAAATTTATTAGAGCATAAGCTTTCGTGAGCTACAGCTCACTTCATCGGATGGGGAAAGATAGGAGATCTCCCTAAAATTAATGACAGGTTTCAGAGTAGCAGCCGTGTTAGTCTGTATTCGCAAAAAGAAAAGGAGTACTTGTGGCACCTTAGAGACTAACAAATTTATTAGAGCATAAGCTTTCGTGAGCTACAGCTCACTTCATCGGATGCATTTGGTGGAAAAAACCATCAAATGCATCCGATGAAGTGAGCTGTAGCTCACGAAAGCTTATGCTCTAATAAATTTGTTAGTCTCTAAAGTGCCACAAGTACCCCTTTTCTCCCTAAAATTGTCAGTGTAGATGTACCCATCAGGCAGTCCCTGAGCTTAAGATAAACTCATGATAGACTCTCTGATGTTTTATCACTGTTTGCTCACCTCTGTTGTGTACCGATACTGGCCTGTTAAGCCTCATATAGTTATTTCATTGTCTAGTTTAAAGAAAAGGGTAAGGATTTAATTGCACTGAGCTAGGGAGGTTTGAAAGAGCCCTGTGTAATCCACTCTTTGTATCACTGTGGTGTGGGGTATGCTAAGTGGCTTATTGCTCTGAGATTTGTGCATGCCCTCTGAAGCACTGATTTATAATAATTCTTGGGATCTTAAAAATGCTTTACAAAGAGTTGCAAGGGTTATTATTCCCATTTCACAATTGGGGAAACTGAGGCACAGAGCCACGAAGGTCAACATTTTCTAAAGGGCCACTGATTTTTGCCCCAAAACTGAAGGTATCTCAAATTATTGACTACTTCTGAAAATTTGGAGGCAGGTGACTTGTGCAAAATAACACAGCAAGTTAGTCAGCAATAGACCCCAAGTCTCCTAACTCTGTGCGCCTGCTTTTCTTTGCACTTTAACTAGTGTAAATCAGGAGTAGCTCTGTTGATGTCAGCAGTTGAGACTTAAGCCATTTGGTATTGGAGAGAAATATATGAAGAAGTGTCTGTTGCTTGACCCCTTCGTGTGGCTTTGTTGTATTTTAGAATTTGAGAAATTTTAACTGCTGGCCCTTATGGAGTAAGGCTTATTGTGAGTGTCTGATGTTCCTGTTCTTCAGTTTCCTTGGGATAATTTTCCTGGGCTTCACTAAATCAACATCAGAATTACGTTAGCTATTGCATTTTTAATTGGATTAGTCCACTGTACTCTACCATAAAAAGAAAAGGAGTTCTTGTGGCACCTTAGAGACTAACCAATTTATCTGAGCATAAGCTTTCATGAGCTACAGCTCACTTCATCAGATGCATGCAGTGGAAAATACAGTGGGGAGATTTTATATACACAGAGAACATGAAACAATGGGTGTTACCATACACACTGTAATGGAGAGTGATCAGGTAAGGTGAGCTATTAGCAGCAGGAGAGAAAAAAAACCTTTTGTAGTGATAATCAAGGTGGGCCATTTCCAGCAGTTGACAAGAATGTGTGAGGAATAGTGTGGGGGGGGGGAAATAAACATGGGAAATAGTTTTATTTTGTTTAATGACACATCCACTCCCAGGCTTTATTCAAGCCTAATGTAATGGTGTCCAGTTTTCAAATTAATTCCAATTCAGCAGTCTCTCCTTGGAGTCTGTTTTTGAAGTTTATTTGTTGAAGAATTGCGACTTTTAGGTCTGTAATCGAGTGACCAGAGAGAGTGAAGTGTTCTCTGACTGGTTTTTGAATGTTATAATTCTTGACATTTGATTTGTGTCCATTTATTCTTTTACGTAGAGACTGTCTGGTTTGGCCAATGTACATGGCAGAGGGGCATTGCTGGCACATGATGGCATATTTCACATTGGTAGATATGCAGGTGAATGAGCCTCTGACTGTGAGGCTGATGTGATTAGGCCCTATGATGGTGTCCCCTGAATAGATATGTGGACACAGTTGGCAATGGCCTTTTTGCAAGGATAGGTTCCTGGGTTAGTGTGTTTGTTGTGTGGTTACTGGTGAGTATTTGCTTCTGGTTGGGGGGCTGTCTGTAAGCAAGGACTAGCCTGTCTCCCAAGATCTGTGAGAGTGATGGGTCCTCCTTCAGGATAGGTTGTAGATCCTTGATGATGCGTTGGAGAGGTTTTAATTGGGGGCTGAAGATGATGACTAGTGGCGTTCTGTTATTTTCTTTGTAGGGCCTGTCCAACTACTACAAAGACAATACAATACAAGGTAATACCAGGAGGGATGAGCTGGAATGCCGATGCGAAGTGCAGTCAGGAAAGTAACAAATGCTTTCCTCATGGATTGTATTTTCTAAATGGACAACCAATCTAATTCTCAATTACTGAGGGACAATCTCTACTCATTGATATATTTTGCTTTCCACAACCAAATCTCTGTACAACTTTTCATGAGTGATGTACCTGAGTATTTGGATTCTAATATCTAAACTGTATTGTTAAATCTATCTACTTAAATTTGGGTTATTGCTGATTATGTACTCTATGTATGACTTTTAAAAAACTAACTTTGTATTTGGGGATAATCTAAGTACTATACCCAGATGTACAGACACTCTTTTCCCAACCTATGTATTATATACTTTTTTAATATTAGCTTTAATAAAATGTTATTGGACCAACTTCTGTTGGTGGAAGAGGGAGAAGCTTTGAGCTACACAGAGCTCTTATTCCAGTCTGGGAAAGGAACTCAGTGTATCACAGCTAACTACAAGATGGAACAGATTGTTCAACATAAACAGTTAGCACATAGTTCAAGGGACCATTCAAGGTGAAGTGGCCTGTGAACACCTCTGCTGTCTATGTGTGACCTTGCAGACAGGTGTATCCTATAGGGGTGAGACCAGGGAAAGGAGTTAATTTCCTGTCCTGCGTCTCCCCCACCCCCCATTGTTATCACTTTCTGCCTCTGAACTTACCCACCCATTCTTTATCTGGCTTTTCACACCAGCTCCAAAGAGTTACTGCTATAGGTTGATCTGCAATTAAGAAAAGAAGAAATCTTTGTTAGCAGGTAGGAACCATATTGTGAAGTCAATTAGATCATGGAATGACCTGCCAAGTGAAACCCTACAACTGAAAGCCTCTTGGGGTATGGCTACACACTAAAGAAAAACCTGTAGCTGGCCTGGACTTGGGCTTGCAGGGCTCAGGTTGTGGGGCTGTTTCATTACTGCGTAGACTTCTAGGCTCAGGCTGCTCCCCTCCCACCTCACAGGGTCCTACAACCTGGGTTCCAGCCTGAGCCTGGAAGTCAACATAGCAATGAAACAGCCCCACAGCCCGAGTCCTATGAGCCTGAGTCATCTGGCACAGGCTAGCTACAAGTATCTAGTTGTTGTGTAGACATACTCTTTAGGAGGCAAATTCTCTGTCTACACTAGAAGTTTTCACTGATGTAGCTACTAACCTGGTTCAAAAGTCTACAGTAGATGTGCTGGACTGGTGCAATTTACTCTGGTAAGTTACAAGAAAGTAAGGGGGTGGGGGCATGAAGTGAGTGAGCTGTGATAATTGAGAACAGCTGAGTTGCCCTATTGAAGAAGGCAATTAGTCTGTCTGCTCTGGTTACTTCAGAAAAGATGACTCCTCTCTCCATAACGTACCTGGCCTGTTCATGGCCTGCAAGTTTGTCAGGGTAACTCCTGAGGGAAAGAGGTGTGAAACTTCCTTTCAGATTCAAGACATCTCATTTAATTAATGAAGGGAACGTTGTCTCTTGTACTTGTGGGAGGAGGAAAGGGTGTATTTCAGGATTCCCTGTGTTTTCTGACTTTAGTGAAGAGATGCTACTACACCGATGGGAGAGCTTCTCCTGTCGCAGACTTAGCTACTGTCTCTTGGGGGTGGATTATGTCAACAGGAAAAGTTCTCCCCTTGACATAACCCTCCATGTAGACAGTGCTAAGTTGGTATAACTACATTGCTCAGGGATGGGGATTTTTCACACCCCTAAGCAACGTAGTTATGCTGATATAGGTCTATAGCATAGACCTGACCTAAGATCTTGCCTTTGCCATCACAGCCATCAGTGGGCAGCCACTGGTATAGTTGCACCAGTGTAAGCTCCTAGTGTAGACAGGCAAAGAAGCTGAATGGTATGGCCACCCTTACTTCTGCGCTGCTGCTGGCGGCGGTGCTGCCTTCAGAGCTGGGCACCTGGAAAGTGGTGGCTGCTGGCAAGGAGCCCAGAGATACGGGGGTTATGAACTGCCAAGCCTTGAGGTGCTGGGGCTCAGTCCTAGCTAGCCCGGTACAAATTAAGCCCTGCTTACTGGATCTTAAGTTCGTGCGATAGCATCAGTTACAATGGAGCTATGAACCCACCCATTTTTTCATTAGTGATGGAAACAGAGCCAAAAAATGAATGTGAGCAGGAGGAAAAGTTGCAAGTTGACAGTAAAACTGAGCTTTTAATCCAAACTAGAGATGTGGATTTTCTTTTTATTATGCCACTTCATTTAAACACAAAACCATTGTGTTTCATCTGCCAGACCACTGCATCCATCTTTAAGGTCATCAGTGTGAGGTACAACTTTGAATCAAAGTACAGTAACTTCAATGCAGCCTATCCTCCTGGCAGTGTTGCACAATGTGACAAAATTGAAAATAATACGTCTTCATATAATATTCAAATGTCATTCTCACAACATCAGCGGTTATACAGGAATTGGGAACCATGTGAATGAAGCAAACTTCCCTGTCGGGAGTCCATGGCAGTGCAAAGAAGAGGTAATATATGAGGATTGTTTGTCAGCTCTGCTTTCCGATTTAAAAAACGCCAAACATATGTCTCTTGCAATGGACAAATCAAGCAATTTAAATAACTCTGCCCAGCTATCGCTGTTTGTTAGTTTATGATGGTGAAATTTTTAAGGAAGAATTTTTGTGCTTAATTCCATTAGAAACCTACACCATAGGAGAGATCATTTTTGAAATGGTAAAAGGCTTGCTTGTTACAGACAAAGGTCTCTCCATGACAGGGAAAGAGAAGGACTTTGATTCATGTTTGGCAGTGATATCCTTCATTAAATACACTTCATTGCATCATTCACCAGACTGTCCTGTGCAATAAGTTCTCTGGGGACTTGAAAAAAAAACAATAGATGTTGTGATGAGATTAGTGAACTGCATACACTCAACTTCCAGCTTGCAACATCGTCTTTTTAAAGCTCTTTTATAAGATGTGTCAGTGGAATACAGTGACCTGTTGCAGCACAAGGATGGCTGGTAATGTAGGGGGCACATGTGTAGAGAGGTTTGTGCGCTTCAAAAAGAATAATAGAATTTCTTTCAGACCACAAGACCAACAAGGCTTGTGAGTTTCTGAAATTTATGTATGATGTCACCCCCCAATGTCATAGGTAGCTTTTCTGTGTGATATTACTGGTCACTTGAATTTCCTCAACCTGCAGCTTCAAGGCTGTGCAAGCAGTGCTGAGGATCTGCTTGAAAATTTTCCACCAAATGCATCCGATGAAGTGAGCTGTATCTCACGAAAGCTTATGCTCAAATAAAGTGTTAGTCTCTAAGGTGCCACAAGTACTCCTTTTCTTGTTTGAAAAAGCGTGTGCCTTTCAGAGGAATCTTGACATCTTTCAGAAAGATGTAACAGGAAAGATGTTGCACTTTCCCACATTGTGTGTTATTGATACAGATAAAACTTGATGAAAGCGATGCAAGAATTCCTAAACAATCTGATCGAAAATTTAAAAATGTGATTTAAGAGTTTTAAATTCCAAAGGATTGCTTTGATTTGTTCATGATCCGTTTGTTGTCTCTTCTGCCAATGGACCTTGCCCTTCTGAAGCAAAGAACAGTCTTGACTCAATTGATGAAAGTGCCTTTCAATTAGAAATTGTAAGGCCCCAGAACTCAGATGCCTTGAAGGCAAAATTCAGAGAAGTGGAACTTTGTGATTTCTGGACTCAGTGCTCTGACCAATTTCAGAATAGCCAGAATCTAGCCATCTATCTTTTAACGAGGTTCAGATCAACATAGCTCTGCAAATCTGGGTTTTCTACCATGAACATTATAAAACACCAACCCCAGTCTGCAACTGCCTGACAGATGAGCATCTTCACCAGTGCATGTGCCTTGCCCTCACCCCCTATAAATCACTCTTCACAAAGCTTGCCAGAGATCGTCAATGTCACCTCTCCCATTAGAGATTGCCACAAACACAGGTCATATTGTTGATTTATAATCTTTGTTAAAAGATAGAAACACTAATACTTATGTTGTAATCAAGGTCTTTATTTATTGGCAGCTGAAGTTTTTTTTTTTTAATAATTATTTTGTCAGCTTTCTGCGCAAATGGCCCGCCTCTTGTCATAACATTCTCAAATTGGCCCGCGCGTAGATCTAATTGAGTATTGCTGTGCTAGATTGTAGTGGTCCCTTCTGACCTTATAACCTATGGATCTAGAGCAGCATTACCATAATAGAAGCAACAGAGTCTAGAGAAAATAATAAGGGGGAGAAGATCTTGGTAGGTATATGGATGGGTTGCAGGTTACTTTAGCTTGTTGCGTAGCAGAGGTTTGTCTTAGAACTGCTCTTGATTGGTTCATATGTCACAGACAGATCTCTGTGAAGTCACTGATTTCTCCCCTGTTGAACAGCTTCCCTGCCACAGTCTCTCCTCTGAGCTCTGCATGGAGGCCCTCTTCTCCACCTGTCTGCTCCACAATGATCTGTTGAAAGGTTTTTCCACATTTACTTTGCTTCTTGAGGTTTTATGAGCATGATTATGGGAGGCATAGGAGTGGGTGAAAGGAGACCGGGTTCCTAATTCCATCTGTGCTGGAGACTTGCTGAGTGTCTTGGAGAAATCATTGACAGCTATGTTTTTAAGCTCAGCCACTGATTTTTGGGTGCCTTAATTTCTGGGTGTCCATCTCAAAGCACTCTTGACCCAATTTACAGAGCTGCTCTGCACCCACAAGTCCTGTTGGTGGCAGTTGGAGTTGTGGGTTCTCAACACTTGGCAAAATTGGGATGAAAGTGTCTCAAGTTGGACATCCAAAAACAGAGGTATTCGAAATTAATGGCCTTAATCTCTGTGCCTCAATTTCCCCATTTGTAAAACAGTGATAAGTATGCTTAATCACCCTCTGGTGAAGTGCTTGGAGATCCTTGGATGGAAGGCACTATGTAAGTGCTAAATATTAACGTGGTCATTACTAATGCAAACTCCCTTAGGGAAACAGATTATAGAATGTAACAGAATTGTATAGAAATGTAATGGAGTTCTGTAGCAATTACTGTATTCCAAAATAAACTATAGCAGTGAAGAGAAAATGGTAACTTTTCTGTAAGGTTGGTTTGGTCTTTTTGTTTGTTTGTTTTTGTTTTTTTGCATTATCCTATAGCAAGGATACAATTAAATGGCACTGGATGCCCATAATCTATAGAAAGATTAGTATTGTGATACATTCTGTAAGATTTTTTTCCCCTAAGGGCTGCATCTGAATACAGCCTTGTCTAGCTCAGGCTGGATTGTAATGTTACCAATACAAGTAGGTGGAACTGCGCAGGTGCCTGTCCCACACAGTTATGTCCCTATAACTCACCAGCTGCCAGCTCCTGCTCCTCTGGGGGCTTTGTGATCATAATCATACCGGCTGCATGTCTCTGTCCCTGGGGCCTACTTAGGTCTCTGTTGATGTCACCATAGTAACCACGCTAAAGGGAGGGGCAGACCACTGAAACCTGTTGCTGAGAGGCAGAGTAGCAGGAAAGAGCCATATTTGGAGAGTGTAAAGCAAAGTCAATCTAGGTCAGATGGGGCAGGTGGGGGTAATCCGCTTTTCACTGTGTGCTGGAGAGAGATCAGTGGAGGAACTAGTCCTGGGAGTAGCAAGGTGACTGGACTGAATGCAGGTTTCTCTTTCAGCTGAAGGTGATGGGTGGGTTAACCCAGTGGCTGCTGTGATGCCAGCTTTGTAGCAGCACATGCCAAGGGAGCTGGCATCCACGTCCATAATATCTGGAGTCGCAGCCATCTCATAGTACACTGCAGTGGGACATTGTGACATGGCTGCATTGGCTCCTGATATCACTGGCTAAACATGATGATGGCTAAACAAACCTGGGGAGGGAAAAAACTGAATAGGTCTCGGAATAACATAATAAACAGACAAAATCTCTCTCTATCTTCCAGAAAAATCCAGCAGGCCCTGGAACCGGCAGACTCGGATAAGCTGGCAGGAGAAAAGGGATGCAGGAGGAAGACCGTAAGTACTGAATGCTGCATGCAGTGTTACACTTGTATTGCTGGTTCTCTCTTATTTTTTATCTCATGCCGATCGTCTCATAACAGAAAGCTCCTATCCTGGGTCACTTCCTCTCACAACCGCCCCCCTCCCCCGTACCTTACACAGGGCAGTCTGTCTATTCTGGTAGACGATAGTGAGAGAACTACTGTGTCCGCCTTGGACCTTTGAAAATGTTGGCTCTACTGGCCATCTTCAGTTAAAGGAGCAGATTTACCCAGGACTGGACAAAATCCAGGAAGCATTTATTTTCTGGGAGTCAGAATTCACGTCTGTCTCACCCAGGTAACACTCTGGCAATGAGACTTTGCAAGGTTCTTTCACTTAAAAATACAGAGGGAGGTGGGTGATGCTTCCTAATTCATGGTTGGTTACGACAGTGACTGGGGCGTGTGGCTCTGAGATCAATGGTTCCAAAGCCAGACAAACAATTTCTATTTCCTGAATGGATCTTAAGTGGTCGGCTTCAGTTTATTTTCATTTATTTTAGGACAACGGTTTTCAGAATCTTTTATTTTTTGCAGCTCTCTTTCTTTGTTTAGGTGAAGCCCTCTACATGTATTAATAGACATGGCAATCATAGGCATGGGCACAAACCAAAACCCCCGATCCAAATATCTCTTCCAAACTTTCAAAGATTTCTTTCCAAGGTTGGAGGCTGTCTTGGGGCTTGTCTACACAGGGACATTTACAGGCATTATGAATCCAGTATAATTATATAATGGCCTCTTCCACCACTCTGACACTGTAAAGGATATTAGAGTAACTGAGAATCAGCTTGCCTAAAGTCACATAGGAGAAGAAGCCTGTGTTGCAGCCAGGAATTGTACCCAGTGCTCTGAGTCCTAATCCAGTGATAAACCCTTCCAGAAGTTTGGGTCCATGCAAATTATAATGTCAACATACAAACAGATTGGCTACATCATCAGTCAGAGATGCAAAGGGTAGGCTGTGCTATTCCATAAGAGAGACTAGTCAGCTTTGAAGGGGAGGAAAATAATGCTTGGCTTTTTCCTCTGCATCCTTCATCCAAGGGAAGGCCAGACCGAGGGTGTTAGCTGGGTCTGGAAGCAAATGCATCAGGCTGATAAATCAGCAGAGCCATTATAAATTAGAATCAATTTGGCAGACTGGGGGAGTTTTGCCCACTCTAAAATGAGGAGGGAAAGACGGTTCATCTCCGATAGAGGAGAAGAGGCTGAAAAAGAAGGAGAATTCCTTTTGTTAAATGTGGTCCCTGCAAGCCCTTGGTTATACCCCCTGCCGGGTCTCAGAACTGAAAGGCAGAGAAAAGGGCTTGTTGACCCAATGTTAACCTTCAACTGTCAGCCATTCAATTTGCTGATCCTCACACCCATCTCCTTAATCCCAAAGGGAGAAGGTACAAAGCCTACCCAGGGACTGTGCCATCTAATTAACATTAGGCTTGAGCAAGATTTTATCCTTCTTTGTGTTTGCAGCAACTGAAATTTAAATGGTGCTTTCGCTTGCTTGTGTTCTAGCCTGGGCTGTCACTGGCCTTCATTATGTCCGAGCCAGTATATCTAGTTCCTAGCCAATAACACATACAAAACATTAATGCTACTGAGGCTGTATATCTGTAAAATTATTTAGTAGCAAAATAAAAGCCAAGTGTTGGTCATGGGGGGAGGGGAGGGGAGAGAAGGGTAGTTCTTATAGGAATGAAAGCTGGAAAAGACCTTTGAGGCTGTATGCTCCATCTTTTGGCCAAAACAGCATAGTTCCCCACGATGATATGATGATGTAGATGAGAGATGGACTGATAGGGCCTGATTTCCAGAGGTGCTGGACAGCTGCAATTCCCACTGACTTCAGTTGGAGTTATGGATCTTGATTAGCTTTCCAAATGAGGCCATAGTACCTGACTGGCCATTGGTGGTCTCACTAAAGGCTGACCTAGAAGGAGGGAAGGAAATGGGGCATGGGTG